>NW_017962988.1:808104-1224683 GCF_001890905.1 Aspergillus aculeatus ATCC 16872
CAGACCTCACTACTTACACTGTCCCCTCAATGTAGAAGCGGAAGAGCCGGAATCTAGGGGCAGGTCTACTTACTGCATTTCCACACTTGCCGCAGTTTTGCACAGTGGTGATATCTGTACATACTCCCGAGCAGCAGCCTTTGCCTACTCCACACTACCCCCTCAATGTTAGAAGCGGAAGAAGCCGGAATCTAGGGGCAGGTCTACTTACTGCATTTCCACACTTGCCGCAGTTTTGCACAGTGGTGATATCTGTACATACTCCCGAGCAGCAGCCTTTACCTACTCCACACTACCCCCTCAATGTTAGAAGCGGAAGAAGCCGGAATCTAGGGGCAGGTCTACTTACTGCATTTCCACACTTGCCGCAATTTTGCGCAGTGGTGATATCTGTACATACTCCCGAGCATAGCATCTGTCTTATAGGTGACGGTTGAAGTGGGCCGCAAATAAAACATGGGCCTCCATTCTTAGCTGCCTGTGATGTGCAGGACCCGGGGTTACTAGGGAAGTTCTGTGCACACCATTGGGCACAGACACTATTGCCGCCCGGGTTGCCGACCTGAGGCTCAACACCAGCGACTTTTCCCTGCCTTGTCAGTTATATGCACCCGATGGATCGCCAAGTAAGTGGCAAATGATAGATCCCTCACCGAGTAGAAGTATGGCAAGCAATTCGTATCTATTCATGATGAATAGTTGCATGAGTGAGATCAAGTCAACAGATGCGGGTGGAATATGAACAAGGATAGCAAAAGACGATTTTCGGGTGCTATCATAATTCTGGCCACGAGGTCTGAGACTTTATATAAGGACTCCTCGTGTAGAAGCTCTGGGAGACGGCATTTCGTCACCGAGAGCTGTCTAGTTGCGGTCCGCTCATTGTTCATCTTTCCAACTTTTGCCAGCCTTTTGCCTCACCCACTGCTCTATACCAGGTGAATAGGATACGAAGAGTAGAGATTTGAGCCATGGTCATGAAAAGCTACGCGTTCCACGGAGAATCCCTGACAATAATCTGAACGACTCGCTCATCGCCTTTTTTCCTCCGCTATACAGTGGCCCAGACGCATATTTTACCACACGAGGTTCTCAAGTCTGAACCTCACATGACGTGTTGTATCATATGCACGATTTGATTGAAAATGGAGTTCGCTTGAAGGGGGCCCATCGTATTCGGGCGGGGTTTCCGAAGACTCGCCCCACAGGTATAAGCTTGGGACGCTCGTGTTACTCTGCACCTCGATTGCCTCCGCTACGAAGCCCCTAACTATTCCTGCATGGTGGCATGATTACTAAAATGTAGATAGGAGGTCACAGCGAAGAAGTCGATGGGGTTAATCAAGGATGTGGTCTCCGCTTGGGGCTCGGCTCCGAGTCATCCATGATACTGGTTCAAACCACGGGTATTTGTTGTGCCAGCAGCCGTCGAATACGCCGGCGGTTTCTCGGGCGCATTGCTCATAATGTTGTCATTCCCAGTTTTTTGTATATCTAGAGACCCTGAATCTGGCCGTTTCCTATCATGACGCCTGAGTAGATGTTGAAAATATTAACCCTTTCTCGATCGTGGTGCTATCCTCGGAAGGCCTTCTGAGCTGGATTTTATTTATCGTGTACTCATCATCCTAATACCTGTATTGACAACTCACATGACACCCAGAGATGCAATCGCGAGAAGAAGGCAATATTTGAGCAAACCCCCAGAGTCATCTGGGTGCTGGACAAGGGGAACGTTGGTCAAGCGGGAGCGGTTGAACCACATAATTCAAAACAAGATCGGGTGTGTGTGTTTCGTCAATGACTGATCTAGATTAACGACTAAGTTTTTTTAAACAGGGTGCATATGATAATAGCTCTATGATCGTATCGCTACCTCCTGGCTGGTATGATAACTCTTTCGCATGGAAATTATAGCCAATCATTCGCCATCTTTGTCTGTCTTCATGAGACTGTTCTGTTCTTTTATCTCATGGGCGAAACGATCCCAACTCACTGTGTATTAGGGTGTATTCCCCTTTATTCTCCTACATGCGATGTCAAGGCCAAATACCGCGGAGCATATGAAGCCTGGTGCATATTGAGATTATTATACTTATTCAATGTAATAGAAACGGTCCCCAGGCCAGCAAACAAAAGGTAGTCCCGTCTCTTTTTGTCTACAGGTCTATAGATTATCACACCAAATGCTGGGGTACTGTACAAGTTTAGCTTCATGCTTTAGTCCTAAAAAGAAGGAATACGTTGGTCATAACATTGAGGATCACCTGGAGCAACATGATTAAGTGAGCTGACCGGTAAAAGCAGCATGCTCCATCTGGCTAGCTCGCAAGAAGGACCGTTAAAGCGGTCCCACCTGTCGCTTCTTCTGTAAGCAGACTGGCTCCTTACCAACCGGCAGAAAGGCGAATATGCCGCGAGGAGAGGCAGCTGTACTTGCGCTGGCCGCTGTTGTTCGCGATCCCGAAACCCCGACCTCGGAAGACAACACTGCGAGCGAAACTCCCCGGAAACTCCGCAGGCGAGACTCGCCTATTTCCCCGCGTCGGTAAAACGAAGGTCGCCCGCCCAAAATTGTGGGGCTCTCTACCCCTCTACCCCCCGCGACTCCGCATGGCGGACTCGGGCCAGCCCACGTTTGTATATAACTCGCGGTCGCATCATACTTTCAATTGACTCGACCAGCTGATTCCAGCACTCACAAATATTAAATTCAGATTCGATTTCTCCCCTGTTCTCCTCACAAATCACAACATCCCACTCCCATCCCCCCAAAACAAAATGACAGTCGACACCACCACCACCCCTTCCTCCTCGGAAGTCTACCCCCCGATCCCCCCCTACAAGGGCCGCTGGCATCCGCCCGCCGCATTACTGGATGCCTACAACCACATGTGGATTGACACCGACGTGTGGGCCTTACCCTCCGAGATCCAATACGCCCTCTACCCGCAACCGACCCGCGGGCCCGGCGCGCAAGGGAGTTACCTGGTAGTCCTACCGCCGGGCTACTCGGACACCGACCTCGAGGGACCGCGGTACCCGGTCCTCTACTGGCTGCACGGGGGCTTCTCCTGCTCCCGACACGCGGAGTGGTCCCTGCGCTTCTACTACCGGAAGATGGAGCTGGGCAAAATGCCCCCTTGCATTTTGATCGCCGCACAGGCCCTTCCCAAGGGCCGATGGATCAACAGCTACGATGGCACGCGCCCGCTGGGCGATATCATGCGGCGCGATCTCGTGGCCGCCGTCGACGAGCGATACCGCACGATCCGGCACCCCTCGGCGCGGTGGTTGGAGGGCCACTCGGCCGGCGGCTACGGGGCGTGGAATCTGGGCCTGAAGTACCCCGAGGTCTTTGGCGGGGCGTTGAGTTCTCTCGCCGGCAGCTTTCGGACCAAGCTCGCGGATGAAGGGCGGGAGGTGACGTATGATACGTATAATGGTAGTCAGGCGTTTTTCACGGCGAATCATGCGTTGACGCTGTTGGAGAGACAGTTGGAACATGTGAAACAGGAGAAGACGGAGCTGAGATTGTTGATTGGGGGCGAGGATGTGCGGTTGCGCGAGGCGCATGAGCATATGTGGGAGACGCTGACGGCGTGGGGGGTCGACTTTGGGAAGGCCATTGTCCCCGGGGCGCCGCATACGGCGGAGGATGTGTTAGGGGGGTTGAATGATGAGGGGCTGCAGTTTTGGTGGGATGCGAGGGCGAAGGTGGTTGAGGAGAAAGAGAAGGGGGTGTAATTTGTTCTTTATCCGCTGTTCGAGACCTTTTAGAGTTGTCACACATACCTCAATTTACTAGGTATATTGCAGACTTACTAGAATATCGCAAACACCAACGGAAATAGAAGGCTGCAGTTCATCTGAGATTGTCCACTTTTTTGAGTCTTGTTATATTCCCAATGATCCTCCAACATACTCAAACAAGATGTATAGTGTTCTGGAATCCTACAACTCGGACAAAAATCCATATATGAACATCTGAAATACCGAATTAACCCCTCATATATCTACGTCTCTACCACCAAAACAGCTCCCGGTCTCGGCACACTAACCGTCGACCCCGTAAACACCACCCTCCCACCGTTCTCCTCCTCCACCCGCCATACCTGCACCAGCCCGCTCACCGAAAGAGCCACATACAGGAATCGTCCATCGGGACTAACCGCACACCCCTTGGGCGAAACCCCACCCATCAACTTGACCGTCTGGATCCGTTCCAACCCTCCCGTGGTGTGATCCACGCGAAAGACACTGAGCACATTGTATCCCCGCACTAAAGTATAGACAAACTCTCCGCCTGGATGCACCTTCAGATCAGACAGTAGAACCTTCCCTTCCGGTGGCGCATAGTTTGCGTCTAGCTCCACGGCCGGTGGAAGGACGTCCACCTTGGACAAGGAGGTAAAGGATCCATCCGGGTGGTAGGTAAAGGTCTCAATGATGGGATGGTATTCGTAATTGACGTAAAAGACAGGGAGGGCAGGGTGGAAGGCTGAGTAGCGTGGACCGCTGCCTTTCGGAGTGGCATGGGATGCGTGCATGCGGAGAAGGGGAGGCTTGGCGGTGAGTGTGAAGGTCAAGAGCTGGTCTTTAAGCATGTCGCATTCGAGATAGAAGGTGTTGTTGTCGTGGGTGCTGGTTGGAAAGAGACTGATGGAGTGCAGACACGAAGGCGGCGAGGCGGGTGCGTGGATATGAATGTCGCAGGGGCCGCCAATGCGACCGGTTGGGTCGAGAGGGAAGAGGACGGTGGTTGCGTCGTCATAGCGAGGGCTGATTGCGAAGCCCGATTGCGCGGTCCCGGTGATTTGAGTGGTTGTGGTGGTGCGATTGGTGAAGTGCGAGACCACCAGGAAATTGCCGCTGGGGTGTAGGGCAATTCCCGCGGGCTGCGTGCCGTAGCTGGGCCAGTGGCCGAGTTCGCTCAGAGCCCCCGTCGCTCGATCGATCGTGAAGGCGAAGATCCGCCCGCCTCCGCCGCCGGCGAGCTGGTGTTGCTGACGGAATTCTAAGGTAGAGGCCACTTCATCCGTCACGTAGAGGATACCGCGCTGGGGGTCGAGAGCGAAGCTACCCACGTTGAGGCCGGGGATGTGGGAGGAGACTGGTGTCAGGGCTCCAGTTTCGGAATCTACCCGGAAGACATGCAGCCCATCATGTGCGCCTGGGGTCGGCATAACAAAGCTACCAACGTAGGCGTACATGGTTCGTGAACTTTGCGACATGACTTTCTTGGGGATTGGTGGTATGAGCAACGTGGCAAAGGAAGGAGGGGTGAGTGAAGGTAGGTGAGAGCTCAAATGAACACCAGGAGAAGCTTTGAGGGGTGCTAAAGGCTACGCCATGGCAGCTAGCCTCTTATCACCTAGGCGAAATTACCGAGCCGCGATCTTTTAAGCTTTGGCATCCAGTAACTTGGCGAGCATCGCCTCGGATCGTATGGCCTGATGGATACGAGGTACAGTGCCCTTAGCTTCCTGAGACACCTACAAAGCCTGCATCAGGCGCGATAGAGTATAGCCGGACCTTGCTTACCCCACGTTTCCCCGCAAAATCCGGAAGACCATTTAGAGGCGATCGTCCCCACTGGAACCATACAAGACCAGAGATGTCTGTCTCAAGATGGCTGACTCCAAGGACCCCGAACTAAACATCGAGCAAACCACTCTCCTCGAGAGGGCTCACGCCGCCAATGCTGCGGACCACGCACTCACCTGGTGGCAAGCCATCCGAAAGTATCGCAAAGCTGTGTTTTGGGCATGTGTCTTTTCCTTCACGCTGACCATGCAGGCGGCGGATGCGACATGCGTGAGTGGAGCCCCCACGCCCCCGCATTTCCCCCGCCCCCAATCTCCAGCCCTAACTAACCCTTCCACAATGCCGCGGGCCGTGACAGACCACCACCTTTTACGGCCAGGACCAATTCAAACAGCAATTTGGCACGCACGACAACGGGGTTCTGGAGATATCCGCGAAGTGGCAAACCGCCATCCAGCAAGCCATGGCGTGCGGAGAGCTCATCGGTCTCTCCCTGGCGGGGTTTCTCGCCGACCGATACGGGTGGAAGCCCATTCTCAGCGGGATGATGCTCATGCTAGCCGGCACCCTATTTCTGTTTGCCTTTGCGAAAAACCTCGGAATGATGGTTGCCGCCATGGTAATGTGCGGAATTCCATGGGGTGCCTTCCAGACCGGCTGTATCGCCTATTCCTCTGAAATGGTGCCCACGTGTCTGCGTCCCTTTGTCACCGCATGGGTGGGCATCTGCTGGGGATTGGGATTTTTTTATCGGCTCGCTGATTGTCCGAGCCTGCTTGAATGTCCCCGGTGAATGGGGTAGGTCTCCCTTCTTCTTGCAGATATGGTGTAAGTGGCAGGAGAGAGCTCGTGGTCTGACAAAAGTCCTTTTAGCCTGGCGCATCCCTTTCCTCATTCAATTTGTGTGGGTCCCCCCACTGCTCATCTGTTTCCTCCTCGCCCCAGAATCTCCCTACTTCCTCGTCCGCACCGGCCGCCTCGACGACGCGCGCGCCATCCTCCGCCGTATCCGCAGCGACAACACCACCCCCGAAGAAATTGAGCAGACGATCGCTTTGATCGACTATACGAACCGCATGGAGGTGGAACTCAACGCCTCCAGCAGCTACGCCGAGTGCTTCCGGGGCAAGAACCGCTGGCGCACGGAGATCGTGTGCATCGTGCAGATGGCGCAGATCTGGGGCGGGAACGGGATCAACGTGCAGACGGTGCAGTTCCTCGAGCAGGCCGGTCTGTCCGAGCACGGCGCCTTTGACCTGAACCTCATTCTCAACTCCCAGTATCTGACCTTCGGGCTGTTCTGTATCTGGCTCATGACGCGGTTCGGCCGGGCCACGATCTTCATTGCCGGGTTGATCATCAGCGATGTGTTTCTGTTCGCGATCGGCGTGCTGGGGTGCGTCAAGCAGAGTACCCAAGTGTCCAATGCGGTGGGCTCGTTGTTGCTGGTTTCGAGTGTGGTCTACATTGCTACGGTGGCGCCGTCGTCGTACACCATTGTGGTGAGTCGTCACCCATCTTTTCTGTTGTGCTACCATCGCATAACTTGTGCTGATGTGTAAAATGTGGGAACAAATAGGGTGAAGTCCCATCTGGTAAGCTCCGGGCTAAGATGATCTCGCTCGCTCGGGTGGCTTTCAATGTGAGCTCGTTGGTCTCCAATGTGCTCATCCCGAAGATGTTGACCGGTGGTTTGTGGAACCTGGGTGCCAAGACCGCATTCCTGTTTGTGAGTGATCCATATGTGATGATCCTGTCGGTTTTGTTACATTATTTCTTATTTGTGTATCATCGCAGGCTGGTACCAACGCCCTCATCTGGATCTGGTGCATCTTCCGACTACCAGAGACGAAAGGCCGCACCTTTCGTGAGATCGATTACCTGTTCGAGAGCTCGGGTCTGCACCCGCGCAAATGGCGTAACGCAAAGATTGATGTTTTCGAAGATGACGCGGTCAATCAGCATCACGCAGGAGGTGAAAACGGGGCTGTAAAGAGTCAGGCTGTTGAACATGTTGAATACAGTAATTAGAAATAGTATTTGACCTGTTTCGGGTAAGGAGAAGGAAGAAAGAAAGATAGGCTGGGTGGCTTATGGTTGTTGTATGGAAAGTGAGCATGGGAAGGTATGTAGCTAGTCAGAGAATAGCTGACAAGACTAATATGAGAGGTCTGAATTCACGCCTGAATAAGTGCCTAAGCCACACACCGGAAACATTCCAGAGAAGATTGGAGGATGATGATTCTCGGTACAACGATCTTTCGTATGGCTACCAATGGATTGGAAGAGATATATAGTCTATGCTTAGATTCCTTCAGTTCCCCACGACAGAGAAGAGACAGCCTGCAGTCATTCTGAAGATATATTTACATCAAAACACACAATAGTCGGAGGTTCAAGGGGGCGTAATAATATAATATTTCATAACTTCCTGTTCCAATTTCTCCTCGTCTATTGCAATAAACTGCCCCGCGGTACCTCGAAATTGAACTTTTTCTTACTACTAACCACCAGTACGGAAACGCGCAACTTGACTTTACTCTCTCCAAGCCTGCACCCCTACTGAGAGAACCGACGCATTTTAAACCCTATCTTCAACCTCCTCCACCCCAGCCACCCCTTCCGCCACGCCCCCCTTCCCGTTTTGCTTCCGTTTCCGCTCCTGAAGCCAGTTCTTCGCCGCCTCCTTCTCGCGGGCATCATCCTCGCGCTCCAGCGAGTAATCCCTGACGAAGAACACACAGAGCAGGAACTGTACCCCCGCCAACGCAGTCATCATGTAATAGGTGACTTGCACACCTTTGGCTATAGCCACTCAGACCGAGGTTGGGACGAGTCAGTGCCATCCAGAACGGGATGTGGGAAGGAGAAGCTCACCATACGCATCCAACGCCTCCGTTACCTCCACCTCGGACAATCCACTCATCGAGGTAATCGTCGTCGGATCGGACACAATCGACGATATCACAGCGGAATCGAAGTCCAGCGCCGTGAGTTTCGAACTATCCCCAAGAAAGTATCACGGGTTAGCTCATACCATACGCCGCACACCCAATTCACCACCGCCCCCCAAAAACAACCATCCCGATTCTATTCCCGCCTCGCAGCGTCACCGTAACAGAAAGAGGCACACCTACCGAACAACATTGTTTACAATCGCCGCACTTGCCGCCACAGCCAACGTTGATCCCATCATGCGCAGGTAATTCCGTGCGCCCGTCACCACGGCCATCTCGTGCCGCTGCACAGCCGCTTGGATCGCCACCAGCGTCGTCTGCAGGGTCTGTCCGCTCCCCAAGCCGGTGATCAACTGGAAGACGACGAGCTTCCAGGCGGGGGTGGCCGGGTCAACGGTCGTGAAGACCCCCGAGGCGATCGTCCACAGCCCGTATCCAACGATCAGATTGATGCGGTAGCACCCGTACTTGGAGACGAGGAAGCCTGAGGTGAAGCTTGTGATGATCTGGGAGAGCACGAGGGGGAGGATAAGGATCCCGGAGCGGAGGGCGGAGTCGCCTTGGACGACTTGGTAGAACTGGGGGAGCTGTTCGTTTTGGAAAGGGATTAGGTTTGTGGTGAGAAAGGATGGGGGAAATGGAGGGGGTGAGTACGTAGTAGAGGTTGACAAAGGTCATGAAGCCGGTTAGAAAGGATGTGGTGATGCACACGGCTACGTGGGTGTTTTTGAACATTGATACTAGGTGGGCATTCATGGTTTAGTATCGGCTTGGAGAGTTCGAGCGAGGGGTTGATTTGGGGATTTTCAGAATCAACGCACATGGGATTCTATGCAGATAAATGGATTAGCATTTGTTGTTCACACTAAAAGTGTGGCCAGATTTAATGTAACAGTGTAACCTACAAGGGTAGTCTGGCTAGTTTGACTTCAACCAAGATAAAAACCCCGATGAGCCAGATTCCGATTAACAGCGGAGCCAGAACCGCCGCCGAGGTCCAGGCATATCGCGTTCCAGCCCTAGAAGACACACCCCGCTTAGCTTAGAAGCAGCCAACAAAAGCCTACCACAGAATTGCCAGCCCACGCACCAGGAAATCGGCAATAAAATCGCGATCGAAGCCGCAAAGCTGACCAAGCTCCCCCAGCCGTCGATCTTCTTGATCTTCTCCATTGCATTCCCTTCGACCTTCTTGAGCGGCAGGGCAAACGCGACAATCACGATCGCAACCGCCGAGAGCGGAACACTGATATACTACAAATCAAAGCTCCACATTGATCAGCATGTCGTATCATCAACACATTTGAAACAGATTGGGACGAAAAAACGGGACAGGACAGGTGTACATACAAAACACCACCGCCACGAAGTCTTCTCCGTGAATACGCCCCCAATCACCGGCCCCATCGCCGTCCCCGCGGCGACCACCACGCCGATGATCCCTTGATACTTGCCCCGGTCCTTAAGGGAGACCACATCGGATACGACGATGCTGACGACCGTGACGATCCCGCCGCCGCCGATTCCTGCAATGGCACCTGCATCACATTCCGTTGGTGTCAGCTGCCAAGCCCCGACTCCTCCTCCGGGGCAAAGAAACACGTACGTGAAACAATCAACATAATCATATCCCGCGACACTCCCGACAGGACGCTTCCAAACAGGAAAAACCCCAACGAGCCGAGCAGAATCACCTTCCGACCGAAGATGTCGCTCAGCCGGCCGTACAGGGGCTGGCAGGCGGTGCTGGTTAGAAGATAGGCGGTGCCTACCCACGCGACGATGTCGGCTTCGTGAAATACAGCGCCCAGGGTAGGGAGGGCGGTGGCGACGCTATATTTTCCTTGTTAATAACATCAAACACAGCGGCGGGTGGGTCTGGGTGGGCTACATGGTTTGATTGAGCATAGAGCATAGCATCGCAGTCGATAGGCCGGAAAAAACGATCAGAAGCTGGCGCATTGGGAGGAGATTCGTCTGCGTTTGGACGGGCGCATCTTGGCGGGTGCTGCTGTCGCTGTCGGTGTTATTGGTGGAAGTCGCAGCAGTTTCTGGGGCTGCGATCATCTGGGTGGCGGCATGTTTCTCGTTGTCGGAAGAATTTGTCGGTTGATCTAGCATTGTTCTTTGTTGGTATAGGTTGGTGTATAGGTCAATGTACGACGGTATGTGGGAGATCTCGATAGGTGTCACTGAAATCCACCTGATTCGGAGTCAAATAGGCTGCTAAATGAGTTAGTCAGATTCAACGAAGGCAGCAGTAAAGACCTCTAGCCAGCAACTGAGAGCAGAGCACATGAATTGGCACGTCGAAAACAAATACACATTAGGCTGGGGAAGACGCTCGGTATGCTCGCTCGCTACTGTCACGGCATCGGGCGGGTTTCCCCGATCGGGAAGCGAGGCACGCAGGCGAGACTCGCCTAGGAACTAGAAGGGGAGGTTTCTAGAGGTCTTCCCACGATGAGAAGATGACGTGTGACAGTCTGATCGTTGCAATCTTATCTTTGGGACCTCCATGAAATAAGCAAATTACAGTGGATGTCCTATGCCTCCGGCATTATTTCGCATGAAGGATATATTTAATGGTACTTGGTAATCGCTCCTATCCTAGCATTTATTGTGAACAGATTATCTCGTCACCGAGCCTTTAACACAAACGGTTCTAAGCTTATGCAACCCCAGAAACTGCCCGCAAGACAAAACACTATAGATCTCTACCCAGAGAAACCTTTACAATCACCACGAGCAATTACGAACACCCGGTTCCAAGTCAATCCTCGTACTATCCAAGCCATTCGCCGCCCGCGATGAGCTACGGGTGTGTTGTGGAGCCCAGAGACCAGGAATCGAAGTGTTCCATTCTGCACTTGGAGGGGGTCCCTGAGTCAAGGAAAATTAAGTTGTCTGCACAGAGAATAGGAGGCGTAGTGTTTAGGACTCACGCACCTGTGACAAAGTAGCGTCCCGAGCTTCAAGTCCTTGCATCCAGCCGGTAGTCCCGTGCGTTCATGTGCAGTCGGGCAAGAGGTCGAGGAGAATCGCGTCAATGTCTATACTTTCCTGCGTTGAGAAAGCGAACCAATTAGTATCAGGACGATAGTATTGGCTTCCCTTGTCATTCAATCTACTCACAATAGCCGCTTGCTCTGCAAGCCTTTGGCTATCCAGGCTCTTTTGACGTCGGAACCAAGGTAGTGGAGGTGTTTCGGCTCTACTAGGCGGGGATTCAGTCCCTGCTTGCAGGAGATGTGGTAGTGAGGATACATGAACAAAGAGCGGACTCACGACTGGCTCTCCTGATGCGGGTTGCAAGGGACTACTCCATGGTCGGCCAGCATGCGACGCATCTCCTTGAGCTAGATGGCATGGATAGACTCGTTAGAAGGAGCGGTCGATTAGGCTGGAATTAAAGATGAGCAGGGCTTAATCTCACCACGAGCTGAACCGACCGGAAATAGGTACTCGTTCGTTTCACAAACGCGAGCATCATCTCAAATCGGTTCATCAATCGAGACGGGATCTCATCATCCACGAGTCCGACTTCCAATTGCACTCGAAGGGACAGGTAGACTACATGCGCGATGGTATGGTCGTAGATCGTCAGCGGATGCGCATATAACTCCCGATCAAGGAGTTCCAGCACATCAGTTATAGCCTGCGCATGCCGCAAGCAGTTCTGGCGCGTCTGTTGGACCCAGCCATCCGGAGCGGCAGCGAGAGTAGCCTCGTCCAACGATTGCGCGTACCCCGTCAACGCCATGCTGCATAGTTCGATGTGGCAAATGTTCCACCACAGGTAGAACAGCACGATTTGGCCGAGGACGGGAGATTCGGCGAGTTGCGCGACGCGTTCGCGGGAGAGCTGGAACCTTGTAGGTAGCGACTCTCGGATGAGGGCTAGCTTGGCCATGCATGCTACATACGGGGAGCTGGGACTCCACGGTGCTAGCGACGGTAGTAACATGGGGCATCTTGGATTACCCCCGGGCACTGCTCGTATCACGCTTTCATGCTGCTGCTGCTCCTGCTGTCGGCTTTCACAGAGGGTGTGAAAGTATTGCCGAGCCATCGTTCGGACCCCGACTAAGCGCACCCAGAACCCCATGGCGCCCACGTATTGGTGGGTGTCAGCCGACCCTGATGGCCCCTCGGCCTCCTCCAACTGGGCGTATGGTGTTTCCACAGAAACATCCATCCGGTAGTTGAAGCCGTCGCACGGTAGCTTGAGCCTGATGCGAGACGAAGGGCACTGAATCGACTCCGGTGCGCCGTTGGATATGAGCCGGCTCATCGCGTAACATGCGTAGAATATCCGTCGATCGCGTTCGCTCTCGACGAAGGTGTGGTTTCTTAGTGGGGCTTCGCGATGCAGGCCGAGGGTAATTGCCTGGTTCATGGCAATCCCGGACCAGAGATGGGATCGTGCAAACTGACCCGCCTGTTGATAATAGATTGTTAGCAGAAGGGAGGCCGCGATGTTGTCTCTGTTTACGTCCGTCGATGCTATAATCTGAATACCTGCATCTGTTGCCCAGGCCATTACTGTCTCTTCGGACTCCGGGGGAAAGGCGAATCTCCCCCCGACAGCACACAGAGCGAGGACAATCGCCCCGGATAAGGTCCCATCGCGGATGGCAGTGAGCGTTCGGTCTCGGTGGAGAAAAGCATTGGCGCGATAGACATGAACGTGAAGAAAGAAAGTCACTGCAAGACGCTCCAGTCGATCCTGGCTAGGCAGATTGATTTGAGCGGATTGATTAGACCTGTCCGCTTGGGTCCTACTGGGACTAGTGGAGTTGAGGATTGAGTCGGAACGGGTCGGCAACAAAACATCGTGAACAGTATCAGGACCAAACACATCCAACCCATTTAATATGTTAACCAAGCCAGTGTTCATCACCTGATTCTCCTTTATTGTTTCATAACTGAACCCGACACGGCTTTCGTCGCTGGGAAGCTCAGGGGGAGATACCATAGCACGGTCATAGACAGGAGCAATGGTTCTCGACTCATCTTCGAAGGAGATGGCTGGAGACGGTGAGTGACTACTTCGAAGTCTTTGCATCAAGGACTGGGCAGAGGACGTCAACGACCGTCCCTTATTCGTCTCGGGGTAACTGCATTCGTGGCCGTAGATAGCACAGCGGGTGCACGACGGGCGGGTCTTGGAGCATCTGGACCGTGCGTAGCGACAGTTAAAGCACGCGGGAGAACGGGGCCCGGCCCTGGTCTGTGGAACGGAGGGTCGACCGGCTTGATCGGAAAGGGATGCAGTAGCTGATTGATGGATGAGCAATCGAGAGCATGTCCGATGCCCCCCCTTACGTCTGATGAAATGACTCACATCCCTGTCGTCTAGATCCTTGGCCCCATTGACACTCCACATCCAGGTTGCGGCAATTGTTGCAAAGTGGATGTGTCTCGTCGCACTTCACCTTGCGTGCGCGACAGGTCAGGCAGCCTAGATGGGCCAAAAAAAATGTCACACAACAGTTTCAGTCACGGACGCCAGCTGATCAGACTCACCCGTCTTGACGCGCTTTCGCTTGCGGGGGAGCCCGGACGAGACGAGCTGGTCGGTCTGACCGGAATCTGGTGGGAACTGCAGAGTTTGCCGAGTAAAAGCTGTCATGATGCCTGACGGGGATCTGTCAAAATGGTCAGGGTGGAAGCGAGGCGAGGCGAAGCATGAGTTGGGAGAAGGAAAGCAGACAGAAAGAGCGGGGGAAATGCGGAGGCGAGACTCGGCTGAGATTAGATCCGCCCGACAACCCTAATGAAATGAGGGGTAAGTAATCCCCGAACACGCTAACAAGCTTTCAGTATTATAAGCCGGGCTTGATATGTCCTGCTTCTCATCAATGAGAAATTGTCATTCTCTCACCGTCAGTCACAGTCGAAAATGGGCAGTACATTACCACCCGTACAGGTTGAGGGCGGTCTCATTCAGGGACTTCCCAGCCTCCTTGACCCTGGGATCACAATATACAAAGGCATCCCCTACGCGGCTCCTCCTACTGGAGCCAATCGATTCAAGCCACCTCAGCCCATTCTTCCCTGGGACGATGTCAGAGTATGCGATACTATCGGCCCGGTGTGCCCCCAAGCACCACCCGATCCACGCTACCCCAATGTCTTGAAAGGCCACCCCCAGTCGGAAGACTGCCTGTACCTCAACGTCTACCAGCCTAGCAATGATCTGGATACAAAGAGACCGTACCCCGTTTATGTCTGGTATCATGGTGGTGGATTTCGCGAGGGCGGCAGCGCGGACCCCAACTTCGACGGGACTGGACTGGCGCAAAAGGGAGTCATCGTCGTGGTGCCCTCCTTCCGACTGTGTAAGTTAACTTAATACACTCAGCACCAGTGACATGCATATCCACCAACTGACACAAAGAGCGAACAGCGATCTTCGGATACTTTGCCCATCCCGAACTCAGCGCCGAGTCGCCGTCCGGAACGTCCGGGATGGTCGGGATGCTGGACGCGGTGGAGGTACTGAAGTGGGTGCGATCGAACATCTCCGTCTTCGGCGGCAATCCCAACCAGGTCACTGTCGGCGGGCAGTCGGCTGGAAATGCAATGAGCCACACTCTCCTGTCCTCTCCATTGGCGAAAGGGCTTCTTCACGGCGTGATCCTGCAATCCGGGCCCCGCTCGTTCCAGGAGCCTGCCCTCGCCAACGGACCCATGTCCTACCGAACCCTCCAGGAAGCCGAGGAAGACGGTGTGCAACTTCTCCGCGAGCTCGGCATCAAGAGTGTCGACGAGTTTCGGAGATTCGACGATTTGGACAAGTTACGCGAAGTCTCAACCAAACGCGACCGGCGATACTGGGGACCTCCCCCCTTGTTCCGCCTAATCCTCGACGGCTACGTGATCCCCAAGCCCTGGAATGAGATCCACGCGGGTGAACCACCCAACGACGTCCCCGTCATGGCGGGCATGAATAGCGAGGAAGGGGGCACCTACAACGAGCCGCGCTTCACCTACGAGGACTTTCTCGACTGCGTGGAGGGTCGTCTCGGTCCCAACTCGACGTACGGTAGGGGTAACCCCGCCTACGTCGAGCGGTTCCACGAACTCTACCCCCTACGCAACCGGGAAACCGGCCAGGGTCCGTTGGAAACATGGAACCAGGCCGCTCGGGACAACACGCGCAACAACATCGCCCTCTGGGCGCAGGAGTATCACCAGAAGACTCGATCCGCGGTGTATGGCTACTACTTCACCCACCCCATCACCCCGTGGCGCAACTGGCAGCCGGATCACTCCCAGCCCAAAGTTCCGGGGTTCACCAACCAGAAGGGTCCGGTCGGGGGCGCGTATCACGGGGCCGAGTTCGCCTACACGTTCAACAGTTTGATCACGAACGACCTCCGCCCATGGACGGAGACGGATCGGCTGATCGGCGACAAGGTCTCGACCCTGTGGGCCAATTTTATTAAATACGGCAATCCGAACGGCTCGCAGGGTGCGTCTTCTCGTCTGGAGGGTGTGGCGGAGTGGCCGAGTCTCGTGGATCAACCGGACACTCTGCTCGAGTTGGGCGGCGAGTGGCAGACGATCAAAACGGTGGACGACCCAGCGCGCGCGAGCTTCTGGACGGACTACATTCGCGCTCAGAGGGCTTGGTGATTAGCGGTCGGTCTGACGCGCTCCGATCTACGGCTGTTATCAATGAATTTAAGTCTTGACATATTTGTACCACGAACTCATCGCTCCCACGATATCGATACGATATCTAAGATTTTTATCTTCTTTGAATAAGATACTCTCCCAGGTAACCTACTATATCCCTATTGATCATTTTGCAGTTTTTAAATGAAGTAGTTATGAGATTTTCTAAGAGAAATGTCCAAGTTGTTCTCATCTTTGTTTTATCTTGGATAGAAGTTGCTTTCTGTAGAGAAATATACTCTCCCAAATCCGAGTACATAGTTTCTAAAGAAGTGCGACCGAAAAATGAGGCGACTTGGACCCTCTCAAAGTTAGCCTTCCCTGAGGGAGCTTACATTATTCAAGAATATGCACAAAGGAGGGATTATCCGTAGCTTAATATGTGAATTATTTATCCTCAACTATTATCAAGACAAAACAGGTTGTTCGTGCATTAAGCATTAAAAGCTCATATCATTCTGTCGTCGAATCCTTCAAATTACAACAAGCCGAAAAGCGCCACCAAGCCAGCCGCAGCCACCGAGGCCGCCCCCGAAGCCCTCATCTCCGAAACAGCCGCACCCGTGAAAACCGCCGACGAGGAAGAAGCAGAGGAAGAGGAGGAGGTGGAATTCGACACGGAGTCATCGCCGATCACACCGGTCGCATTCACCCCGGAAACATAGGTCGTTCCGTTCCGCGAGTACGACGTGCCCACATTCAATCCATAGGGCGCATCGTAGGGGAACGGCGAGGTGTAGTTGTAGGTGGGTTCCTGGCCCTGATATGTGTCCACGACGGCGGGCAGAACCCCGTAGCCTGCAGAACAGGAGGCGTTGGTGGCGGGGATGGGCCAGGTGGGCCGGTACTGGGAGTAGTCGGCCTCGGAGAGGGGGCCGGGCAGGGAGACATTCAGGAAGAGGTGGGTGTTGTCGACCGCCCAGTTGGTGTAGCCGACTTTGTCGGCGACGAACTGGATGATGTTGGCGCCGCAATCCCAGCGGCCGAGCGAGGGGAGCCCCCAGTTCGCCGAGGCGGTGGCGATGGTCGAGTAGTGGGTGTAGACGGTGTCGTCCTCGGTGCCGACCAGATGCTCGGGGACGGCACCACCGAGAAGGACGCTGAACACGCGGTTGCGCTCGGCGTACTCCTCGCTGGAGGGGACCCCGTAGGTCTCGGTCTCGTCGAAGGTCAGGAGCAGGAGCGTGTTGTCCCAGAAATAGGTGTTGTTCATCAACTCGGATACAAAGCCCCGGAGCCATTGGGAGCCAAAGGTGATGTTTGTGTCATGCGCATCGTTGGTCATGTCTGTTGAGAGATGTTAGGCATGCTGTCTTGGGATCGGATAGCCTGAGACAGGTTGACATACTAGGGGTGATAAAGGCCCATTGCGGGAGTACGTGGTTATCGAGATCGTCGTAAAAGGTCGTGAAGTTTTTGATCAGCCGCAGAGCGGTGTCATTACTGCTGATCGAGTCGAAGGAGACCAGGGGATTATGCTTGCGCATGTAGTCGTTGGCGTAAGTCACCTGGTTGGAGAAATTGTATCCCTGGAAACCGGGAAAGGGCATATGCTCCTGGTACTCGCCCCACGA
The DNA here is from genome assembly GCF_001890905.1 of Aspergillus aculeatus ATCC 16872. Lineage (NCBI taxonomy): Eukaryota > Fungi > Ascomycota > Eurotiomycetes > Eurotiales > Aspergillaceae > Aspergillus > Aspergillus aculeatus. The sequence continues at coordinate 825,869 of NW_017962988.1, forward strand.
GATTCCTTTGGTATTCAGGAGGTCGGCGATTGTGGAGACATTGGCAGGGATGTCATGAAATTCGTCTAGGTTATATCATCATCAACCTCTGTTATTATGAAGTTGAAGAACCGACAGTGAACTTACCATTGTCCATGCCATAGTTGTCTCCACTGGCAGCAGCAACATAGTTGGGCTGCGAGGGATGACCGGTACCGTAGTAGTTGGTCAAGGTGATACCCTTACTGGCCAGCCATTGCTGGTTGGTATCGTTGGCAGCATTCTCATAGTCCTGTATAGAGAACATGAGGTTCAAATCACTTATACCACAAAGGCACGAATACATACCACATTCTCCAACCAGATCTGGTAAAAGCGATCGTACGCCTTGCCAGTGACATTGGAGGTCCAAGTCAGAGGGACGGTCGTCGCCTGAGCTTGTCGAATATCAGACAAAGAAGGCTCCGTGGTGGTGATGGTGGCACCAGTGACCAGACCGGCCAGGGCGACAAGTGCAGCGACTGAAGAAGCCATTGGGGTTGATCTTGCTGAGGGAGCTGAGGACGAAGGCAAGAGGAGATTCATTTGAAGGGAGACAGCAGGACTTAAATAATGGTGCAAGTTAAGTCTCACACGCGCATCTGGCGATTGAATCGATCAGTAGGAGTTCCCACCTGCTCAGTACCTTCGTCCCATCTACCTTAGGGCTGGGCACGTGCTTGACAGGAACAGACCAATGGCATGTGGAGATTGGTAGCACGTTTCCGACCTTGACTCTAGCTGAGTGGGGCGTGGCGGGGCGGGCGTGTGCTTATGCCTGCTCAAGCATCTCACTAGACAAACCGCCAGCCACTAGTCATGGCAAATCGGCACATGTGGTCGTGTGCAAAGATGAATCAAGGATGTGGTCTTGTGCATTTGCCATTCTCTTCGATAGCCATTGGACAGAGAAATCCGTCTTCCGAGGAACTTCCGGAGTCGGCCCTGGCAGGCGGCGGTCTTCTTATATCCGAGCTCGTGCGACCGACAGGTCCCGGAGCAGGGCATGAGCCTTTGGGGGAATATTTCTATCTCTGGACCAGACAGTACTAGAAACGTGCATCAATTTGGTGTCTTCGGCATCTAGCTTTGCATCACATTTCGTAGTACTATTCACTGCTCTAATTGCGCATACCTACGACCATAGGGTGTAGAAAGGTGGGCGTCCTGTCCACTCAGCCGTCCTTGAACCATCTATTGAACGGGGTTGAGTGACTGAGCTGGTTGGCTAGTCAACCACTAAATTTCTCTAAGCATTACAAAGGGTGCACTGCACCTGGTTTTTCACTACTTTTTCTTTCTGTTCGACATGGTCATTCTCAGTCAATAACTTTTCAGAGGCGACCCTATGCTGAGAAACGGCCATGTCACGTGATCATTCCTCGGGCTTTCCCAGGAGCAAGTAAAGATAAGGGATTGATAAGCTACATAATACGGTACGCAACTACAGGAACCAAACGAGTTGTAAAAACAAGAGGTGAGATTCATATTAAAAACGAAATCAGGTTAAAAGACAAAACAACCTTCAGAACATTGAGGTCTAAGGAACAATAAGTTGAAAATGTGACCAAAAGTCAATATGCAGAGTGACGACTGCTGTCAAACTTACTTGTCTCGGTTCCGATTAAAAGATCCGTCGATCCGCTATTCCTCTGGTCACTGAGTCTGATGACCGCAGCTCGTACAAAGAAAACCTACTCCGACCACTGGCCATGACAGCTGAGCAAAACAAGTCTGGTTCTATACCAAAGCTCCAAGATAAAAACCCCTGGATTTTGCCAACTCTGTTGGTTTTGTTCTTGGCATTGTCTTCGAGGACAAAGGCGACAATGGCCCCAGCACTCTTCTTTTACCTTGTTCGTTGGCTAACCAATAGCGGTAGATGTTGAATCCCCGGTTTTCGTTTCAGGCCTGGCCAGAACCTGAGCTCCCTGGATTATCGCCGCTGCTCTAACTGGAGGGCTAATGGTAGCTCTCGGAATTTGTTTTCCTCGTATCTGTGACGTGGGATTCTGCATGCTTTGTTATGGACCTCGGCTTGGCACACCGATAGGGACCCTTTCTCTGCCCTCGACATATTTCTGTTGCATACAATGACGTTGTCTATAAGTTGCAGAAGTCTCTCCCCGCATAACTCAGAATCATATACCCATCAACATTAACGAGCTACTCAATATACTATGTCTCGTCTAATCCTCATCAGCCTCGTCATAGGCTTGCTGGGCAACTTTTGCTTTGCGAGCCCGTCCAGAACCCATGCTGTGGCTGCACGGACTCACAAACGCGCGGACTGTACTCCCACCCTCACCGGGCTTGGGGAGGGTTCGTCTGCCGAATGGATTCTGGGTAAAAAGCCCACCGGGCAGCAGGTCCTTGTATCATTGAGTGCCGACAAGCAGGTCCTGCAGGTGCGATACCCGCCTTACAAGGATTACCAATATCAAACGGTGAGTGTGTGGTTGGGGACCAGTCGACCGACCGATACCAACCCCGGAGGCTATCCCTGGGGTTCGAACAAGGGATCCCCGCGGTGCACGGTCTCGGGCGCCACCGCATCCTGCGACATCCCACTAAGTGAGGCCCTGCCAAATGTCAACCTGTGCCCGGACAAGACCATCTACATTGTGACGCATGCCAGCGTGAAAAGTCTCACGCTGGGTTCAGAAGGTGGGACCGCCGGCGGCAGCCCCGCGAGCCCGACCAGCTCTGCCGTCCCTGCGCAATGCATAAAAACATCATGTAATCCCTGGTTCACCTTCTGGAGCTTCAGAACCAAGTGCGGATGCGAGAATCCCCCGCCGCCGCCGCCGCCCGGGGACGGACAGTGGTGCGATTTCGGCTCCGCGTTCGGCCATTCAGCGTCCCCGCCAGGGGTCGCACTGGAGTGCAACCCACCCTGGGGATGGTCGAACCAGATCGACTCGGCCCCGCTCGGGGGAACGCTGTGGGTGGGTGGTCTTCCCGACTACAACGATATCAACGTGAACGCCGTCAATGCCGGGCCCTTCACGGCCTTTTTTGAGGGCGGACAGGTCCGTTTCAGGTACGTCGTGGACGTCGACTACCGACTGACCGCCGTCCATGCGCATGTCGCCTGTTCGCCTTCCCTCACCACGTGTTCCCTGGACCAGTATGCGATTAAAATCGATGGATTGGCGGTCCAGGAGTATGAGACCCCTTCAGTGTCTGTGGACTGCAACAAGCCGTATATCATTGTGCATGCCAGGATTCAGAAGAAGAAAACGGAGACGACATGCCCTCTCCCAGGAACACCGGTGCGCATTGAGTTGGTTGACTTGCTCGTTGGAGGATGGGGGGCTGGAAAGCAGTCAAAAAGCAGTGCTTTGGGGATTGCTGAGTGTGGCATGGGAAGACCACCGAAAAAAAAGGAACAGTCCCTGGAAAAGTTCTAGCGCATTCTCTTAATGCTTGCTAAGGTTTAAGCATCCTTTGTAATATCGGGGACGAGGCCGTTCCACCTGAGTCCACGTTATGCGTTTCTTTGAATCCAATAATCAGGATTAACTATGCGAGGAACAGTTCAAAAGCACGGGGCTATCTTCCAAGTCAGGTTGTACGTTTGTGAAACTTCTTTAGTACATTTATTATGATTTACTCGTAGTTAGCATGAAAGGCTTTTAGGTGGTCCTAGCTATCTGCTAGCATTCCCGAGCAGTATTCGTGAGGCTTCTAGCCGCGTTTAAGCGAAACGCCCGGAGGGTAGCCCATAATCGCTCCTACGAATGCCAAGCCCACATTTCGTATTCCATGGTTACCCTTCCACTTCAGACACAGCGCAAATGCTCCTCGACATCAGACCGGCAGATAACCGAGTACGTGTCCACATCAACACACTTGTTATTACAAAGATATAATATACACAACTGTATCGACAAGATAAAAGAAACACGTCCAGCCAGAGCCCAAAGGACAGCCAAAAAGGATATCTGGACAGATGCCTGAGTTTTCCCGCCTACCCATCCCCCCACTCATCCTCACCAATAAGCTTTAGGAAGACACACCCGCCTAAGCGCGATAGACCCCGCGGCGGCGCAAGCCGAGCAGCCCAGTACTCCGCGACTGCTGCGCCGTCGTCGTCGCCGTCTGGCTCGCCGCGGTGGCATCGAACGCCCAGATCGCCTGGAAGCAATGGGTATCCACCTGGGCCTTCTGGTTGTTGGCCTGGGCGTTGTAGGAGCTGTTGGCGGGAAAGAGGCCGATGATGTTGTAGAAGTATGCCTGGTGATCGTCGGGTCAGCATATCCACCTTTCTGAAATCGACAGAGAGAAAACCTACGTCCACCGCACTTTCCAGCGTGCGCACATTTGACGGCACGCGATCCTTGGTCGACTCATCGAGGGACTTCAACTTCGTGGCGCTGGTCGAGAAGGCATCCATGAGTTCGAGGAGGGATTGGACGAACTGGACCACAGGGCATTAGTGCACGGTTCTTTTCCAAGCGGGAAGCAAAGCAAACGCCTTACGTTGGAGTACCCCTCGTACACCAGCTGCTGCTCGGTCTGGTCGGCGATGACGGGGGTGTTGGTCATGAAGTTGACGTTCTGCAGGACTTCGATGACGATGGTGTTCATTTCGGCGTAGACGTCCTAGACTCCGGGCAAATGATCAGACCATGTATGTGGAACCTTAAGTTAGAGACACTAACCTGAATAGGGGAAGCGTCCGCGGTGGAATTGATCTCTAAGACCAAATCCTTGGCGGCGAAGCCTTGCTGCGCCAGCTCGTTCAGCGAGTTGGCGATTTGGTCGTAGGTCAGGGCGGCGAGGGCCCAGTGCGTGTAGGCGCAGAGGGCGATGATTACAGACAGAAAGTAGGAAGTCATGTTGGTTGTTCACACGAAAATGAGGGACTAAGTTGGTCAGATTGGTTGAAAGAGTGGGTTAGTGAATGAAATCCAGGGAATAAGAAAACAAATGAATGACGGTCGTGTTGTTCTGAAAAGAGTGGCAGAACAAGCTACGACAACAGCAACAGTGATAGCAACAGCAACTGCGGAAGGTTGAGAGAATTCAATTGAGCAGCTCCCCTTTGCCAGAAGGAAGGGCGGGCGCCTCGTATTGTTTATATATGTGCCGGGGTAACAATTGCTCCGCTCCCCTGAATAATGCATGGACAATTTAACTAGTCTGGAATGGGGGCCCCTTGACGGGCTGTGAGCCTGTGACCCCTGTTTTCCCTGGTCCGCATCGGGCCTGGACGCACGGACTCATCCCACCATTCCCCGCTGACAGCCAGCATTAGGTAAGGCAAACAAATGTTGGTAAGTTGTTCGATTAAGTGGCATCTGCATACGTGAGCATCCATTCAACATCGATCAATCAATAAAAATTATATATTCAGACAGCTAAGTCAGCTGCGAACCACAAGTCACTCTAATCATACAATGCCCCATGTATGCTATATACTCACTATAGACAGCAATATTATGCCCCGGGGAGGATGCACCCGGATATATATCCAACGATTAGTAACCAAACAAGACAAACGAAGCCAAGACACACGCTAGCCAGGCAAGAAGACAAGTAAATGAAATGATCACAACCACGCAATTGAATGCAATCAAGGCAATCAAGGTTTCGAAAGCTGTTCTTTGCGGTAGAAAAAGAGGCAAAGCACATTGATGGAGAGCATCAGCAACAGACACACCCAAAAGTCGGCCTTACTCAGCCCGGCGGCCACACCCGCCGAGAAATCCGGGAAGACGTTGCCGGGGCCGAGCTTATCCGGCGCCGTGGCCCGCGCCAGGATCGTCGCCACCGACCCGACCACCTGCGCCGCCAGGAGGGTGAAGGTGACGTGGAAACGAGTCATGGTGTTGAGGAGGATCATTCCGAATCCTGAGATGGGTTAGTTCGCAACTCTGGGGTTATTTGATGCGCTTGTGGGTGGGGTAGGAAGGAGACTTACCAACACCCTGGAGACTGTCCAGCACTCCCAACCAGAGCCACAAGGCTCTTCCAAGGATGGCCCCGGCCACTGGACCTCCCGCCCAGGGGATATACGTTGCAATGTTTGAGGTAGACCACAGCATCTGCGCCCAGCGCGGGGCGCCGAGACCAATGGCGAAGATCGGAAGGAACCAGGCATGTCGTTTGGAAAGGACGTGGCAGATCCAAAGGGCGGCTGCCCAAACCCCAATAAAGAAGAGGAGAACCAGCAGCACAATGTGCCACACCTTGGCGTGTTTACTGGACCAGAGGTATAGCCAATTGCGACCGTACGGGGCCGAGAGCCAGTAGTTCGAGATGAACACCATGTAGAAGAACCACTGCAAGATTGGAGATCAGAAATAGGACTGATTGCGGGGAAAGGAGGGAGGAACATACAAGGACGATGCGACGCCGGAAGAGCGAGAGGTAGAATGTCGGTACTCGTCCGGGCGTTTGGCGGTAATACGACGGCAGGCCAAAGAACACCAAGCCTCCCAGCAGCCACAGGAAACACGCGAGACCGACGCCAATCCCGAGCAATGCGTGCGGGTTGGTCATGCTGAGGCTGAATTGCGTGCTACCCTCTTGGTTGAGACTCGCCATCCAGCTACCCCAGTACCAGAGAAAACTGATGCATAGCTGCTGGCTGCCTTGGATGACGGTGGCTCGGTAGATCCAGGAGCTAAGCGGCGCCCCACCTGGACAGGAAGGTCAGTTACATTTCGAACTTTTCGACATTGATTTCTTGGTCAGTCACATACCTTCATCTCCAAAGTTAAGCGCAAAAAAGATCGATCCGCTCGAAGAGGCAAACGAGTAGAAGCCCGTTCCCACATTCTGCAGCCAGGTTTGGCTTGCACCGCCGGAGATGGGACCGGCGAGACCGACGAAGAGAAAGGCAACCCCGTACATCTGTGAACATTTAGCTTCGATGCTGGTCGGCCCGACTAAACGAGAGACATACCAAGAATGGAATGGTCAACACATAGACCGACGGCATCAGTCGAAAGGCCATCCACCATACAATCGACGACCCCAGATAGATGGATGCGAGCGCGTACAGCTTCTCTGCCGTCTCTCCGATCTGCCCATTCAGGAGCGTGATCTGGTAGGAGTTCAAGGCGAGGATTTGACCCTATCGTATTCTGTCAGTCGATTGCATGAAACAAAAAGAATAGGATCGACAGTCCGCACTCACAATGGCAAGAACAATCGAATAAACGGGCCAATCGCCGATCTTCATCAACATGAACCGCTTCAACCCCGTGGGGGGCACATAGTCCTTGGGCAGGAGGAACTGGCCCGTATTCGGATCGTCCCCCGGACCCATCAACCCGGGAGTCGGCGGGGGGCTGTTGTCATTGACCTTGAAGCGGAAGACCGAGGGCGCGGGCGAGGGCAGCGGCGACTTGCCCAGCTTGACGTCGCGGTAGCGATTGAACCAGTCCTTCTCGCTCTTCTCGAGAAACTCCTCGATGCACAGCTGGTCCTCGGAGTTCTTGCCGTTCAGGTCGGCCAGCTTCTTCTCGAACTTGTCGGCATACTCGTTGTTGACATCCGTGAAGAAGGGGCTGACCTTCTGGAGGTTGTAGTCCTGTTTCTCCTTGACGATGTCGTCGACACTGACGAGACTCATCATGGACAGGTTCGGTCTGCGACCCAGTAAGCCGTCTTCAGGGCCGGCGCCCAGGGTTGGGGTGCTGGCGCCCGAGTTGGCGAAGTGGGGAGGGGTGTGCGGTGCCACCGACATGTTTTCGAGCTCTTCGCCCTCGTTCTCGAAGGAGTACACCACCCGAGGTCCTGCGCGAGGGATCGAGGATAAGGGTCTACGTCTTGCTTCGAGGTCGGTGTCAGGATCGTTACTGGCCAGACTCAGGTTGGAAGGCAGGATTGCGGGCAGCGAGGGCACGCGGCTGTGGCCGGGTCGGGGTGCACCGGGTCGCAGATCGGCATTGATCGCCCGGCTGGGCGGGCGCGAGATGGTCGAGCTGCGGGATCGGCTGTGTTCGCGACTGGTGTCGGGGCTCAACGAGAGGTGCATATTGCGACTGCGATCGGGGACCAAGGTACTGGTGCTGGAGATTCTCCAGGAGCTGCGCTCGTTGCGCTTGGAGTGCTTCTCGTGCTTCCGGATTGAGGTGGTCTGCAGGATGCCGAGATCCTCGACCCACTGCGCTACAGGGAAGCGCTGCTTGCCGGACCGGGCGCGCATCAATGCTCGTGTCTCTTGGGATGATCGCAGGGCATCGTTGATAGCCAGCTTGAACTGATGGGTGAGGTGCTTGGTTGTCATCGATTCACTATACTGCGTTTAGTTGTCTGGGCATGGCATGCATAACGTGTCTGGGAGGAAGAAACTCACATCGTGAACCACCATCCAGGCATTTGTCCGAGACCACCGACGCTGTTGACACAATCGTTAGTATTGACGGTCAAACCAGGGCTGACGTTTAATCTTACCGTGATCCAACACCCAACGCACCCTTCCGTCCAAACTCAACAGCCACCAGGCCAAATGGTTCATCGCGTGAAGGAATCAAAGCGAACTCTGCACCACTGAAAATAAACGGCGGCAAGGCCGTGAACTCCGGCTTGGAATACACGCGATCGGGGTACAACTCCATGAGCCGGTTTAGCTTCAACGCGGCAAAGCGTCCATAGAGATCGATGACCGGTCCGATACAGATCAGCTGAACCTTGGGGTGAGCGTCAAGAATCGAGGGGAAGATATCCGCGATCAGGTCCACTCCCTTTTGCATCGACCACCGTCCAACAAAGACAAACAGCTCAGCTTCAGGGTCCACCTTGAGCCCGGCCCATTCCTGCGCCTGCCTTTTGAGCGGGGCACGGCTGGCTTCGAACTCTGCATCGATGGTCACCTCCTCCGGATTTTGATTCGTGTTATTATCCCACTCGGCGAGGTCAGAGGGGTCCGGATTGGGAAGAGCACCGATGCTCTTGAGTCCCCAGAAGATCGGATACCGGGCGTAGGATCTCTTGCCGTATTTCTTCGAGACACCCACGGCGCCGAACCCGTTCTGGTGGATCTTGAGGTAGTTGGCCGCGCAATGGAGGAGGTTGAACACATCGCCGAACTGCACGTACTTCTTCACCAGGGCCTGGTCGAGGTTGAACACCTTGCAGACTTCTTGGATTTGCTGAACGGTTTGCATGGGCCATAGACCCTGGAATTCTGCATTGTGGAGAGACAGACAGCATGGGATCGTGCGAGGGAGAAGATAGAGGGGGGCGGCTGCGCCGTGGTAGTCGTTGATGTGATAGAGATCGATAGCAGGGAACCGCTTGATGGCTTCTGCAATGCATTGGTTCCAGGCCGAGTAGAAAATAGCGGAATCCAGGTCATCCATGCGTGCGGGGTACGGGTCGGATTTCGACTGGGCCCGGAAGACGGGCGCGTCGAGCAGAACATACGTGATGTTGTGCAGCCGGTGGTACTGGACGTCGACTTGGTACTTGTTCCCAAGTACAGTTACGACCATGGGCTCCTGCGGATCGTCGCGGGGGTAATCCACCCCCCCCACACAGGGGACCACCCAGATCAGATCTTGGTGCGACAGGTGCTTGCCCATTAGCTGTGCCATCACTCCCAGTCCACCGATTTTGATCTTGATGGCCCAGTCCTCGATGTCGTACTCCATCGTAGCGATAAGCACGGTGCGTCGGCGGACATCCACCGTGGCGCCGATGACGCTACCACTGTCAGACACAGACGGACTGACATGCGCGCGACCGATCGCGGCGGCACTCGCTTCCCCGTCATAAGGACGGCTCCTTTTCTGGAAGACGCCGATGAGAGGTGCAAAGCTCGAGCGCTTCTCCGTGACACCGATCTGGTTGAACTTGACCTGGTAGAACGCCTTCAGGTACATATACACCGCGCCGATCGCGGTCGAGATAGGAATGACAGCCAACAGGATGAACAGGGCCAGCTGCACCCACCGCGACCCCGTCGGGGTGGCGTAGACCCTGAGGTCGCTGTCATCCACGGACAACTTGAAGGACAGATACGGGGATGGGGGCGGGATGGTGACGTTGAAGACATTGCTTAGCAGGGTGATAGGGGGCACCTGATCCAGCACGTTGTCGCCATCGAGATCCCCAAAGACCTGCGTCTGATCCAGCGTTCCGTCCTCGTTGATGCCCCAAGCATTGAAGGCAACCTGAACGGGCCACTCGCCCATAAAGTTGATCTCCCACCGACCGGTCAAATTACTGAGGGTCATCTTGTTGGAGTAGCCGGCGTCGTAGCCGAACTGGTTGAACTCGCCCTCGATGAAGAGGTTGGGGAAACGCCGCGGGGGCTTGTACTCCCACTGGCTGTCGCCGTGCTGCCAGTGGTCACTGCTTCCGGCCAGCTTGCTCCAGTACTGGGCGATGATGTGCTCCCCGTCCCAGGCTTGTCGCGCGGGCCCGCTGAAGTTCTTGCCGGGGATCGAAGTGTTGAACCCGGTGTAGGTCATCCAATCACTGAACGTGGCACCGAAATCCAGCGAGTAACGCCACTTGTCAGCACCAGGGGCTTGTGGCCGCACGGATAGAGTCCCTGAATCAGAGGATGGGACTTCAAACAAGAGTGTTCGGCTGTAGTTGGCGACTTGCGGCCAGACCATGGGGTTGTCCAACTTTCCGACACGGAGAAGGAAGTGGTCGACGGACTAGGTGACTTCGTTAGTTTTTGGACATAAGAGCTATGCGTACCGAAGAATGTACTCACGTTGGTGGATGAGTTTCCATTCTTTGTGGTCACATTGCTAACGGTGACCTGATGAACTCCCGGGTACACGTTCGACAAGTCGGCCTCGTAGCTGAAAACACTAGTGAGTGCACCCGGCCAACCTGCCACTTCTTTTTCCGCAAAGGATTTGCATGAGACGGAGCTGTTGTCCAGCTTAGGAATCTCGTCGTTGAGCGCCTTCGACGCGATCGTCAGCGACCTAGTGATCTCGTCACAATCCATTTCCTGGGAGAACTCGAAGCCGATCCGCAAAGTGTCGCCAGTGGTGCTGTTGGGCACGAGACGCGCGTCATGTCCCGGGGTGAAGCTTGTGATGTACGGCGAAGGCTGCACGAATTTGTTCTTCGGGACGAAAGCCTTGAAGCCCCAAGCTGGCATTGTAAGGTTAGGATAACACCCATTCGGAAGCTTCGACCCTTCCAACCTGCTCATAGTCAGTAAGAGAACCACTACCTAAGTTTCCACAGGGGACTACCATACCCAAGCGTCTTTGAACTGTTGACCAGCGTATACTCATCGAACGGCGGAAAGAGGTTCTTGACCGTGGTGCCCGCGGGGAACGGCGAGATCAACGCGTCCTTGGCGCTGCAGTTGAACTCGTGATGGACCGTTTGGTTATCGTTCGCATACAACAACCAAACACTCTGGTTGCCCTGGCCCTGGCCGTCGAAATTCTGCATGTCGGCGAAGCGCGAGCGCAGTACACTCCACATGCCTGTCTCGGTCGGCGTCCCGTCACTACCAGGCAGATAAATGTCAAAGGTGTGGTTGGACAATTGTTGCAGGTACCAGCCGTCATTCAGCACGGGGTAGTTCTGCCGCAACTCGAACATCAGCTTGATGAGGCCTCGCACAGGGTGCGAGGGGTCCCGGTGATCGAGGCTGACAGAGTCGTCCTCGCAGCCGGTCAGCGCGCTCTCGAACGGCATGTCGTAGTACTTGGACGCTCCGATTTTGTAGCATCCGTGCATCTGCCATGCTTGTGCGGAGGACATGGGTCCACGGCCAAAGACTATTGCAGTGTTAAGGTTCAGGGCCTGCTGGATAAGAGACGGGATGGAAATGTCTTACTGTAGTTATCCGCCTGATTGTCCAGGACGTAGAAAGCCTGCTCCTCGCCCCAGGAGAGGATGGGAATTCCGGGCATGAGCAACGAGACAACGTACAGTCCGAGATTCTGCTTGTGCGTGCCATTCGCGATCGCTGGCCACCGAAAGACGTCCTGGTTCGTGACACCGAACAGATGACGGGGGTCGAATTCACCGGTGATCGTATTAACCATGTCGTTTGTCTGCACAAGACCATTCCAGGTTTCTACAAAGTTGACCGGTGGGTCGCCTTCAGCCGTGTAAACACCGTCCAACCTGAATGCAAGCAGTTGTTAATCTCAACTAGCCTCTAAAAAAATGAGAGGAGGGGGTGGGGGGGAGACTACGAGGAGAGCGGAGACTAACCCTAAAAACCGACTCAACCCACGATACAAAGTGTAGTGAAAAGCAGCCCCGTCCAAGGCGGATCTTTCAGCCGGTCGCAAGAAAAGATCCTGGGTTGCATTGTTTGTCTTGTTGGTCATCATGAAAGCTTCTGTCATGTTGGAGATGGTTTGATTCGTCTGGTGACCGCGACCAATGTACAGCGAGCCGAAGGCGTTTCCCGCCACGATTTCCCCGGGGATGTAGAAGTTGTCCTTGCCCACCTCCTGGGCGCATTCGCGCATCGCCTCCGACCACTCGCCCAGGGAGTCCAGGGTCACTTGCAGAGCCTTGTCCACGCGAAAGCCATCAATGTCCAGCATCTGGATGGTCAGACACGAAAAGTGTTTGATCTTCGCCAGAACGTCCGGTCGCCATCCGCGGAGACGGTCCTGCACGAAGGCGAACTTGGAGATCTGCCCTTCCCATTCGGAGTAGTTGCCAAACGCCGCGACTTCGCCATACTACAACAATAGTTATGAGAGGTTAGCGCGACTTGACACCTTGAAGGCAGTAGGGAGGGTAAGGCGAGGGGGAGGATTTACCTGATCAAACTCACTATTTCGACATGAAGCACCCAGGGTCGTGGTAGTCAAGCCAGTTCCGTCATCATCCCAGAACCGCGGATACTCCCAGGGACATTCGGCCTCGACCTCGTTTCCGGGCTGGAAGTCCCAATATCGACGATCGTACTTCCATACATAGTCATACTCGTTGGGGTTGATCGGCGCGGACCTGTTCAAGAAACCCTGAAAACCGACAAGATCGCCCATGCTGTCCCCACCACGATTAGCTGATGACACTACAATATTTCCCGGATATGAATCATCACACTTACGTCGCAAACGTATTGTCGAACAGAACGTAAATGCCCCGTCGATGAGCCTCTGATATCATGGTGCGCCAGTCTTCGATCGTACCGAAGTGGTGATCCATGAGCGTCAGATCTAGAGGCGAATATCCATCCGCACCCCAGGGCCAGTTGATGTACGGTGTGCCAGCGAGATAGACGCCCTAAGCTTTGGTCAACTTATCCTAATCAACATTCATTCCGATGGCAGCAAGCTCACCTTGATTCCCATACCCTGAAGGTAATCGAAAGTATCGACCAATCCAAGCACGTCGCCGCCATGACGGAACTGGTTGGAGGTCAGGATGTGTTCCCACTGCGTACCATTCGCATCGTCGTTACTCGGATCACCGTTCACGAATCTGTCGAGGAAGATGGTGTAGAAAGGGAATCGCCAGTTGTCCGGTGAGGGATTGTAGGTGTGGCCATCCCACAGGCCAGAGTAGTCGAGAGGGTTTGTCGCTGTCTGATTTTGGTTGAGATTCCAGTTTGCTTCTTCTTCAAGGTAGGGCAGGGATAGTGCAAGAGGAGTTACCAGTGCAACGATGGCAAGGTAACGAATGATGGGGTTGAACAGCTTCATGGCGCACAGTGAATGTCACTGCTATAGTGACATTCACGGAGCAGCACACCGTTGGAAGCCTCGAACTGCGGGGACAAAGAAGCAGAATCTCCTAAGAACTCATACAAGCAGCAGTAAATCCAGCGTGAACCAAAGAAAGTGCAAAAGGTATCTCATAGAGGAAAAGCGATAAATTGGCTGAAATATTCTCAGAAGCGCAAGATGAGCTTGAGAAGCATGTTCGCGTAGATAACGAACCCTCCGCAGCGATAAGGCGATCCATACCGTAGTCATGTACAGCCTCCATGCACCGACACCGAGTGAGGCAGTCGAAAGCAACGCCCTAATTTTAGCGGCTCTGCTGGAGGCAACAAACGCCATCTTTTCGGGGGTGGGCCTCTTCTCCAGCATGTTCGTTATCCCAACGAAATTTTCAGCTGAGAGACAACCACGCCACCTTGCTCGGGCCTCGACACCCAGGTTCCAGGCCCAAAAGAGACGCCTCATGTCTCGTATGGACTGGATCTGACATGCATCGAATATAGGTCACTTGGAGTGGTCGAAATGGGCTGGCCCAGTGTACGAGGTGGGTCTGTATCAGTTGCTCCTCGCCCATTCCGGCGGGGAGGTCCTCCTTACAGCTCATGCACCGGACAACCCATGGGGAGGAACGGAGGGGAAAGGATGATTCATGCAAGTTGATACAGGTATATATTGATACATGTTTAACATCGAAGCTTGAAGGGTTCTACGATGGTGTTCATCATACCGGGTTGGAAATGGCTGCAAGGGCAAATTTTCCCCATCCGACAAGTCATATATCTCTAACCCGCAGATCGGCGAGAAAACCATCGATGAGACCGTCAGTACGGAGTACCCCGTACGTACTGGGAGTTCGGGAGGAGTCAGTGATGTATGCCCGACCGGCTAGCACGCCTTCAATGGAACACGTCATAGGCGATAACTGAACTAACTAACTAAAGAAGTCGACTTAGCTGATGCTGATACATGGCCTTTTGCGGACAAAGGAAGCGAGCCAAGGAGAAAAGCCCAGACCACAGGGTCGGATGGAGAGATAGTCCGGGTTCCAGTTTGTGATAATAAGGGGAGATAAGGAGCCGACTGTCCAGTCGCGGGAATGGCGGGATTTTTACAAGGTTGGCAGTGCCGCGGAACGAAGAGAACCTTGAAGACAGCCTAACTCAAGTTATCTGACAGTCGTCTTCTGTCTTGTATCTGGGCTGCCGATCGGGCTCGATGACAGGCTCAGGGCAGACAGAGCTGGTCAACGGGCCGATCCACTCTTCGTTACCGGTTAATACCACGTCCAGTACCAATACCTGTATTCCGATTTACCTCTTACCCTTCCCGTCCCTTGGGCCAAGATCCCAAGATAATCCAATCTGAAAGCAATCTAATGATCAACATTATTAACTTAGCCAACGGGGACTAATAATTAAGGTATCAATCCTAGGCTGCTAGAATACCAACGAAGCGAAGCGGTCGCATATATGAGATCTGGTACTCCGTAGATGATATCTTTATATGATCTTCGTCACCTAGTCACTTAATTTACGTAGGGCAACTCGAGCATTGCAGACTCCATCCACCATCCTGATCGATCCTCATTCTCTTTCTTTCTCACTGGGTTGGTTATGCTAACGTCACCGATGATGAGTGGGCGGTGGTGGAGAAGGGCATTGATGGTTGCAGCCACTTTGGTAGACTGGACAGTAAGGGTTGAGGCCGCCTCCAGAGATCAATGGCTCGGTCGCTCCATCTACCAACTTGTTACCGATCGCTTTGCTCGAACCGATAACTCAACCACCGCCGCTTGTGATGCAGCACAAGGCAATTACTGTGGGGGCTCGTTCCGCGGCATCATCAACAAGCTCGATTACATCCAGGAACTCGGCTTCGATGCAATCTGGATCTCTCCGGCACAGAGCCAAATATCAGAACGAACCGCGGATCTATCAGGTATGCTCGGGAAAGCCATGCAACTGTCCCATGCAACTGTCCCATGCCACTGTCCCATGCCACTGTGAATCTGCTCCTCAAGACTAACCTAGCCGTCTCCACGGATAACAGCATACCATGGCTACTGGCCCAACGACCTCTATTCCATCAACTCCCACTTCGGCACCTCCAATGATCTCAAAGCTTTATCCTCGGCCTTGCACAAGCGTGGGATGGTGAGTGACCATGAGCACAAACCCAGAAATGTTAGACAAGACTGAGAAGAAAGGACTAATAGTACCTGATGCTTGATGTCGTGGTCGGGGATATGGCCTGGGCGGGGAATTCCACCACGGTCGACTACAGCACGTTCAACCCTTTCAACGATCGGAAATATTTCCACGACTACAAGCTACTCTCTTCAGACCCCACAAATGACACTTGTGTTTTGGATGTGAGCTTCTCTCTACGATGGCTGCAGGGGAGGTGCTAAAATGTGCATTAGTGCTGGATGGGAGACAATATTGTCTCGCTCCCAGATCTGCGAAATGAGGACGAGCAGGTTCAGCGCATGCTGGGCACTTGGGTTTCGGAGCTGGTCTCAAACTACTCTGGTGAGTTCTATGTTTCATGTGGTGTCTATGATTCTTTCAATAACACCTGTGTGGGTAGTCGATGGGCTGCGTATCGACAGTGTCTTGAACATTGACCCCGACTTTTTCTCGAGCTTTAACAAATCCGCGGGGGTTTTCCTTTTTGGCGAAGGTGCGACAAAGACTGCAGCAGACATTTGTCCACTGCAGTCTAACCTAAACGGACTGCTGAATTATCCATTGTGAGTACACACATCCAGACGTATTGGCAGAAGGAGTGTTGACGCTTTCAGGTATTATATCCTCACCAATGCCTTCAATACGACACACGGCGACCTGAGTGCCATTTTCCAGTCTATTGACTACACCAAGTCACTGTGCACGGTGAGCATTGGCTGACCCGTGAAATGATAATCTGAAACTAATTATTGGCAGGACGTCTTGGCCCTGGGAACGTTCACATCGAATCAGGACGTCCCTCGCTTTGGCTCGTATACTTCGGATATTTCTGTAAGTTGGGTCACAGCCCCCAGTGTGAAAGTGAGCGTACCTAGACTAATCTTGTGACCGTCGAATAGCTTGCTCGCAATATTCTCACCACCAGCATGTTGGCAGACGGTATACCCATTCGTATGTTCCAGCTCTCTCCCCACCTACACAACTAGCCTGAATTACTAAGCAAGTCAACGCAGTCTATTACGGTGAAGAGCAGCACCTTTCGGGGGCATTTAACCCGGTGAATCGTGAGGCTCTGTGGCGCACGAACTACTCGATTGATTCGACCTCCCTCCCGTCGCTCGTCCAATCGCTGAACCGCATTCGATCATATGCCAGCGTGGATGGCAAACAGTACACGCTCAAGTCGCAGGCTGGACGCGACTATCTCTCGTACCTGTCTTTGCCGATCTACAATTCAACCAACATTCTGGCCATCCGCAAGGGCTTTGCTGGCAATCAGGTTGTGAGCGTCGTATCTAACCTGGGTGCCAAGCCCGCCAACAAAGCCACCACCAAATTCACCCTGGGCGCCGACGGCACGGGTTTCCAATCCCGACAGAACGTGACGGAGATCCTTTCTTGCAAAACATTTGTCACCGATGCCAGCGGCAATCTCACGGTTGACCTCAGCTCGGACGGCGGTCCCCGGGTGTACTATCCCACTGACAGCCTGAAGAAGAGCACCAATATCTGTAGGGATGAATCCTCAACCGGAACCTCGAGTAGCTCGTCAGCCTCGTCAGCAAGCCCCTCGCCCTCCACCGGGGCTCAGTCTTCCTTATTCGGTCTGTCGAGGGAGATAAGGACGGTGCTGGTGACGGCAGCCATGGCCACCTCTTACTTAGTCATCTAATCCTGTCGACTGCCCCTCCTTCATCATTTTCCTCCTTCGATTCTTTTTCCCCTTTCTTTTTTCTTTTTCTCTCTTTTTCTTGTCGATTCGCCGTGTTGATCTTCTTACTAGATGGTCGAGATTTTGCCTTCACGAAGACAGATTACATTTGAGTTTGCTGCTATAATACAATAATTCACTACTATAAGACATTAATTCAAGTCTGGGCGCGGTGGTCTGTTTCACATTGCTTTTTCGATTTGGACCTCGTCGGCCGTAGCAGCGATAGCTTTTGTAGTGTGTGGCTCTAAAACGCATCCACGCTTGTTGAGAGTCCTTAAGCATGTCCTTCAATAGGATACCGTACCTCTATTTCACACGCAACGCCATACATTTGTAAAATTGTATGATTATCTCGGGATTTCCGACCGTGCCCAAGTTTCCAGCCCTGACTGTCGGGCATAGCCACCAGCTCCCGTCGGCTTCGGTTGCCCCAACCTACAAACCACGGCAGTTTGTTTGCCAGTTGGCGCAGACACTGACTTGGCCAATGTCATTTCGAAGGGGAATCTTACCGTCACTACGGGTCATAGATTATAGACGTGACAGAACAATACACACAAAAATAGAATGACAAACTTGATAGCCTCGATTCCCAAGCCTTATCGGCACCGCCGGATTGGAGACTTGCCTTTCTTAGCGCCGCCCTAGCGCTGACATCAGAAGAACCCTGGTTAGTGCAAAGCTTGAGTCCTTTTATCGGTAAGGGTAATCTACCCAATCTGATTGGGAAGCTATTGTGAAATCATCCCAACACAGCATGACAGATCACTGATTCAGTCATCGATCCTTTCAGTTCCCGTTTGTTGTCATTGACGTGGGCACCGGGATGGCGATTGCGTGACTATTCGCCTCTGCTTCGGTCTCCACAGGCGAGGCTCAGCTCGTACTGGAGATCACCTCGTATTGCTGCTCCCTGCTCTCTAAGGCCCAGACAATCTGCGTGTCTCATTTTGTCGGGCTTCAGCTGGAAGGGTGTTGACAGTTTGAGTCCGTATATGGTTTTCTTCCAGGAGGTACAGATAGCCATCAGCATACTGCACAAGTATTGTTTGCTGTATATATAGTTGTTTTCCTGGCAAATCGTGAGACGTTCTCTGTAGCTTTACTAGCCAGCATACTCTGTTGTTGTTGTTGTTGCTTCAGAATGCGTTACTCCTTCACACTCGCTTCTTTGGGCCTGATCTCCTCGGCTCTGGCCATCACTATCACTACTCCTTCATCAGACACGGAATGGGACTTTTCCACCCCGAAAACCATTAAGTTCACCAGCGACTCCAGTGATCCTGAGTATATCAGTATCATCCTGCGAAATGAGGATGGCTCCTTCCAGACCAAGTTGGCAGATAACGTGAAGACCTCCGAGGGGGAATACACGACTCAACCCAACCCTAGCATTTCCAACGGGTATGTAGCCTTAGCCAAGAGACATCGTGAATCTCGCCAAGATTGGAATCGCTGAGTTGACTTTGCCTTCGTGGTACCTCAGAGATGACTACGAGATTCAGATTATTGATTCATCAGGCCAGCTCGCCGTGAGCCCGGTGTTCACAGTCGAGAAGGGTGCTTCGAACGATGGTACAACGTCCTCATCCTCATCCACCTCATCTTCTTCTTCTTCCTCATCGACCACTTCATCGTCCTCAACGTCCACCTCCACCACCTCCACCACCTCCACTACTTCCTCCTCTACATCCAGTGAGATCACTTCCACCTCAATTACCACCTCCATCACCACCACCACTCCAGGATCGTCGACACCTGCGTCGTCGATCACTCCTTTGTCTTCTTTAGGCAAGAACCTACTTCATACACAGCTGCAAGATGATCATACTAACCTGGCTGCTGTTCTTGTCACAGGTACGAGTACCGCGGCTTCGTCGAAGGCTACGATCACCACCGCATCCTTGGCATCCAGCTCCAACTCGACCACGACCAGCACTACCGCGA
Organism: Aspergillus aculeatus ATCC 16872; assembly: GCF_001890905.1. Classification (NCBI taxonomy): domain Eukaryota; kingdom Fungi; phylum Ascomycota; class Eurotiomycetes; order Eurotiales; family Aspergillaceae; genus Aspergillus; species Aspergillus aculeatus. The sequence goes on from NW_017962988.1 coordinate 845,371, forward strand.
CTGCCGCCGCGCAGCAGTCGGTCGGTGCCGCGGCGTCTACCTCCGGTACTACCAAGGGGGCACTGGCTCTGTTTGGTGCGGTGGTCGCGCTCTTCTACGCCTGATCTTGACGAGATGCAAGATTAACGAAGCGTGCATGCATGCTCTCATCTCTATGCTACGAGCGAGGGGGTTGAAGGATTAGGCTATCGCGATCCCGGATTCTGTTTATGCTTCACACGGTAGTCTCGATAGAGAGTTAGCAAATTGAACATGTTACTATATTCCATGCATTGTAGGCCTCGAACTATTGCCAGTATACTTCGTGTACCCCTACAACGGGGAGTGTATTCCTCGATATATTGGCTTGGTTGACTGCGGAATGTTGGTTACGTTTAGCCGCGTAATACCCTATCCTGATCAAATCTGTAATACTTCGGAAGAGCCCCCAGATATCAATCTCCTTGTACAACATCGCCCTTCGTAGCGGTCCAAGGTTTATCGATGTTTTATTGCAGCAATATTGCATCGCGGTGTCTACCGAACGACAACGGGGTAATAGGTGACTTATCCCTACCAGGTACAGAATAGCATGATTCGATTTCCCATTCGAAATGCCGTGTCGGTATTTGGATAGTTGATGAATTTGTCTTCTACTCTCCATATTTCAGCACACAAACCGCGCGAGAAATGAGATTTGTAACCCATTGAGGGGGATTCCGTAGAAGCGGGACCAGCGTGCATAAGTGCACCTGCAGCTTCTCCCACTATCCGGAAAACCCCCGCACACCGCAACTCCTCTTCCTCTTGGCCACAGATTTTTCGATCCTTGAAAGAATGTTCTTCGGAAATGCAAAGCCTCATTGGTATGTTGGCCTAAACATGCATATTCTACTGGCGAATCTTCGTGATGTCACTGGTTCGGACCTATCGATTCTGGAGCTACGAAATACTTCTCACCGCTTTGCGAGCTTTTGCTGAATACGGCCATGTCTTACCTGGTGAGATATGTCAGCTCGTCTGAGTTGCCTGTCTCGCTTCTTGCGTCTGCTGATGACAGACAATCCAGGAGCTGAAAGTAATTTGACGTCTTACGGGTTGGAACTACTAGGTAGCTTCTGTGATCGAACCCCGATATGTGGGTAGATAACCGAACGGTCGCCGAAAGCCGTATAAACTGGGAGCTAGGCACACGCCAAAATCACTCAGTCAAGAGAACCAACGAGGCCTCTGGAAGTGCGTGGTTATGGCATGATGATTGCTAATTATAAAGAGTAGAAGCAAGGTAGACTCCGTCTTCTGAGACAGCTTCTGAAGGTGGAAAGCGCTGCGGATTTTCTCCTTGGACACCGCCTTGATGCGGTCGGGTGCCTTTTTTCCATGCGGACTGCGGCTTGGGAACCTGCGTCAAGAGCCAACTCCCCCTCGTCTATTATTGGAATCCGTCCGCTTACCAGCAGCAACCGTAGAATTAGGCAAGTTGGTGCTGGTCCTGCTCCAGGCTCCTGCGGTGCACTGCCAGGTCGGAACTCAATTCAACACCATTTGTGAGGTTTTCCGCTGCCAAGACGCCCGCTGCTGATGATGGAGTCGTCAATCTGACCTGCCTGCGCGATAGACCTCGGCAGCCTTTGGCCCACTCTCCTTAGGGTTCCAGCAGGAACGGTGCTCTGGCTTTGCCCCATGTGAGATTGGACGCCTGTAACCGGTCCAATGCCTCGTGAGCACCGTACAGTCAGCATGGGTTTCATGAAATGACCCTTGAAGTGGGTGCAACCACAATGATTCGTCCCGAGAAATAACACACTCTCGTATACTTCCACTCGACAAGAGCCTCGCGTCATGGATCGTGGCAAGACCCTGTCGAGATCCTCTCAATCCACCCTGGATAACGAAATGCCTTGTTACTGGCTCACTAATGATTATGATCTCGGCAACGCTCGGACCAGGGTGGATTATGGATCATGAATCACAGGCCTTATCGGACACGACCTGCCTTATCATCCCCTGTCTGTGGACCAGCTCTTCCTTCGGCCAGACTAGCTAGGCGGTTAGGATTTGATCCTTCATTTAATCTGAAGACTTGCTTACTGTAAGCTCACGAGTATGATGATTCCAGGAACTTGTATCTGTATTCTTGTAGTAGTCTTGTTGCCTTGCCTATTTCCATCCCTTCAGTAGCGACTGTTGAACGGCCATGCAACTGCCGCGGACCGGTAAGGTCCCACGTTAAAGCTGGCTGTTCTGATTTGTATACTGTACGTGGTCATGTCAGCAGTCTCGCAGCTCAGGGCGCTGATGCACAGTACACGATCCCAGCACTTCCTGTCCACGCATACATCTGAGGTAGGCAAAACAAATACTTATACCACCAAGCACATTATACAACGAGATGCATGACTAAGACGAAAGGGCTTAGATAAAGCAAGCGCTGCTAAGTTAACTAGTTTACATTAAGACCAAATGAGGGTAGATCCCTCAGCATCGACGATCCAGTCACAATCTCGATGCGAATACATACCCCGTAGGCTGTTTACTATGAGACTACGTGACTATTGCTGGACACTACGGTCATCGACCACCTGTTTATCCAAGATGCTGTTGTGAAAGAACATTATAAACAGAGATGAGTACCGAATCTTTTCCCTGGCCGACACAGCTAGACAGCAGCTAAGCCAAGCTTCAATACAGCCACTATCCACCACGCTGACCAGAAGACTTCAACTCCCTCATAGCATTGAGGTAGGCATAAGAATCTTGTTTGGCATTGGAGTGACATGTTTTACCTTGTAGTCGGCATTCTGTGGGTCAGACAATCATTGGTCTTACCGGACAATATAAACCTGCGCGTTGGACAAACCGCGGATTTAATGTTAGTGATGCGATGGTTCCCCATTTACGCCCTCGAGAGTCTGCACCCCAACCCGTCAATACTGATATTCTCCAAAGGTCCCCACCATTTAATATACTGATTCGCAAAGCGATGTCGTTGTTATCAGGCGCGGATCTAGACTCAAGCTGCAACCGAAAGCAGATATGTCATGCTTGCACGATTCTTCGTCATAGACTCCAAGCTACTTGACTGAACTATGACCTGATCAATCAAGATACGTATCGCAATCTCCATCCGGCAAGCTTGATCTCCGCCATGCCTCGAGACGCAGATTTCTCGAGCCCACGAGACCTCCTGGTCGACGATGACTTCTGCTTGATTCTGGCCACATTTCGCACGCAGGCCGGAGTCATCCAGGCGACGGAGAACCTACCAAGTGACGATGATTCCCTTCAGCAGTACGCCGGCTTCTCGGACAATAGCTATCAGATTGTATGAACCAAGATGTTCTCCTGACACCTGCGGCCATCTGGGTGCTGAGCTTTGCTAACACATCTCAACAGCTATACAGTAAACTGGGCCCAATCGCCGACGAGTTTATGACAGTATGGAAATGCGGTTGTTTATCAGATGTTGCTCTCTGCTCATTCATCTCTTTTACCGACCATTGTTGTTGCGGATATTGTGTATGTGTGTGTGTGTGTGTGCGTGCTTCGACTGACAAGCCTCTATCCCAGGTCCGACAAGTAGCCTCTAATCTTTATGGTTCCTAGCACACTATTAACTACCAGTAGGGTCCTCCGCGTTCTTAGCGAGCGGTAGGTTTTATTCTCATATGATTCAGCTCAGCAAGGTTTGATTCGCGGCTAACTTTGGGGCAAAGCCATAAAGAGGATATTAGGTATGGCTTCTCAGACCAGCGAGAAAGGTGTCGGGCTAGCTAAAAGATGTCCATGGTGAGATAAGACTATGCATGTCTCGGTCTGGAATTATGTCAAATGTGTCACAGAGTAGATGGAAGAAGCGAAAAAAAAAAGATTCAACGAGCAGTGTGACTGCCAGCGGAGCCACAAAAATTGACAGCGGCGTTTAAAGTGGTATTGACTATCCGTGGAGTAATTTTGCGTGCCGAGATTCAATGAATATGATTATTATTCTTAAAATACCTTATTATGGTAGATTGTGCCTCGAAGCGAAGTTTTTTGCGATGCCGGACCACGATCGTTGACGCAGGTCAAAATCAACACACGGGTTTCGCCTTGGAAGAGGCGTTTACCTCGGGCATATTAAAATGGAGAAGACGCGCACTACGAGCTCCACTTCATGACGACGACGCTTGAACCTCTGGCTCGAGCACGTGATCCAAATAGCGCAATCTTTTTGCATCATTTTTATCTCTCTGTTCAGGACTTAGTAAACTGACAAGTAAACACCTATATACTCATCTTGCTGCTGCTATCTAGTACGCCTGTCTCATTTGACGCACGTCACTTTCGGTCTCCGAAGCCGCCCTATCGGACCGTCAAAACCGTAGACCCCTACGCAGCTGGGCTACTATAGTACTTGCTATTCTCTGCCTTAATGCGCAAAGAATTTTGCCATACCAGGACGAGTTGATCTTTGCCGCCGGGTCCATTGTGGACACATGGCTATAATCATGAGGCACTGCTTCTTTCCCTCTGAAGATGAAAAGGAGTCTTATCCAACGGTTTCGAATGCACTTGGGTTTCGGTGGGTCCGGCTTGTCGGCTCGCCTAGAAGAGATATAAACGGTACTGGCAACTTTCAGATAAACCGGCAGGTTAACCACGGTCTTGACTCTGGTGCTGTTTGACCTGCGAAGCCTTCGCCCTGTGAGCTTTTCGACAATTGACTTTCCCAGTAAGCCTCTTTCTTTAACCAAAAGCCACTGGAAAACCAGTCTCGTACTGTGCTTTGCGAGCATTGGTCTTGCAGACTTGCCACTAGAATTACGACTCCTGGTGGCAGAAGAGCCAGGTGTAGAAAGCTCAACCAGCACGAGAAGGTGCGTCAAGCTCTCGAAGATGTATCAAGCTTCTGCAAGCATTTCAAGTAATCGGCTGCAAGCGGTTCCGCCTGGAAGGTCTAGATAGGTTTGGTGAGGAGTGGGGTTGGAGGCGTTGGGAGGGGCGAGAAATTTATCAGCCCTGGTAGCCACGAGGTACTGTCCAAGCTTGTAGGTGGAAGGTGTCTTGCCTAGGGAGCTATTACCCGAAGCGTAAGCATACGATCGTCAGTATCCTTCAAATATTCAACCAGCCAAGTGCATACGCACGCATCCTGACATCAGGAATGTGGCAGGGCCTCGACCGCCGCCACCGACTCAATCGGGCTCGCGTCCAATTGGTCTAATCAGTCCCGGTATGTTGTACTACTGCATGAATGCAAGGGAATAGGGAAAATGTTAGGGCTGTATACGGAGAAAAATGAGATGAGGCACATATCCGTGCTTATACCCTCATCCTTTTTCGACTACAGGGTTACATACTCCCGATCTTTTAAATCTCGAGTTCCGCACTGACACAGCCGTGATTCTATAACGCCTTTTCTTATTATTGCATCAAGGACTGCCTGACCCACGCTTCCTCCTAATTTGATGAAAGATGGGGTAGTGATGTACGTCAAGGCTCACGAAGTTGGACACTTATGTCACCACAGAATATTATATACTCGATCATGAGCGATGGCCCGGACAGGTTTTCTGATTATTCTTTGAACTCAAAGTTCATGACTGAATTGACTGTTGTTTGCATATCAATCTGAAGCTGCAACAGGAGACGTAGCAAGAGAAAGGCGGTTTATGCACTAAATACAAGAATCAGTGTCTCGAGTTCTGAGGCCAAGGCTGACAAGGTTAATAGCTTGCAGGAATCGGAAGCCCCCTCTTGTGCTGATAAGCAGTTCAAGAATCGAAGGTCATCCGTGACGACGCTTGCCATGCCGTTCACCCTATGACTACCAAGGACAGGAATGTTACATCGCCATCTGCCGGGCAGATAGGATATAGGGCCTAGATCCAGTCCTGAGGCCGCCAGTGCAACCATTACCTAAGCTTCACACACACGATGACCTCGATAGTTATGCCACCAGTTGCTCGCTGATTCGATACCTGTGATCTCATGCAGCTTCCAAGAGGCAAAGGCTTAGATACTTTTCATTGGGTGAGGAAACACCGCTAATCCAGGCTATTAAAACTTCCTTTTCCTCGACTGTCTGCTAGTACTCAAAGCATGTATCAATTTGAATTTCAAACAAGCTCCTAAACGTGGAAGAGAAGGGAGAGAGTGGGAGTTGTATGGGCTTAGTCTTATAGTGCTTCATATCCCGATAATGCTCGAAACAGGAACCCAGAGCGGTAAAGTACCCATGGCCCTGGGCATTCAATGACATAGACTGTCGTCATAACGTACGGTTTGTCAAAGTATATTCATATAAAATTGCCGCAAGCCTCAGAATGTTATTTCGAAGTCTGACATATACTCGAGCATTTCTAAGCTATTCATTTAGGATGCCTAGTGATAATATTGCTAAACTCGCTGTCCTTATTGATGCGGACAATGCCGGAGTCTTCAGCAGCGATTTTCTTCTCGCAGAAATTTTGAAATACGGCACAGCGCATGTGAAACGGGCGTATGGAGACTGGAGCAGTTCCAATCTGAAGGGTTGGAAGGACAGGCTCCTGAGACATTCAATTCAACCAATACAGCAGTTTGCCTATACTCACGGTAAGAATGCAACCGACTCGGCCATGATCATAGACGCGATGGATCTTCTATACTCTGGTCGCTATGATGGGTTTTGCCTTGTCTCTAGTGACAGTGACTTCACCCGGCTAGCCGCTCGTATCCGCGAATCAGGCCTCGTGGTCTATGGATTCGGCGAGCAAAAAACGCCCAAGCCCTTTGTTACCGCTTGTGATAAATTCATCTACACCGAGAATCTGGTGCATCTTGATGAGCTTGCCCCGCACGCTGCTAGCAATGCTGAGTCCGGTAGCTCTTCGCGGGCTCAGCAAGCGACAAACGACCAACACCTAGCAACTCAGTTACGAACGACCGTTGAAGCAGCATCTGATGACGATGGATGGGCCAGACTCTCGGATGTCGGTAATCTTCTTACCAAAAAGTATCCCGACTTTGACTCTCGCAGCCATGGATTTCATAAGCTCAGTGATTTGATTGCAGCCTCTTCCTTGTTTGAAACCACCCGCCGGTCCAATCCGAAAAAGACATCTACGGTCATATACGTGCGCGATAAACGTCGCAAGTCCAAAAACTGTAGTAGAAAATAAAGCTCGGTATCACGATGAGACTAGTTTATTCTTGATGTTAAAGGGGGCACAATTGATATATATGCCGTGGCGATAGCGCTTATACCTGGGCTTTAATATCCCTCAAAAATTGCGTTTCCCTTTGTGCTATAGTACCCAATGTTTCTCTGTACTTTTGAATGTATAACATTGGGATTCCAAAAAAAAGAATAATGGTGACCGGTTCTCAGCCGCGTCCCCTGCCTTTCCAGTATCAAAGTGAGCATCTAGAACACCTCCGGTGACTATAGTTTGTTTGGGGCAAGGTAGTGCGTTATAATAAGCTCAAACGCATTAGTTATACCCAGAGTATCTTCTACCTAAAGCGCGATTCGCGTCCTTGCGGTGAGAAGCACTTCCTAAGTTCCCGGTATCATTATTCAAACACGTTTGATAACACTGGCGAAACCAGAGAATTGAGAGGAAGCACTAACCGCAACTAGGCAAGGAGAGAAGAATGCTATCTGGTGAATGCCTGTGTGTAATACATATGGACGAAAACAAGCCCACTCGTCCAAGTAGTATTAAGAAGTTCAGCGCATCAATCAACTACTGTAAAATCTTGACCGTGTTATATTACCTAGAACCGCAGCTAGCCCTACGCGAATGCAGGCACCAGCTTTTGTTTTTTAAAGAAGACCCTAAGGCTTTAGCCTGGTGCTATCAAAAATGCGATGCTCTTCATTCCCGTAACGAACCTATGCCTGTTCCAGAGGAGCTGAGGTGGCTCCTGAGCCTTATTTGCACATTTAAGGTGAGGCTAACAACGCTTCCACTTCCTGCGATGCTTACTTAGTCAACTAGACTTTTACTCAGAAAGCAGCTAGGTCGCTCTAGAAATTTTATCTCTTATAAAACCAACATCGAGCTGATATCGGAATTCTGATCTTCTTATGAAGGCAATGTAGCTATGGCCTATATTGGGTGCAGCGAGAATTAATTTGCTCTAGTGATCGATAAACTCGTTCACCGTGTGTCGTGCAAGCGTTCTGTACTCATACATAGGCTAGCATTGCTTGTACCTATGTCTGAAATAACGTAATGTTATCGAGAACATAATTCATACATGGCGTCTCCCCACATTCACAAAACATGTCGCAGCCCGTATTTTTCTATGATGCGGAATAGCAGCCATGGATCCTCTCATCGGTGACGTCGTTTGTTGTCCGTGAACCTGCTCCGGCATCACTGCCGGGTCAGGCTGTTCACAGCCCGCAACGCCATGGAGTTGGCCTCGCTGCCAGAAGACTCACGTATTACCTGAATCGATCACTCATCCATATCATCCAAATTCCCGACTTGCACGGAGCAACGAAATCGCCAGGTTGTACTTCACAAGAAGGGATGCATGGCTTGCTTCTATCCACTACCTATGACGCTACTCTCGAAAGCCCTCCTCCACCCTTACCCAGTCGCGGCGCGGGCGGCTGTGCTATCTTTACACAATCCAGCCCCTGAAACATTGCAGAAAATCAAACGAAACTACCATTTATCCCATTTTCAAGAATACTTAGCTCCTAGATTATAGTCTTCGACCAGGCCGACGGCTCACCTGTAGGGTCATGGACTCCTTGATGAAAGGGAGTCGGTGCAGATCGACCTCGTAGAGGACGGGCCACATCCTATCAGGTAACATTGGCAGGCGTGGGTGGAAAGTCTGGTATTGAAGGTAGTGTACTTGGTCGCTGGCTGGCAGCAGTAGTAGAAGCACCCACGCGAGTGTTAAAGTGCCCTGGTTTATTGGCGGACTGTGAACAGACCTGGACTATGTGACGTGGGTTGGTGGGAAAGACTTGGGGCTGCGAGAGAGAGGATAGCCCGGCTAGACCACTAAACACGGATGCGTCCTGCTAAATGGTCATAACTAGCGACATCTCATATTTTCTACATGTTGTGACTAAATATTGGTACACATGAAACATCTTCTAGCTCATAACAGTGTCCCTGAGCGGTTGGTTCAAACCTATGATGCCTCGACCACCTCGCGAGAAGTCTAAAACGCACATCGAGCGGCCAGGCCCTCGTACCCGCCCCGGATGACATTCTGCCCGCTTTCCCGAACCCCACTGTCCGGACCACCGATAATCTGAACGGGGAACTGCTCTCGGTCCGGTTCGCCTCATGGAGGGAGGCGCAGACAAAGAAGGGATAGAACCGTTGGTTAGGCCCGTCCAGCCAGCAATCGTGCCATTGCCATGCGAGGGAGACCCGAATGCTGCAAAGGCCGCCCAGCTGCCGCTCATCTCTGAGGAAAGGAGGCCATCGGCCAGCGTGGCGTACGGGGCGTATCGCGGACTGCTCTGCGCCTGGTTGAAGACGTAGGGAATGTCGCTGAAGTGCGAGACCCCGAGGTCGGAGCTACTGGTGGCCGCGTACCAGGATCGGAAGAGCGTTTGGTTGAAGGCGAACAGACAGTTCGTGGCGGTGGGCACGGTGGCGTACCGCGCAGTCATCTGCGCGGTGTAGAGCGCGGGACAGGAGAATTCGGTGTCGCGCTTCATTCGGCTCGCGCGAAAGTACTGCGCCAAGATGTTCTAAAGTCCCGCGAAATCAGAGACGGGATACAGGGCTAGAGCTTGCTATAAACGGGTGGCAGACAGGGCGGGATACTCGACTACCAGGAACAAGGCCACCTGCGTGTCGGAGGCGAGGGTAGGCAGGGTGGAGAATGAGCCGTCATTCTCGTTCCAGCCGCCAAGGGTATCGATGTTGCGGGAGAACTGGCCGGTGGCTAGGTGCTGACAGGGTCTGTCAGGAATGAAGCTGGACGGGGAGTTGGAGATGAAGGACATCCATGCCCGAGTCACCGCCGACGGCCTCCTCGTACGCGACGGCCGTTGCGTTGAGTTGCTGCAAGGGCAACGTGCGTAGTCATTGCACTCCGCTATGCTGGCTGTCCCGGTGCAATTGACCAGCTTGGTCAATTGTGCGGTATGCACCGAAGACTTATTGCCGGCTGTTCCTGGATCGCCCATTGGGCTGCCCCGATTCCATGATGGCGGGTTGGAAGGGTGCTTTCTTTCCCCGACCGCCGTATGCCGTGACAACAACCCTAGATTCAGGGAGTCGCTGGCCGCGAGCGCGGGAGAGGCAGCAAACCCGAAGATCACGACGCGGTAATTCATGGCAACGTAGATGATAGGGAAGCCCTTCTGGTCAGCGCCGGTCACGAGACCTGTCGGGTCGTTGGCTGAGTCGTAGATCTGCCCGAATGAGCCCCCTCCCCCATAGATCCAGACCATGACGGGAAGCTTGGGGGAAGATAGGGTGTTGGCTGGTCGGTTGACTCAGAGAGTGGGACAGTCCTCCGACATGGTGGTGATTTGTCAAACAGGGGCATAGTGGAAACCGTCTGTTGTGGTTGCGGGCAGGTGGCGGCGAATTGGTGAGGACCAGAGGTGTCCTGGCCAGTACGGATATTCAGGAACGACTCGACATTGTTCGTGACTGTCCCCTCAAAGCGAACTACATCGAGATTCTCAACGAGAGCTCTTGGACGGTGATGTAGGAGAGGGCTTGAATGGCTATGAGGAAGAAGCGTGCACAACTCCAGGATCGCACGAGTTGAGAATGTTAATCTCATGTTTGAGCAGAAGGAGAACAGGCCTATTTGCTTCGATGGAACCCACTGGGAAGCCCAAGCTCAAGCTGAACTTTATACATGGTTGAGAGCGTGCTCGGCGTGACCGGAATTGCGTGGTTAGGGCAATTTGGAGGATGAGGCTGAGTTGCGGGTACATCCATGATCATGAAGACCTCCAAGCTACTAAGGTACCTGCACCGATCGGTATTGCATGTTTACATGAGTAGCTTCGCTCCATCAGTTGATTGGCTGAACATCTCGATTACCCTTTCGGGCCTTAGTCTCGAGGCTCAGCTCCAGGCTTCATGACGGGATGATAAGCGGAGAACTTCGCAGCACAACCGGGCGAGCCAACCACAGCCACTTGGGCCCCCACAGTGGGTACGCTGCCCCAGTACCAAGCACGCCCGGAACATGTCAATCCTGTCGGTCAATCGACATGCTTGTTCCATGTCGAAGGTAATGATCGACGTTGGCGCACAGCCTCAAAGCTACTAAATCTTCCAAGGAGCCTTTTGTGGGGTCTTGAGATGACCTACCCTTTCGTCGTATTGGAGCTCTGGAAGCGGCTCGAACTCACTTTTTGTTAAACGCAATATTCCATAGCTGTTTCTATGCCAAATACAACAGGCTCTACTTGACCAGGAAGGAAGAGAGCACCAAAGAGAGTTTTGGCGTAAGGCGTCTACACCCTTCAATGACAATTTCCAATATGCAAGAGATTACGTTTCTGCCACGCAGGTCATGATTCTATAAAGATTCCCACTTGATTGACAAAAACTATAAGCACAATACACCAGATTGCAAGGAGCCTTGAAACAGATCCTCTATTCAACTGAAACAAAAGCACTTAGACCACTTCCAACTTCCCGTTTGCGGGTCTCTCAGTCGGACTCAACTGCACAAAGTCCTTCTCCAACACTGCCGAAACCCCCAGAACCATAGTGATGAGCATGGCAAAAATCTCCTCCAGCACGTCCATGCATAGATAGATGGTGGGGCTGCCCACCAGCACCATGAACCGGGTGTCGGTCGTGTAGTCCCCCATTGCCGAGTAAACCAGGCGGACAATGAGTAGGGGGCAGGAGCAGGCGATCGCAAGAAAGAGCTTTCGCTGGAAAGCCCGCATGGTGGGGCGAAGATGCAGGAAGAGCCACGCGCCGATCGCTACGATGAGAACGAAGATAGCGAGGAAGATGCCCATAGATGCCTTGACGATGCTGTTCGCGTGGTAGCCGCCGTTGTCATCCGCACTGCTGACCCCTGCAATGCCGAGAATCAGGCCAATGATGCAGACGAGGCCCACAATGTTGAGGAAGCGGGGAGGAAGACTTTGTTGCGTGTCGCTGGTGTTTCATTGTGGTTAGCTTGTCCCAGAACATGCAGTCGTAGGCATATTTGATTTATCGTTGGCACTTACATTTGTCTCAACAGACCAACATAGGTGAGTAGCAGAGGAGCAATGCCGATGAGCTCGCACACCGCTACGGCGACCTCGACGTTGTAGGAATCATGACTGATGGTCAAGAGTGACGCAATGCTGCCGGCAATTCGGATGAGGGAGAGCGTGACTGCGAACCGCCAGATTTTGCTGCCGATGCGCCAGCCCGTACGTTTCCAGATAAAGATGGCAGCCACAAGAATGATTGGGAAGACGATGAGCTGTAGGATAGCGATCCCGTCGCGGTAGGTAACGGTGCCCATTGTAGATGATAAGGGACAGAAGCAGCAACTGGAAAGTGGTGTTTGTCGATAGTCAAGCAGATTTGAACTGGGATACAGCAGAGAAGAAGAAGGAGCAGAAGCGAGGTAGTATTTATGTTTCTAAATGCTGTTGAGGCTTATATGTTTGGGCAAACACAGCCCTAAAACTTTGAAGTTGTTGAAGGACTATGAATGGTAGAGCATCTCGCCTACTGTAAGAGGACTAGTGCTGACGGCAAGACAGTGGGTCCCGCGGCCCGCTTTCCAAACCACAAAATAAATGACCAAGGAAATTGAAATCTCTTGGCCTTCGCCGATCTCGGTTGCTCCCTCTCCAGCGGGTGTCTCTCTCCACCCCCACCCCACCTGCCAATTCACTCTCTACATGCCACCGATGCCCCTGCCGCAGGACCCAGGCACTTTCTCGTGCTGAATGAAGGATTCAGGATTCACACAGATTTAATTTTAATTTCCGCACAAGATGTCTGGTCCACGAGTCTCCAAAAGTTGTGGCAACTGCCGAGCCGTCAAACGACGTGTGGGTAACATTCTATTCGGTCTTTCCGTGGTTCAGGGGCGCTGACTACCTATCCCCGAACAGTGCGACAAACAGCGCCCCCATTGCGGGCAATGTATTCGACTGCGGGAAGAATGTCCCGGTTATCGAGATCAATGGGACCTAGTCTTCCGCGATCAGACCAAACAAACCATCCAGCGATCGCAGTGTCAGGCAGCCTCGACCGCGATGACACACAGCCCCCTGTCGCCCCCACCCCCCCTGCCCTCACTGTGTCCGAGCATGGACCAGGTGGGCGTCAACGCCTTCCTGCACCATTTTGTCACCGGCGACCACAGCCCCTCGCGTGGATACCTCAACTATATCCCGGCCACTCTGGGCGCCAATGACGACCAGCCGACCCTGGTCGCCAGCCTGGCCGCCGTCGGCCTGGTGACGCTGGCGAACTCCCATCATCAGCCGGAACTGGTGCGCCAAGCCCGCATCAAGTACGCGGAGGCCATTCGGAGCGTCAACGCCGCCCTGGCCTCGCCCGTCGAGTCGGTCAAGGACAGCACGCTGATGGCCGTCATCTCCCTGGGTGTTTTCGAGCACTTCTCGGGCTTTGACGCGTGGATGCGTCACGTGCAGGGGGCTGCCGCGCTGACCGTCCTCCGCGGCAAGGACCAATTCGCTGGCGGCAACCCGACCGCCCTGCTCCTCTTCACGCAGGTCCGCACCGACATTATAGCCGCCTGCACCCGCACCAACCGACCGTTTCCGGCGGATATGCGTGCTCTCCAGGACGAGGCCGCCAAGCACGTGGGCGCCCCCAACGCTGTCTGGGAGATAGGGGTGCTGGCCACCCGGTGTGTGGACCTGTTATGGCAGGTGATGGAGACCACAGGCACAACTCAGTTCCCCGGTCTCTTAAGCGCCGCGTTGGTACTGGAGCGGGACTTTGAAATCGCGATGGCGACCCTCGCCGTCCAAGAACCGTTTTATGCCACCACCGCGGAGGAAGCGGGATGGGTAGGCAGTGATCCCGACACTATTTACAACGGTCGCGTCGACATCTACCTCAACCCGTGGGCGATTCGAGCCTGGAACAACGCGCGCAGCATCCAAATGATCGTCTGCGAGATTATATGCTACCTTTTGAAGAAGATGCTCACGCTGAGCCCCGCCGCTCCGGCTGCACAAGTCCGTTTGCGCCGTCGGCAACTGCACGAGACACTCGGAATCCTCTCCCGCGTTGGCGAGGATATCCTGGCCACCGTACCGCAGGCGCTGGGGATCGTGGCCCCGCCTGCGAACCCATCTCAGCCCTATGCAGGGGACCTGAGCCCGAGAGCCAGCGTGTCGGGTGCATACATTCTGATTTGGTGTCTCTACATGGTCGGGAAATCGCCCGCCACCGCAGATTCGGCCCGAAAGTGGATCATTCGACGCTTTCGGGAGATCTTCCAGGGCGCGGGCATGGAGATTGCGCTGCCACTCCTTCAGGAAATTGTGAGGATAGATCTGTCGAAGACATGAGGGGGCGATTGGCTGGTGTCGGATCTTTCATGGCGTTGTCAGAGGTTCTTGCTACCTGTTGCTCACTCTAATACGCATGAGGCTTGACATCGCGATAAGTAGATTTCAGGCGTTCCAGGGGAAGATTCAGGTCAGATGTGTGATCACTGTCACCTTGCTAGTTCCGAGGTTGGTGAAAGTTGACGAAGGCATGTTGGATGATTTGGAGAACGCCCTTTTGCCAACGACGGTGGTCGAAGCTCTGAAGCAGGCTAGCTATATTACGAAATCCGATTGCGATCGAGGAAATATAGGAGGTTAGGGAGGGTGTGTTTGTAGCTCATTCGTCAGGCTACAGGCATTCTAGACAAGGTCCATCTTCACCACACTTCAAAGGTGGGATAATCGAATGATTAAGGTTACTGTATCGCGAGAATGGGTCACCGTGACCGTGGACAGGAAAGATACCTGCCTCTTTTGGCGCTCACGTAACGCCCAACTTCAGCCGTATCAGAATTTCGTTCCGTATAAGGTACTCCGGACTAACCGACTCAACACAACTTGTTGTGACTCGCTCATCCAAAGACAGTCAACAATATCATGCCACCAGCGCCGTCTCGACGTAACGGCAAATGGCAATTGTGCGAAGCGTGTCGCAGGCTCAAGGTCAAATGCGACCCTTCACTGCCTAGTTGCGCCCGTTGCGCCCAGAAGCAGCGGCCCTGTGTCTCCGCTTCTGCGCGCGCAGCAAGAGAAACCCGACCTGTCGGTTCGGTGGCGGACTCCCCACCATTATCCTCGGCCGCTCCAGCGCCAGTGAGCGCTGACAGCTCGCCTGTTGCTGCCGGCCGTGCTCCAAACAGTGGACAACAGAAGGCAAACTCTTATGGTCCAGAAGACGAAGACTTGTTAAATCCGGTTCATCTCTGCCCACTCAATCTGGAATTCGTCGCCCTAGGACTCGAGGTAGTGGAATTCGTCCGCAAGGGTTTGCATGGGCTGCAAAGCCTTATCCTCCACACCTATGACTTCACTTACCCCTCTATCATTCCGGCACCGGTCCTACGACCATAGTGGGATCTCCTGTGGCATCAGCTTCGCAACCTCGACCGTATGGGCCGACCGGCTCAACCTTGGGATTGACCTTTTCTGCGGGACTTACTATCCAATGCCTGTCGCCGAGTCCGTATCGCCCTATGACCTTCGCCGCGGCATAGGCGGGGAACGCCTTCGCTGGGAGACAATCGGAAATGTGATGATGATGGCCAATTGCGCCTCCCTGCACTTGAATCATAACCACCTGGCCCTTGGAGCTCCTGGTCGATGAGATCCGGGAGGGTTGTGCGCGGAGTTTGGGGAAATTATCGAATGCTTTATAGAGCTTGCGAGTACTCTGCGCGCTTGGGATGAGCTGGGTGTCAGTCTGAAGTATAACCGATCTCTCCTGGCTTATCACCAATCGCTTAGCTCCAGTAAGTACTCTTCTCATGCTTATGTCGATCCACAAATGTGACGAGCGCTTGTTCAGGTCAAGTTCGTCATTCATTGCTCGCCGAGGTCGCCTCCTCATCTACACGGCAGGCTTTCATCGCGTCACCTCACCAGTGGGAGGAAAATGAGAAAGGCTGTCAAAACTTAGTTTCAAACTATTCTGCATAATAAGCGGAACCTGGACTTCGTCTTTTGTTGAACGTCATCGAAGTTTTGCAACAAATATGTCAAAACCACAAGCATTGGTATCTTTTATCAATCGCTCAAGCTTCATCACAATCTGGTTAATCTGGCCAAAGGCGAAAGTTGCTTAAGAATTGAGAATCTTCTCTAAGCTCTGTGTGCGAGCCAACTGCATCACGCGGTTTTCTAGCGGATGACTGATATGCCTAAAAATTCCGAAAAGGCTCTGGCAAGCGGACACCTCATCTGCGAGCAGATTAACCTCTTGCTTAGCGACTCGGAAAATATGTTTTAATTGGTGTAGACATTTTGCGCATTGCTCTAGTTGATTGGAAACTGCAAATATCAAGGCTACCGTCCCGATATCTTCCGTTCTCATAGAGATATCTTGCAATGCGGGGTTGAGGCTCAACAGCACCCATATTTGGCGCCCACGTTTGAACCACTCAAAAACCCAATCAATTCATGCCACGTTCACCCCGCATTATAGCCCTGAATCACATTATGCTTGGAATCACGCCGTGATGGTTGCCTCGCTTTATTATTTATTATCAAATCAGAATGTTTAGAGCATCCGCCCTATCCTCGTAAAGACCAGCGCCTAGTATTCCCACCAGGTGTCTAGCTTCGAGCCTAGCGCTTTGCCAAATTTCTATGCACATAGCGGCCAAGTCATACAGCCATGTTCAGGTATGGCTGGCAAGTCGGATTTATGGTTCCTGCGCATATCAAAGACAGAGACTGTTGGTTTTCAAATCCTTCATGTTCCGTCACTACTGCGACTCTTGAGACACATCAAGACCACGCAATGCATGTTTTCAGGACGCAGTGATTGATCACTATTTATAAATTAGTTCCATCAACCAGATTGTAATTGAGCCTTATGATAGATCTTTTTTCTCCCTATGGTTGACAATGGCTGGCATGAGACTCATGCAGAATATGTTTAAAAAAAGGGCTTGGTCTGGTAGCTGATTGCAACTTCGACTTCTACTGTACATGCAGGCCATCTTCCACAAACTGCTTGGCTCCTTCCGTGGGAGCCTTCCAGGCCACGCGGTCTTTCGTAAACTGCTCCATGGTGGGTCTTAGCTTCGTCTCGTACAAAGAGAAATCATCCACACTCCCAACACGCAAGATACTCATGCCCGGGAAAGCCGCACCAACGCGGTACATAAGCGAGCCGCATGTGGAACAGAAGTAATTGGTCATGGTGTTGTCCTTGCCAGGAGTTTTGACGAACACAGTGCGCGACTGGCTATATGTCTTCAAGTTGTCGCGACCTCGCAGGTGTTTTAGGTGCGTGTCATAGACCGTGAAGTTGGTTGCGTGCACTGAGGCAGTAAGCTTATGGCAGTCGGAGCAGTTACAGACGAAAGAGCCAAGGTAGCCAGGTCCTTGGGTTGGCTAGGGGTTTGGAGCCGTTATTAGAGAAGCACAATAAGGAGAGTAGGCTCGGGATCTCGAAACTTACGAATGACAGTTGCACCGCACCACAAAAGCATGTGGCTGTCGCTTCATCCTCGGTAGACCAGCCATCATCAGCGCCACCAGCGAGAGGAAAATATGGCTTTGACTTGTCAATGGTGGGAGATGCCATGCTTTCTTTAGTTCTGTGGCCTCTTGATAACAGTATGAAAAGACGATAAGATTCTCGAATGCATAAAGCATGAGGACCTTGCGGCTACAGAACAGGCTTTATATATTTGCGAGAACCAATTCCGGTATTATTCTAGTCTTATCGGCGTCATTTTTAGCCACTTGCTGATTCCAGCGCTCGCCAGCCAAACGTGGTTGGTAATCGAAGGCTTGGAAATCTAATTCCTGGGCCAGGCTCACGTCTGCATAATCTGTAAGATATTCAATATCCCTCAATTAGTCCCCGGAAAGCACATTGGATCTATTGATTTGTAAGCGCTATGACAGTCTGTGATTCCATCGGGGACAATCACGGCTCGCACGATTAGCCGGTCGGGTCGATTAGTAATGCGCAACTATACTTCGCAAAGAATTCCGGATATTAGGGCTCATGGTCCTTCGAAGCGTTTAATATGTGAGCCTTGGTATGTCGGCCAATAGTATATCGGCACTACAGATGATCGTATCAACGCCGCACGAATACGGCCTCACGGGCTGGGTACTGACGTGGCAAAATGATGATTATAGATGAATATGGTCTTTAGCCGAGTGCCCGCTTCCAAAGAGATATCGTGCGAAACCTTCATTGACAGCATGAAAATCAAATGCCTTATCTTGCCTTATCGAACTAGGTTATTTCAGTAGCGTGAGGACATGATGTCGCCCTGTCTTTAAAATTATAGTGTCATGTCATATTAGTTACCTGGACCTAGTTTAGCAGTCTACCATGAGAAATAACCCCCTCGTAATTATTGTGACATTGAATGATATGTTCAGAGCGACAACTTATATCAATAGATCGCAAATCAAATTCCCACGCTACGATAGAAGCTATCAAGGCAGAATCTAGGGATCTTTTCGCATAGAGGCCCTTGCTAGGTGCGAAAGATAATGAGCACATGGGGGTCATTGGAACGCTGCTCGAATTCGGAGAGAAGGTAATAAGCACGCCTACGTAAATTCATTAGCAAAGTGTAAAGCTTTTCAGCTCAGCGAAAAACTCCTCGATCGGATTCGACTCTGATGAGTAAGGCGGCAGATATGCTAGTCAACCCCCACGTCGCGCACATCAGCGCAATCTGTTCTGAATGATGGAAGGACGCATTCTCGATGGCCACAGCAGATTCAGTTCGAGGCCATCGTCCCTAGTGCCGAAGAATCTGAGCCAGAAGTTCTTCGAACAATGTGGTGTCGAATGAACCGCGGAATACTTGCGAGGGGCCGATGCCCTCCTGGGCGTACGCAGGTAATATTCAATGTCGCAGGGCGCCAAGAAATTGCGATTCCTGTAAATGGGCCACACCAAGTGGTAACCAGCCTGTGCGCCTAACTATAGCCCTCTTATCAACATCCAGACTCATCAACGTAAGCTAGATGATACGACTAAAGATCCGACAAGTTATGGAGACAAAGTTCTCGCCCATCGGCACTACGCTCCTTTGCATACTGCCCAACCATTTTTCTGGACTAGCCTTTGACGACAAGGGTTCTTCTGAAGGGTTCTTCTGATGCTACAGGGTATGATCATAGTGAAAGACTCAACCTAGGGGAAGACAGCCATCTCATCAAGGTACAGGTCCGGTTCTTCTGACAGGTGGTCGCAGAGCGCGTCGTCAATTAGTGGGGTCACAGGTCGTTTCCGACCTCTACTAGTTGGGGGTGCGTGGAAGCTCCCGGAATGCCGCAAGTTTTTGCGAAGATTTACGATCGTAACCTTGCTACACTCAGCCTTTTCAGTCATTTGAGAAGTGGCTAGTGGCTGGCTCTCTACCATATCACAGATTAGGTATAGCTCTGGGGAAAGGAGTTTCAGAGCCATAAACAAGCCTAACGTAGGGTGGCGCTCAAAAATGTACAAGGAAAGAAGTGTATTGCTGGAAGAAAGGAGCGCGGTAGAGTGGTATTATGTGTATTGAGGTTTGCGTGAGTTCATTCTCCCTTGCAGCGAAGAAACAGGGAAGAAAATGTTGGTTTCTCGGATTGCCCTGGTTGCGTTGATTCCGCTGACGAGTCTGCAGACGAAGCAAATCCTTTAAGTTGGATGCGTTTATTTTGAATAATTTATACAACTGCAGGAGCACCATTGCCTGTTGCAGCAAGTTCGACGGAGGTATTGGACGGGCTCTTGACTGACATCCAATTCCCCAAACAGATCAGCAAGAAAGAAGTCCAACAGTAGATCAAAGATGCAAAAGCTACTAGTCAAGAGTGTGTACCTGCCAGTGACTGGAAGACCTGGAACACCAATCGGGTGGCGAGCAGGGCCTCTGTTTTTCTCTCTGCTCGTCTAGGAAAAGATCTTGATATCGTTTTCCACGGCGCGGGGGGTTAAATATTGTAATCTAAACGGAAATCACGTTGGGGCGCATTACATATGTCCAAGGGAGCTTAATTTGAAGATGTCTTACGAGTTTATGTGTATATTTCCGAAGTAGCTAATCTGAATGGTCTCCTGACAAACTTACTTCTAGAACGAGAGTATCTCGTAAGGCCTTCAGGAACTTTATTCCGGAATTGCAATTCCTCCTTCAAATCGCGTACCCGTTTAGGGAGGCCTTGGTAGCTCTGGACCATCTGATAGAGACTGACGCTGGACTGAGAGGCGAAAGTGGCCACTGCCACTAGGCCAGACGCTAGGCCAATCTGTTCTGCCATTTGTTTGGCGCTGCTTGCTTGGTACATGTATAGAGAGATCTGGATTGTTGGAGAGAGTTCTTGGTTTGTTCTCCAGAGACGTGAAATGGGCTGCGACTTATATGGCTTCGTTGGACAAGGAGCGCCGGAGGAACAACGTAAGCGGCCGTCAATACTCCTAAGACATATGAGAGTGCTACTTGCCAGAAAAGGAGCTGCTGTAGGGCCAGCACTCGAACGTCCAATCATAATCCGCTAAAGCTTCTATCCGTCGTACCCTCTATCCCACCTAATGCTGGGAGAAGTGTAGGAGGTCAGGTGACGGAGGTGGGGTGGAGACACCTTAGGGTGACAGTTCAGGCGAGGTCCGTTGACCAGGATTCTGCTGCTGCATTCCGATAGCAATTCCTGCCTCAAGCATGAACGAGATTGTTGGAGCAGCGGGATTGGTGGATACCCGGAAAACGGAGATTCTATAAATCCATCAAGATAAGTCATGTATTTGTCCATCCAAATTGCCAGCTAGGGGCTTGTGAGCAATTCAGACTCGTTGTGATTTCTATTGGTGCACCTACATTCAGCGCTCATAAATCATTTTTGGTACCTTCTGCATGCATATGGAACGCCACAGTGGTTTCTCCTCAGGGCCATGCTAGCATAGTAACGCTTGTATTACACTATGTACTTTACTGCCATATTCGAAAACAGATTCCCCCATATATACTTGCGAATTTTCTCCCGAACCCTTTCTGGGAACGTCCTAGTCTATACCGTCGTTCTCGAAATCGGCTTGAATAGTACACTCTTCGACTATCTTTCTCAGCCCCGCTGCCTAGACTCTAGCTCAGGATATCTATTGGACTGACAATAACCTAAGGGTCTCACGGATAAAAATGTCACCGCGCAAGCTCGGGGAAGTCACACCGGGCCGCAACTTAAGGAGGCGGGCTTGATTGATACTGAACGCTAATGTCTTGGCGGTGGGGCCGCGGAAGAGTTTCTCAGGATGTATCAGTCAAGCCAATTTCAAGAATGACTGTATTTGATTAGTCTCTCAACCACTCCTACTTGGTAGTATCGTATCGCCTGTTACTATCGAACGAGTTATTGCAAGATATTGTTAAAATCCATAGAATCTTGTAGAATGTTCCTGGCAAACAGTCCAAATATTTTGGAAGATCTGGCAAGGCAGTCTTCGTGAACATCATTGCCAAAGTGGTGGAGTTGATCCAAAATCATGGCCTAAAGAGCGAGAAACATGGCACCCCTGTTGGATCTTACAGATTAGGTAATTCTAGAGTTCATTGACCACCTACAAACAGACACTAAGCAAATCGAAATGCCATTCTACAAGCTTGGAGACGCCTACCGCTATGCAATCGACCATAATCCATCACAGAGAGTTGAATACCTGCACTGTTTTTTACTCGCTCCCCGCCGCTTGAATAATCTTCTAACGCCAATATTTTATCCTGATATCTTCGTCCATGAATAAATGTCGCGTCGGCAAAAAGATCCCGCTAGAACAGCTAAAGTGGAGTCTGGAGAAGAACCCGAGTCTCAAGGAACATATCGTTTCAGCAATCATTCCAAGTGGCAGCTCCTGGCGTGACCGCTTCATTCGTAAAATGTTTCATGTCTTTTGGTTCACCAACATACAGACCCTTACCATTCACGAGTTCAAGGATTAGGAGCCCTGAAAACAACTCACATGTGGGCAACTCGTCCGTGGAATGTACGAGGGTTTTTGAGGGTTTTTGAGGGGCAGGTGGTAATGCCAGCTACAATGGCAGGTGGAAAGTTGACCAACTTTGTTCATGTTTATTGTCGTGGCCCAAATGCCAATTCTAACTATAGCGCCAACAAAGAAAGAACGCTGATCGCTGAGCCATTACTCTGCCGCGCCTGACTATTCTAAGTCACGAACATCATAATCCTTGCAATTCCTTGTAGCTTGCAGCGCAGAGCCTCGTCTCCTTCCCGTCAAGGAGACCGCTCACTTGCCAATTTCGAATGCGCCGAACCTCAAGTGCTCACAGGGATGCTGGTGCTACCGGGATAGAAAAGGGGCAAGGTATCCAGTCTAGTACTGCTCTTTGTGCCTGGCCAGGGCTTGTATTAGACTCCCTTACGGAATAAACACCTGATTCTATATCTGCCTATGGCTCATCTCGTATTACATGTGTAGCTGATGGTTGGGATCCAGCATACTCTTCCAGCCGCTTGGTTGCCTTGGATGCGATACAAATTGAGTAGAAGCAAACACCTGATGCACGGCAATGATGGGCTTGACCTGGTTACACAACATACTCCCTTCGATATAGCAAGCAGTCACTATTAGAAATGCCTAGTAGTTCTTCTGTACCATATGGTTACTCCGTTTACTCCAACGGTACCCTGCGGCCCCAAGCAAGCATGCCGATCCTCAAAATCATAACTCGAGCAACAATCACTGTAAGCAGCCAGGAAGAGCTGAGATCGTAACCCAAAGGTCTCCCAGCATGAACGACATCAGGCAGGATCTGCCCATGTCCATGACAACGGCCGCCTTCATCGGAATCTCCTGGTGGCCAGGGCTGGAGGTGATGCGTCCCTATTCTTGACCTTCAAGCGACGCCGCGGACTATATTTCTGGTCCTGCGCACTCGTTTCGTGGGCGATCATCCTCCAACCTCTCTTTATCATCCTCGCCGACTTCCAAGTCTGGACGGACCCTGTCCCCTCCATCACTCTGATCTACCTCACATGGCTGATGATGGTCGTTCCGCAAAGCTGGATCTTATACTCGCGACTCCATCTGCTGTTACGCAATGCAAGAACCATGAGGACGTTGAAGTTCATTCTCATCGTTAACTCGGTGGTGTTCTCGATACCGACTATCGTGATCGGGATTATGGCGGTAAGGGTTCTTGACTAAACCAAAGAAGAAAGAGCAATAGGCAGGTTTAATAGGTCACTCACAATACCTCTCGATAGCAAGCCACAAATATCAATCCCGCTCTCTCCTCTGCCAACCTCATCTGGGACCGCGTGCAGCTTGCCGCCTTCCTCATCCAAGAAACCGCCCTCAGTACGCTATACATCTTACATACACAAACATTCCTGCGCGGCCGCGCCCCGCTGCGTGAACGTCCCTATTCACCGTATGCCCCTCGATCGGCATCGGCCCTCCTCCATGGCGTCGATCCTGAGGGTCCGAACTTGAAGGGGCAAACAGATGTACTTTGGCAGCTGATCTACGCTAATGTCCTGATCATGGTGCTGGACTTTACACTTTTCGGCATCCAGTGCGCCAAAATGTTCTACTTGCAGGGAGCGCTGAAGCCGTGTGTCTATGGCATCAAGCTCAAGGTCGAATTTCTCATGTTGAACCGTCTACGGGAGATTATATTGCAACCGGCCAGTGGGGGAATAGATCTCGGAAGTAGACAGGCGAGCAGCCATCTGACGGCTAGGAATGTACTCAGCTCCGATACGGCCGAAGAGGCATATACAGATCGTGCACGAATACAGGCAAAGTGAAATATGCCTAGTCGATAGGCCTACTTGGGAGCTGGCAAGTTAGAAAGAATAAGCAGAGGGCGGGAAAAATGGAAAAGGCAAAAAACATACAACAGAAGGGATTCGCTGGTGGTCACCCACCCAACTACTAACCTCCCGGCGTGCGGCTTAAGTACGGCTGAGCGGACGGGAAGCCCTGTTTTCCACACCCTGTGGTCGTATGTGCCGGTGTATACTTAGGCATAAAATATATCTCTATCTGCCTATGTATTCGTGCTCTGTTCTGACCCAACATGTTCATATGCTGTCTTGGCGCTTCTAAACCGCGGTGCCCGGAGCGGTCGGTCTCCTTGACCACAACACACAATGCCCACCGGTACCGGTGGGGTCGCATCGTGAGGGATTGCTTGGCTACCTTCTTCTGCTATGATACACACTCTCAGGTATCCTAAGGAAACTTTTGTGCTTCAAGCACTGTCACAGGCTGCAGTAGCTAAACAAGATTCGTGGCCGCTACTAGATAGCAGACAAAGACTACTATGCTATGCGGACTCACCAGCACCAATTCCTCGCGTGCATTTATAATCGGCGGCGACCAGGTCGCCGAACCCTAGACTGCAATATTCAGATGCTAATCGCAATCCCAGGGGGACAACGGCTCCGATCCACCCGCTTGTTTGCCCTTCTCAACCAAGGTGACCTCCATCCACTGCGGTTCCTGCCACCCGAGGACGGACTCGCTTACAGTATGCTCGGCGAATGAACCGAAATCTCGGCGAATGCAATACCCTCCACCCTGGCCGGAGCCCTCATCCTGCCCGACACTATATAACCAGCCCCTGAAGGATAGTCACAAGGAGGATTCTGGCACAAAATTCCACCATCGCAACCAAGTTGTATCACAGTACTGGATATACCTACACCCCCCAACGACCATGCAACCAATCACCCTCTACTCACACCCCATCGGGCCCAACCCGTGGAAGGTCGCCCTCATCCTCTCGGCCCTCCACCTCCCCTACGAGACCGTGATGGTCGACTTCGCTGACGTCAAGAAGTACCCTTACATGGATCTCTGCCCCAACGGCCGTCTCCCGACCATCATGGACCCCAATCAGAACAACCTTACCCTGTGGGAGTCCGGCGCGATTGTTAACTACCTGATCGAAACCTACGACTCAAGCCATCAGCTCAGCTACGAGACTCTCCCGGAGCGCCACCACCTTCAGCAGTGGCTGCATTTCCAGGTCTCCGGGCAGGGGCCCTACTACGGGCAGCTGGGGTGGTTCCAGCGGCAGCCCGAGCGGGTGCCGCTTGCGATCGAGCGGTATGCGGCGGAGGTGCGGCGGGTGATGGGGGTGCTGGACCGCGCTCTGCAGGGCAAAGAGTGGCTGGTCGGGGAGAAGTGCACGTTTGTGGATCTGTGCTTCGTGCCGTGGCAGGAGCTGGTGCCGTTCATGGTGCGGGATGAGGGGGTGGTTCGGGAGCTGGAGGAGCAGTATCCCAATGTAAGGGCGTGGATAAGGCGGATGAAAAGGAGGGAGGAGGTGCAGAAGGTGTTGCAAGAGAAGCGGGAGGCGATGGAGCAGGAGCAGTCAAGGTAGTTCTGTCCTTGGCTGAAATTGTGCGGGACTTTTTATTTACTACCAGGTTGATTGATGGTTCCTTATCAACTATAGGAGTATGGATGTGTGCATCCTGGATATAGAAGGACAGCTCGCTTGTGATTGGGTGCAATCTGGATCACGAAGGCTTCATCCTGATTTGTCCGCGAATGATACACGACGGTGAATTCACAAATGTTACAAGTCTTACATAGGGTTCTTAGTATGCAATTACAGTCCTGTTCTCGTTTCAGAGGATATCAACGACAGAATCACATCGACATTAGAGCAGAGTAAATCAGGCCGTGTTCAATTAGTTGAAATCGACTAGATTATATAAAACTGCATTGGGAACGGGCTAACTGAGGGAAAAACTGTTATTTTTTTTTTTTTTAGATAAGACCAACTAACCTTTCAAACTGGGACTAATCCTGTTCCGAGATTCAGAGGATCAGGTTTGCTACTTATCGATATTGACAGATGTGAGCATGAAAAACCCTCCAAGCCACCGTCCAAATCCACCGTCATCTAGGGGTCCAATCGATAAGGGAGGATTTCGCCGAAATAGTGGGGCCGCCGGCCTTTGCCCACTTCACAACATCCGATTATCCGTTCGATCTATAACACTCATGGTTACCCCTCCTGATTCTTTATAAAAGCATGACCCTCCATACTAATGACTATCATGCAGAGACGAGTCGGCCACAAACAACGATGGAGTCAGACAGCTTAGACAGCAATGAGCCCAAGACGGTGTCTATCACCTTACCAGAACTTCCAGCATGGGCGGAAGACCCAGCCAACGCGCAGAACTGGGCTATACATAAGAAACTCTATAACACAGCGATTCCTTCGGTACTGTGTCTTCTGATGTGAGTACACAAGCATGAAAACTGGGTAATGTGGCAAAGCTAATGTCAGGTACCTGGGATTTCATAGATCATTCGGACTTGCCATCTACTCGCCCTCCCACGGTCATGTTCAAGCCGCATTCCACACCTCCTCCACCAAGTCGCTTCTACCTTTCACCATGTACGTATACGGATTGGCATTTGGACCCATGATCGCTGCCCCTCTCAGCGAGACCTATGGCAGGCGCTTCATCTACCTCGTTATGACGCCGCTAGCAATGCTGTTCATTCTCGGGGCCGGGTTTTCAAACAATCTAGCAAGTCTCACCGTGTGCCGCTTGCTGGCCGGGATGTTCATCTCGGCTCCGCTGGCTGTCGGAGCGGGCACCATCATGGACATGTGGAGCGGGCCAGCGACCGGCCGTGGCGTGACAGTCCTCATGACCATCGCCTTCATGGGCCCTGCCGTCGGATCTCTGGTCGGAGGCTGGGTGGCCGAGTACAAGAGCTGGCGCTGGTCGCAGTGGACGACGCTGTTTCTGGGGGCCGCCTGCTGGGCTTTCAGTGCAGGAGCGCAGGAGTCCTACGCTCGCCCGATCCTCCACCGTCGCGCCGTCAAACTGGGCCTGTCCGTCCCTCCGAGTCCAATCCCCGGGGGTCTGGCCGGCGTCAGAGTGATGCTCACCGTCACCCTGGCACGACCGGTCTACATGCTCCTGACCGAGCCTATCGTGGCTCTCTGCTCGCTCTATTCTTCGCTCAACTTTTCCGTTCTCTTCTGCTTCCTCGCCTGTGTGCCTCTTGTATATACTGATGTCTACGGCTTCACGCCGGGTCAATGCGGGTTGGTCTTCATTGCCTTGGCGCTGGGGTGCGCCCTGGGCTGTCTGGGGCTTCTGGCGGCAGACCAGTACACTATGGTTCTGCACCGTCGACAACACCCAGAGGGAACCCCCGCGCCACCGGAACGCGTCCTATGGGCGGCGATGTTGGCTAGCCCGTGGATGCCGGCGGCACTGTTCTGGTTTGCATGGACATCGACTCCCCATGTGCACTGGATGAGCAGTATCGTCGCCATTGGGCTGTTTGGGTGCTCCAACATTATGATTTTCGTGCGCAGTTCCTTCCTCACTCTGCCGTATCTCTCATACTGACCGCATCATTATAGGTGTCGACCGCCCTGTATCTAACGCGTGTCTACGGGGCGCAGTTCGGAGCCTCTGCGTTGGCCGCCAATGGTCTGCTGCGGTACGGCATCGGGGGCTCGTTTCCTCTTTTCACTCTCGCCAGTATGTTCTCCTGAGCTAGCTCTTCCCGGGTTTTTCTTCAGGTCTCATTGGACGTTCTTAGTGTACCACAACCTAGGTTATAGCTGGGCGTCTAGCTTATTGGGGTTCTTGGCTGTGTGCTTTGCGCCCCTCCCGTGGTTGTTCTTCAAGTGGGGAGGTCGGATCCGGAAGCATAGTGCTTATTCTTCGTGAGACTGCCAGAAATGCACTTAATGGCATGGGATAGGTTGGATAGACCCCCTTAGCACAGGGATCGATAGTAATAGGGCGCATATGGAAACAAGAAAGGAAAAAAGTACAGTCTACACGACACTACAAATTGGATACTTCATGTCGTATAGTCGTATAGGCGGTAGTAGCGGTACTTGTAGAAAGGCCTGTATGTACAGTAAGTACAGTACAACTTTCTCATTCCAGCTCATTTCAGCTATAATGGGCACAAGTTCAGTCTCTATCATCTTCTTCCTCTTTCTTATCTTCAACTCAAGCTTACGTACAGGTCCCCCATCATAGCTTCTCAACGCATTCTTCCTGCCAAGATCCTGTCTTCCCTTCAACGTCCCTCCTGGACAACATGCTCTGACACAGATACCTCCCAAAGGCTCTGGCCGATACCCGCTCAGCGAACATCTCATCGATCTCCTCCAGCGACCGCTGCTTAAGCTCCGGCACCACAAACCACACGAACACTGTCGCCACCACCGACAATCCTCCATAGATAAACGCCACGCTGCCGCCGATCGCCGCCTGCGTATACGGATTCACAAACACAATCACCAGCCCCGTGCCGTACGCCGCAAATCCCGCCAGGGTGACCATCTTCTCCCGCACCGCGGCGGCCGGGGGCACTTCAGCCGCTATCACCCACGCCAACGGGCCCCAGGTGCTCTGGAAGATGAAAAACCATAGCATGAGCATGACCACCGCGCCGACCTGTCTCCCGTAATTGTCGGTCGGCGTGCACGTCAGCCCGCCGATGGTGAGCATACATGCGGCCAGGAGGGCGGCGGAGACCAGCAGCACGAGCCGCCGGCCCAGACGGTCGGTGACAGCCACGCCCGCGAGGTTGCCGGCGATCCCGATGACATACACGACGACGGACATCAGGAGGACTTGGCGGAAGCCGATCTGTTGCAGGAAGACGGCCTGGTAGTTGGCGACGAAGGAGATGCCTTGCGCCTGTTGGAAGACTTGCGCCCCGACACAGATGGCGGTGCGGCGGCGGTAGATGGGGTTGGTGAAGCAGACAGCCCAGGAGGAGGACTCGTCGTGATGCTGACCTTGATTCTGCTGTGGTTTTTGCGACTGTTGTTGTTGTTGTTGCTGTTGAAGGCGCGCGACCTCGAGTTTGGCGTCCGCGAGGGAAATGCCGCGCAGTCGAGCCAGACTGACCCCGGCTTCGTCGAGGCGTCCGCGGTGCATCAGCCAGTACGGTGACTCGGGAAGAAGGGGCAGACTGATCCAGTTCAGCAGCGGTATGGCGATCTGCGCCACCACAACTCCGCGCCAGGCCCCAGTCGCTGGGGACGTGGCGACAGAGGTAGACGATGAGGGCCGCCACCAGTCCGCCGGCCATCAGGAAGACGTTGTAAGTGCCTGCCATCACCCCACGGAGAGCCTGGGGCGCGCACTCGCCCTGGTAGACCGGGATCACGTTGGAGGCGATGCCGCCGCCAAAGTAGACGACGGCTTTGCCCACGAGAAACTGGGCATAGCTCGTCTTGCAGGTGGATTCGATGATCACGCCCACGCTCACCACGGCCGACTGAATCCACAGGCTATTCTTGCGGCCGAACCGTTCGTTCAACGGGGTGGCACACAGAAGCCCCAGGATGACCCCGGCATAGCCTAGTCCGGTGCCCAGCGATTGCTGCCGGTCGCTCAGCACCCAGGTCTCTTGAGGGGGGCTGTAGTGTCCGAATCGACGGGCAAATTGCTGGGAGCTCATGATACTCGCCCACCAGGCTTGGTCGAACCCGAACCCTGCGGAGGAGAGGGACCCGAAGATGGCTACAGCCCAGATGAGCCATGGGAGATTCCGTATGCTATCAGGCGCTGCCATTGGTGGGAGGAAACTGCAAGAGAGCAAATAGAGATACGAGAAGAGCGCTGCAGCCACGTTTTTTGCTTGCGGTCGCAGACTTGTCGGATTCTTCCTCTTTGCTGAGGACCTTTCGCCGCCTTTTATCTAGCTACGCGGAACAACGAGAGAGGCAGCGACCACGCCATGATAATGCCTTGAGCATGATGTTACAGAGGTCTATCAGTCATGGTGTCATCCAATCGCTACTCGGATTCATGGTTAAAGGATTCGCACCTGCTTGGCGAAGGTCGGAATCCTTCGTGTGTATGTCTGTTTCAAGCCGGTGGCGTCTGCTTAACAATGAAGGTGGCCGCCAAGGATTGCTAGACTGGATCAAGCCTTACCAATAATCAG
Source organism: Aspergillus aculeatus ATCC 16872 (assembly GCF_001890905.1). Lineage (NCBI taxonomy): Eukaryota > Fungi > Ascomycota > Eurotiomycetes > Eurotiales > Aspergillaceae > Aspergillus > Aspergillus aculeatus. The sequence continues at coordinate 875,442 of NW_017962988.1, forward strand.
AGAAAGGGAGACACAGAGAGAGAGAATTTGTCTCCGGAGAATGACGAGCCAGGACCCCGTGTTCTACGCTTCCCCACACTAGTTGGTCACTGAGATGCGACCCCCGGTAATTGCAGCAATGCAATGCCCACGCGATGTGGGACGGACACCCACTTGGTTGATGGATGAGGGCTTGAGTGGGTCTTCCCCACTAGGTCGGCGAAATCCCCCTCCGCCCCCCCCCCCCACTATATCGCCGAGACTAGAGGGGTCTATAAGAGGCTCACGCGAGGAATGGGGCCACTGCGATGGCCATGAAACAGCAAACTTTGACGTCTAAATGGGGTAATTTGTGTCTGAACCGTATTATGGTCACGCTGTCGAAAACGGCAGGGATGCTTGGCCATCTGCCTGCACAAACCACCTCAAAAACCACCACTCCCCTGTGCGTGGACGGTCAACCTGCAAACTAAACTTCCTCTCTCTCTCTGCCCGCAAAAAATGCATTCCGATACTCCCTCTTCAGCTGTCAACCAGCTCCTCCAGTCCCTTACACTGGAGGAGAAAGTCGCCCTGCTTGCGGGCAAGAACATGTGGGAAACCGCCAACATCAACCGGCTACACATCCCTAGTCTGAAGATGACCGACGGCCCGGCCGGAGCCCGCGGGTCCAAATGGACGTACGGCTCCCTGACCACATGGATTCCGTGCGGGGTGTCGCTAGCCGCCACCTTTGATCCGGCCCTGGTGGAGAAAGTCGGGGCCGTTCTGGGGCAGGAGACCCGACGCAAGGGCTGCCAGGTCCTGCTGGCCCCGACCATGAACCTCTCGCGCTCGCCCTTGGGCGGGCGGAATTTCGAAGGCTATGGGGAAGACCCATATCTGATCGGGGTGATGGCCATTGCAATGATCCGCGGCATTCAGAGCCAGGGGGTCGGGGCGTGCATGAAGCATTTTATCCTGAACGATACCGAGACTCGGCGGTTCAATGTCGACCAAACGATTGATGAGCGTACCCTGCGGGAGGTCTACATGAAGCCATTCTCCATGGCTGCGCAGGAACCGGAAGCAGCGCCGTGGACGGCCATGGTCAGCTACCCCAGGATCAACGGGCTACATGCCGATCTCAGTCCCGATATCCTGCCGCGCCTGCTGAGAAAGGAGCTGCAGTATGATCGGTTGGTTATGAGCGACTGGGGAGGTTTGAACAGTACAGTCGAGAGCTTGCTGGCCACGACTGACCTGGAGATGCCAGGTCCACCGGTACGTCGGGGTGAGCGCCTGTTAGCCGCCATTCAGGCCGGTCGCATTGATGTGGCCACACACGTCGATCCGAGTGTGCGACGAATGCTGCAGCTCCTGGAACAAACGGGGCTACTGAACAACCGCTCTGATTCCACGGAGGTGTCCTCCGAACAAACCACCAACGACCCTGCGTTCCATCAGATCGTGCGCGAGGCGGCGCAGAGTGGCCTTGTGCTGCTGAAAAACGAGAGCGTACTGCCTCTTCAACCTTCGAGGCTGCGGAAGATCGCAATTATTGGGCCCAACGCTCGCAAGCCCACGGCTGGTGGAGCGGGCAGCGCCGCCGTCAATCCTTTTTACATCACCACGCCCGAAGAATGCCTCCGCAACGCGCTTCGGGCTGCGAACCCGGGCATCAAGCTCACATATCGGCCCGGGATCCGCGACAGTCTGCGCCCCGCTCTTTTGGGCGGTCAGTTGACCGTCCCGGACGGGTCCCGCCAGGGTCTGCACGTGAGCTTCTTTGCAGGCCATGCTTTCGAGGGTCCGGTCGTGGCGACCAGTCTGTGGGACGACTCCCTCATTTATCTCATGAGTGATGGTGATATTCCAGCCGCGCTGGAGGGTCGGCCGTACTCGTACCAGGCTGCCGGAGTAGTCACTTCATCTGAAACGGGCCGCTACACCTGGAGTCTAGCCAACACCGGAAAAGCCAAGTTGTTCCTCGACGATGAGTTGCTCATCGATAACAGTGAGTGGGGCGTTGTGACTGGTGGCTTCCTGGGCTGCTCGAGTGAGGACCGGACCGCTAGTACCCATCTCGAGGCTGGCCGCCCTTACCGACTGCGAGTAGACAATGTCGTGACCTTGCCGCTCTTCGACGCCTTCGACAACACCCTATTCCCTCGCGTGTCGGGCGTGCGCGTGGGACTCGCCCTGGAGCGGGACGAGACGCTGATGCTGGAGCAGGCTGTTGATTCGGCCCGCGAAGCAGACGTGGCCGTGGTCGTAGTCGGTCATAACAAGGACTCCGAAGGGGAGGGAGGCGACCGGGCCCACATGCAGCTCCCGGGTCACACCGACGAGCTCGTGGGCGCCGTCTGTGCAGCCAACCCCAATACGGTTGTCGTTGTGCAGTCGGCCAGTGCGGTCACTATGCCTTGGGCGGATGCCGCGGCGGGGATCGTGATGGCCTGGTACCAGGGCCAGGAAAACGGCCAGGCCCTGGCGCAGGCTCTTCTGGGTCATTGCAACTTCTCGGGTAAGCTTCCCATCACCTTTCCCCAGCGACTCGAGGATCATGGCTCGAGCGCTTGGTTTCCTGGAGAGGCTGCGCAGGATCGCAACACATTTGGGGAAGAAGTGTTGGTTGGGTATCGGCATCTCGATGCCCGGGGGATTCCGCCTCTGTGGTCATTTGGGTTCGGCCTCTCGTATACTCGCTTTGAGCTTGCAGATATTCGCATCAGCGGCACCTTGAGCGTTGTTTCTTCTTCTGAGAACCGGGTTTCAGTCCACGCGCGGGTTCTCAACGTTGGGGTTTGCGACGGGCAGGAAGTGGTGCAGGTGTACGTGGCCCCCTCGGCACGTCTTGGGGAGATGGGCCTGGTCAGCTATCCAAAGACGTTGGCCGGACTTGCCAAGATCACCGTCCCTGCAAGGGAATCGCGCGAAGTGACCATCATCATTCCTGGATCGGAGCTGAGATGGTATGATGTGACAACCGGGCAGTGGCGATTGGATGTGGGCAAGTATAAGTGCTGGGTTGGGCGTAGTCTGTGTGAACTCGACAAAGAGTTGGAGATTGAGGTAGAATAGATAGTGTGATTCTGACCGAAAGGAAGAAAAAATAGGTCTCTTCTGCTATAGACTCGATGATGATGTTGATGATCATGTTGTTGTTGTCGGAGGAATGAATTATCCGTTAATCCGTTTTATCTGCTCCCCCAATTCCTTCTACTCCACCCACCGTTTCTTCCAACCCATACTCCGTATTTATATTATGGTATACTCCTCCTCCTCCTCCTTGGACAAGCCCTATTCAATCCTGTCATCATGGACTGCACTACCCCTGTAGCCTGTCTAAACTGCCGAGACAAGCATCTGAAATGTGATGGCAATCTGGCTGGGTGTACTCGATGCCAGTCGCTTGGTCTTCCGTGCCACTTCATTCCGTCTCGCCGTGGTCGCAAATGTCGCCCAGCCTTGCCAGCTTCTTCCATTTTATCACTCGCCTCACCTATACCATCGAAGTCAATGCCTGAGGTGAATGAGCAGCATCTACAACACCACGAACAGCCACAATCACATGAACAGGATTTGCAGCAATGCGCTTCGCTCCGGGGACGAGAACAAGGCTTGCAGTTGATTTCCCTCTACTACCTCCACTTCCACCAGGCACATCCTTTCCTGCCCCCAATGGAAACTCTCCTAGAATCCAATCCCCCTTCTTACTTACTGGATATCATCGAGTTTACCAGCCTACATTATTTATCGCCTCAGTTTTTCCATGACAGCAGCAAGATACTACTTCTGGCGGTGCAGGCCGCCGATTTGACAGTCGGAAAGACGCAGGCCTTCCTGCTTCTGGCCATCGTACAGCACGGGCGACAGCAAGCCCACGAGGCCCGATCTTGTCTCGGCCAGGCTCTTCAGTGTGCGCTGGAATTGGGTCTGCACCGTCGCGAGGCTTCCGACGCGCTTAGCGTAGGCGCTCCCTTGAGAGCCGAGAGCCTCCGACGGACGTGGTGGGAGATTTTTGTGGTTGATGTACTACTCGCAGCTGTTCAGGCCGATGGATACCTCCAGTTTGAAATGAGAGAAACGCCCCAAGTCCCCCTTCCCTGCGGACCCGAAGAGTATCAGTCAGGCTGTATTATGAGTACTCTCCCGCCCACCCTCGGCGACATGGAACACAATAGTCTGTTTTGCGGAGATTACGAGTTCTCTCCCTGTGCTTACCGGATCGAAGCCGCCATGATGCTGCGGAAATGCTTGCGCGCCGGCGAGTCGCATATCACTCAGGAGACGCTTGACGTACTCACCGCCGCCATCACCGCTTGGTTCCATCGATTGCCATCCAGTCAACGCCCCATTCTTCAGTCGAATGGTGTTCTGGAGGAGGTAATGATGCAGGCCGTGATGCTGATGCACTGCGCCAGTATCTATCTGCACTTCCCACGTTCCTGCCTTTCGGCCTTTCTTCCCATCACCGGCCGGGTCCTTTGTTCGTCGCCGCCCGCACTCGTCACCACTTCCCGGGACCCTCAATTGCACACCGCAAAAGTAGCGGAGAGTGCCGTCCAACTCTCCCGACTTGCGTCATTGTCGCCCTCGGTCATCAACCACAGCCCGTTCTTTGGTTGCACACTGGTGATAAGCTCCGTGATACACGTAGCACTCATTCTCAGCGATGGCCTGCAACCACCGGGGCCGAGGCAGCAGTATTTGGCGCTGAATTTGGGGGTCCTCAGATCGATGGGGGAGGCGTGGCCCATTGCTGCAAGCGCGATGCAACGAATTCGTCAGGCTGTGATTGAGGTTCACGCAGCAGTCTCGTGCGACACTCGTCCCCTGCTGGACGTTTTTTCTCCCTCCACGTGAGGTTTTGTCCACAAAGACGGGCCATCTTGGCCCGAATTCAGCGCTCTGTATTTGTTCACCGATCCTTGACGCAAATATTATTTTGTTGAGGGTTCCTTGTGGGCATCGCCTGTAGCACCCCACGCTAGGAATCCTTCAAGACCGAGGCCAAGATTTGCCACCTAAAGTAATTTATCTATAATACTAGAAGAGGGTTCTGGTCGTGGCGAGCATCCCACCGGCATGACAAATATGCTTACCTTGAGCCTCCAAATGGGGGATGTGGGTCATTGGACCACAAACTACAGACCTCCCCCCGTACTGCAAGACTCAAAACTCTTTTCCAGTTGGCTGAGGCCTGAAGACCGGCTCCACTTGCCCTCATCTAGCCTCCTCGTATGACCCTCGGTGTGGGTCACCGAGGGTCTGAAGTATGACTCTGGTATCACGATAGCCATTCATTTCACCTTTTCTCGACCGGAAAGATTCTTGTTGGTGGTCAATGGGATCATGCCTACGAGGGCGTCGGGAAGGATCGCAGGATTCGGCGAAGGTGCTCTCATCGAAGGGCACGCTAGAAAGTGTTGGAAGCCGAGAATCATGGCATCATGTTCAAACCAGGTTTTCGAAGAAGATTTAAATATCGCCGTCGAGGGATACCGTGCGTTCTTGTAGCATTGCAATCAGCTTGACAGTTGCGCAACATGAAGATATCCAGAGATCGATTGGCTATCACTACTTGGGGCCTTATGGCTGCCCTTGCGGCAGGCCTAACCGCGGCTCAGTCGGCCTCCAAACCGCCCAACTTCCTATTCATCATGGCGGACGACCAGGATCTGAAATTGGACTCTCTCTCGTATATGCCTTTCACCACAAAACATATGCAAGACAAGGGAATGTCCTTCATCAACCACTTCGTGACTACGGCTCTGTGTTGCCCGTCGCGGGTCAGCCTCTTGACTGGACGGCAGGCCCACAACACGAATGTGACAGACGTGCACCCCCCATGGGGTAAGTTGCTGCCCGTAGGCCTGTCGTTCTGATACTGATCGGAGATAGGTGGGTATCCTAAGTTTATCAGTCAAGGGTTCAATGACAACTACCTTCCGGTCTGGATGCAGCAAGCCGGGTACGACACATACTACACCGGCAAGTTGATGAACGCACAATCTGTCGAAAACTACAACAAGCCCCATGCCGCTGGGTTCAATGGCTCGGACTTCGTACTGGACCCCTACACCTACGACTACATGAACGCCACGTATCAGCGCAACCACGACCTGCCTGTCAGCTACCTGGGCCGTCATACCACCGAGGTCCTGACCGAGAAAGCCATGGGCTTTTTGGAAGATGCTCTTGCTGGCGAACGCCCCTTCTTCCTCACCGTGACCCCGATCGCACCTCACTCGAACATGAACGGGACCTACGGCGGTGGAGCCGGGCCGTTGTGGATGGATGAGCCCATCCCTGAAGAACGTCATAGCCACCTCTTCCCCGACGCCAAAGTCCCGCGTACGGCCAACTTCAATCCCAAGGAGGTGCGTCCTTAACAATCTATGTTTGCTATTTAGAGGGCCCAGGTTCTGACCGTCGTAGCCCACCGGTGTCAGCTGGATCCACCAACTTCCCTATCGCAACCAATCCGTCATCGATTATAACGACCACTACTACCGACAGCGACTTCGTGCCCTACAGGGTGTCGATGAACTGGTCGACTCTCTCATCACCCGCTTGGAGGCGAGTGCCCAGATCAACAACACCTACATCATCTACACGTCCGACAATGGTTTCCACATCAGCCAGCACCGGCTGCCCCCGGGCAAAACCTGCGCGTTCGACGAGGACATCCGCGTACCGTTCTTCATCCGTGGACCGGGGATCCCTGAAGGCCAGGAGCAGGATATTGTCACTACTCACATCGACATTGCCCCAACGCTGTTTTCCTTGGCCAGCCTGCCGCTCCGCGACGACTTCGACGGGACTCCCATGCCCGTTGCCGAGGTCAAGGGCACGCTGCACGAGCATGTAGCGGTCGAGTACTGGGGCCAGGCAATGCTAGAGGGTGGTCTGTCCAACCTAGGTGCATTTCTCCGTCCCTTTACCCCCGCATAAGAACTCCAATGTGACTACTAACACCCAAGGTTGAAATGCAGGCACCCCCACCGTCCCCAACAACACCTACAAGGCCGTCCGCATCCTCAGCCAAGAGTACAACCTCTTCTACTCCGTCTGGTGTAACAACGAGCACGAGCTCTACGATCTGAGTGTATGTTGCACTGTCCCCAGCCCCACTATATGCTTTACTGACCAGACTCAAATCCAGACCGACCCCTACCAAATCAGCAACCTCCACCCGCACGTCTCAACCACCAACGCAACAATCCTGGGTTTTGACATTCCCGCGGTGATTGATCGCCTGGATGCTCTATTGCTCGTGCTGAAGTCGTGCCAGGGCAGGATTTGCATCAAGCCGTGGGAGGTCCTCCACCCGGACGGGTCGGTGAATAATCTGCTGGAGGCCATGGATGGCCGGTACGATGGGTTCTACCGCGACCAGTCCAAGGTGACGTTTGATCGCTGCGAGTACGCCTATATCATTGATGCGGAGGGGCCGCAGACCGCGTTGGCGTACAGGAATGGATACTCTTTGGACCAGTGGATTTAGACCTCAGTGCGTGGAGGAAGGGTTGACTCCGAGATCTAGCCGGTTGGATTGTCGAATCGCAGCACTGCGCAAAAGAAGCTGCATTTCTGATCTTGTTAGGGCTCTAACTGGGACTGAAAAAATGACGGGACGATCCCACCGGCTGCTCGCATATATAATATAGCACACAACACTTCGGTACTCCGACTAAAATATGGTTATTAAAGAGCAAATCAGACAGCTAATACAAGTAATAAGGGTACTGACTGTACAGTTGACTGCCGCGATTACCAACCATGAAGCGGAAAGTGGAAAAGTGGTGTGGTGGCGACTCCGGGAGATCCGGTGGGATGGAAATCGTGGATTTGTGGAGCCGGTGGGATGAATCATCATTTCCATCTCCCCTTTCTTCATCAAGTATCAAGTGAACACAAGGTCCGTAGGAAGCAAAGCAGAAAGATGTTCCCCTTGCGAAACACTGGTCCTCGATATAAGTGTCGAATAGCCGGGTGCAACTCCAGCTTCCAGCGCAAAGAGCACCGCAACCGCCATGAAGGGCAGCATACGGGGGCCTTGGCCCGGGCCTGTCCTTTTTGCGCCCGTTCATTTTCCAGAAGGTAAGTTAGAATTGGAAGAGGCAGTCATTCGAGGATGAAACACTAATTCAGCTTGCAGTGACTCTCTCCGTCGTCACATTCGCCTGGACCACCACGATCCACAAGCATCCTCAACAACTCGCACGGCCCAAGCGTGCCTGGGCTGCCGGCAGGCCAAGACGCGGTGCGGCGGAGGCAAGCCTTGCAATCGCTGTCGTGCCCAGCCCCAACCCTGTATTTACCACCGCCCCCAGCAACTCCAGCAACAACCACAACAACCACACCAGTCACCGTCATCTCCTGAAGTGCAGTCTCTGTCTCCCCAGTCTCCCCAATCTCCCCAATCTTCCCCAACCCAAGGCAATTCCACTTCCCAATTCACCCCCTACATCCACCTCTACTTCACCCACTTCCACCCCCACTGGCCCATCCTGCATCGCGCCACCTTCAGTCCCCCGGACGAGCCCCTCCTGCTCTTGCAGGTGGTCTCCATGATCGGTCTATGGGTCAGCGACACCCCCTCCTCTCGCGAGGCGGCGATCAATCTCCATCGCAACATGGGATCTTCCATCCTAGCACAGCAGGTAACCCCCCTCCCCACTGGCCGCCCGATCTCCTATCCACAAATTCAACGCTAAGGACTCAACAACAGGAGAAATGGGCACGCTCCATCTCTTTCACTGCGGATCTGCCCGACCATGATCCCACCGTACCGACACAAGAGATCGTCTCGCGATGTCCCGTAGCCACCTACCAGGCGATCCTCTTATATCTCATCTTCTCCCTGGTGCTGACCCGCACAGGCCACGGCACGAGCGATGGTAGCAGCAAGCCTTCGCAAGCATTGGATCTAAGCCTCCCCCTCTCCCCCGACGACACGCACATCCTCTCCGTCCTCGTCACCACCTGCCTCAGCAACAGCGTCTTCTACTACCCGCTGATGCTGGAGCGGTACCACCAGAGCATCGACTCGGTCGCGTGCATCTGGGTCGGGGTCGAGGAGCTGAAACGCCTTGGCTTGGCCATGTACAAGGTCTGTCGGCTGAGTGGGCATGGGGCCAGAGTGGTGGAGGGTGATGCGGTGGCGATGGGCCGCGACGCGCCAGAGGAACACCGGGGCGTCTTGCGTCTCTCGGATCTGCAGTTCCCGCCGCCGGATAGTCGGCATCTCTGGGAGGCGCAGTCCAACCCGGAGCTGGCGCGGTTGTTGCAGATCGAGGCGCGCAAGCCCGGGGGTGCGTCGGCACGGTTGGACGGGCGCGAGGAAGGGAATTGGATCTCGGCGTGTGGGAGGGTGTTGCAGGACGGGGTGGATACCTGGTGGTTGTGAGTGGGTTCATCATGATATCTTGCGATAACTCTCATTTCCGCGGTTGATGTTCTGATACTTGTTGTCTATGACGTGGTAGTCTAGAGACGATGTAGTGAAACGGGAATTGTCTATAGAAAGAAACTAAATCCAGAACAAAATCGATGCCAACAGCACTCTAGAGTCTAATCGATGACGATTCTCCATGGCAACCTTTTCGAGCCCCTTTGGATTCAATCGCCAAACCACACCTAGATAACGGCTTTCTCCACACCGGGCGTCAACCAACACACCTTGTCGTCAATCTCCTCCTCCTTAAACACCCGTCGCAGTTCCTCCTGATGCTGCGTGAAGTGCTCCCAGGATTCAAAATGAATGGGAACCATCACATCCGCCCCCGTCACGCGCATCAGATGGGCCGCCTGCTTCCCGTCAAAGGTGATCTGCAGCATCCCCTTGGGGGTGGGGAACAAGGCATTGCCCAAGTTCACAACGGCAACCGCGACATGCCACTTCTTGCGGATCTCCGCCAGCTCGTCGATCCAAACGGTATCCCCGGAGAAGTACACCACATTGGGAAGGCCCTCATCGCTCACACCGAACGCGTCGCACTCCACGATGAACCCCGTGACTTCACCGCCGGGGAAGTGCTGGCAGGGCGTGCCGGTGATGCGGAAGCGCTTGCCGCCGAGGACGGCCTCGACCGTCTGCCAGGGCTGGAGGCCGACCACGCCGGGCCGCGGGGCCAGGTTGCGGGCGCCGTCTGTGGTTGTAAACACGTGGCGTCCGTCGAGGAGCTGCCGGCCCAGTGGGTCGAGGTTATCGACGTGGTCCTCGTGGCTGAGCAGCACGGCGTCGATGGGCGGCAGCTCGTGCAGCTGCAGCGCCGGGCCGGCCTGGCTGCGCAGCTTCACCGGGTGTGGGGCCTGCTGGTAGCCCCAGGCGGCCCAGTCGGCTTTGGCCCAGCCGTCGTAGTCGTATTCGGACTCCGCGGGGCAGAAGACGGGGTCGGTCAGGAAGCGCACGCCGTCGATGTTGATGATCGCTGTCGCGGTGGTGATATGCGTCACGGAGATGGAACCTTGGAAGGTGGGCATTTCGACGCTGGTTTTTCTGGATGAGAGGATTTGTTTGCTTGCTTTTGTTCTTGGTCGACAAGTTAGGAATATCTGCGTGATTGACAGAGTGAATGTGATGAAAAAGTGGGGATTGTAGCTTGAGGGATAGTTTTGCGCCCCTATATATCTTGTCTTGCTGCTGATTCCTCTGTTAGTTTCATTTCTATTATCCCACCGGAGTAGCCTCATTTTAACCGATCCACTCACCTACTTGACTCATCATGATCAAGTTAACTTAGTTATTTGTTCCATATAAGTAAGTCTTACAAAGGCAATTCAAAGGCCTCAGGATGGCCCCATCCGTTCGATTTAGATTATTCCGCATACCTTCCAGAAGCTTAGATGGTTGTCATACGGCATCCCACATATCCCACCATCCCACAAGCGCACCGCAGCGGCACAGTGTTTGCCATATGCTGTGGCATGTGTGAGCTGAAGAAGCCACAACATGCGCTTTCCATGCGATGACTCTATAGAAATCTCTTGCATCGCGGGTTCTGCTAAACTGGAGAGCAGGTGTGTCTGGTTGATTGTCTTAGCGGAACTCCCATTATACCCACTCGCCTTCTGCGCCGCCCCGTGCTGATCGAAATTCGTCCAGCACTCTCCTGCACCACCGACCGCAAGCAGTGTAGATTACCCGACGTTGCAGGGGCCTGAGACCTCTCGGCCATGATGGTCTGGAAGGTCTCGCGCTGCTGCGCCCACCGCGAGACACCCACGTATTAAGAATGGCCACGCTATTGTGTGGAAATTGATCGCGGCCGGCGGGAGCAGCCGCCACGCTGCGATGGACTTCCTCAGTATTCTGCTGGATCTCGGGGACACTGGGCTTGCAGCCGGAGACCTCGGTGTGCAGGTGCACGAAGCTGGCGTGCGCAAAGATGTATGTCTGGATGAGTTTGTTTTGTTCGGGGCTGGGTCTGGGTTAAGAACTGTCGTGTTCGACGTCGTTGGTGCTGGTGCTGGTGCTAGGGTTGTTATTGTTATGGTTGATGACCTTCGGGGTCAGTCGCTCCCCGTGCAGGTGCAGTACCGATTCAATCCGGTCGACCCTGGCAATGAGCTCTCGGGAACTCAACTGGCCTTGAATCTCCTGGTCCTTTTTCCAGGTCGCGAGGAAGATGGCTTCGAGAATGGGACGCAGGACCCAGCCCTCGCAGCCGACGGCCGTGGGGAACAACTGGACGAAGTTCTCATTGGTCAAAAGGGTGCGGTACGTGTCGGCGGCGGCGGGGGCCACGAGTTGGGTGGAGCAGTGGAGCATGTCGTTCCAGACTAGCACCGCGGAGAAGAACGGAGGGCCTTGCCGTCCATGGTTTGGGCATGGTTGACGCTGGTCGTCAGGACGGGCGATTGTGTAGTAAGGGCTGCTGGTGATATGTACAACCAATCTTCGGTCACAATGTTTGAAGGGAAGAATGCTCCCTGTCCTCGTACTCCAGTGTGTGTATGTAGTGGTAAGATTGTGCTGTTGTGTTGCTGGGAGGGTGTGAAAGCAGATCCCGGAGCGAGGGGAGCGATTCCGTTGATCGCATTTTGAGCAATCTACCCATCAGGGGGAGGGCAACTGTTCGACTTGGAACTGCGTTTAGAAATTTCAGAATGAATCAACAGAACCATATAGTCTTGTCCCCCTGTAACAGAAGTATTACCTCTCCAATCTATTGTACTCCTGGGAGAAAGAGTTGGTTGAGGAACTATACCTATAGAATAAATAAGGATGGTCAATTTGCACAGCTAAAGGATATACCAGGTTAAAGATGGAATATTGCTATGCAGGGGCGGGGGGTACACCTCGATACCAGTACCCATGCTAAAATCAAACCCAATCTATGTACAGCCGGCCCTTTTGCAGATTTTAGTACCATGGTACTGAGGGGCCGGCCTTTGGTGTGTGAATCCTGGCGGCTGGCTCTTGAGCACACTTTCACTCAATCATCACGTGAAACGGGGCAATGGCGCATCTGGGAGCGCGTCAGACTGAAGATCTGGAGGTGGCCGGTTCAAGCCCGGCTTGCCCCATTTTCCTTTTTTACCCTTCTCTTCATCATCATCATCGCAATCCCATCGGTCTCTCTTCGTTATCTAGTGACTAATCGTCATATGTGATAATGAAATTGTGCTACTATCACGTTCCCCGATCTGCCCAGGGCTCTCAAAAGTTGTAAATGAACTTTTATGAAACGAGCTAATGTTTATCGAGCAAAGCCTCAGCTGACAAAGTGAGGTCCCCAAACTTGACTAAACTTGACGAAGTGATAGCCATGCTCCTAGAGGTCCCCTTCCAGTAGTTTTACACCCTTCAATCTGCACCAGTCAGGAAAGTGTCGGAGTGGTACATGATGATCGTCAATCAAGATAGGCATCCAGGAGGAAGGGCATTCTGTATTGATTGTGAGATCAGACTTGCTCAGACATTGCTTGAGAGTCTGGTCTCTGCGCAGTGTTGACCTGGAGGGTCGCAAGAACTCTTTCAGATGGACGAAACTTGCCCAGCATAGGAAAGGTAGGGGCCCTGGCGTGAACGCCGAGGTATCAATCCAGTATTCGATATCTTTCATCCGAATATGATCTCCATTTGGCATCCACTTAGCGCCAGCTTTAAAGCTCTCTCCAGAGCGATGATGATGCTGATAGGGCTTATCGGGATGCTCAGGGTGCCAAAATCGGACAATTGAGGTCGGAGGCTGTTGGAGGAGCATCCGCCGCCAACTTGCCTCAGGGCGCAAATACGCTTCTTCTCTCTTTTCGGATGCAATATGAGGATAACTCCACCAGCCACAATAGTGTCCGCCCGGTCTATATTGCGTGTGAAGTTGCGTGTAGATGAATTCGGACCAGATCTTTTTCACCACGAGAGGATTCTTTCTGGGTTTTCGTTGCGGCTCGACAGGAACATAGAACAGGGCCTGTTGGATCTTGCGCGAGCTCGTGATCAGATCTTTCCATGTGGAGCAGACTCGAGTCGAGATCAATAACGTATGCATATCCAAGTTCAGGAGGATTGCTTCGAGGAGCTCGGGAATGAAGAATATCACCGATGGGTCCGACGAGTGGCGAGTCTTGCCTTTGTGTTTCTTCTTAACTCTTCTTGGAGGAGGCATAATAAATAAGCGTTGTTGTAGTCGAAATCAAGAAGAGGAAATACAAGAGCAATGTGATTTGGCAAGGTCGGCGATTTTTGACCCCGGTCATAACGATTGACTCATTTTGTTCTAGTGCCATGTCAATGAAGACTCATAAGCATCGCGTTCTTGTTTCGTCATCAGTTTCAGGGCGGTGGAAGTTATTGTTGAAGGCTCGCGCAAGATGACCTCAAGGCTGGGAAAATTACGGCAGCTGGGGCATCACATCGTTGCTCACCGGACAGACGTCTCGCTTTGCCAGTCATAGAGTACATGGGTGAAAAGACTCGCAGTCGTAGAGACAGAGTGGTAACCACCTCTGGTCTAGCCCCTACCTTTCACTTACTGGTCACACGATGAGACTTTCCAGACTTTTGTGATGAATACGGCAACTTGATTGATGCTTCCAAACATACAGCAGGGCAGAGCTGGAGATACACAGCTTTATGTTTACAAGTGGTGGGAGTAGTGAGTTAGTACAGAACTTCACATACACTTAGTACGTAGTCAGTCTGCCCCAATTCAAAGAAGGGCAAAAGTCCGATCTGGGAAGGAAGAGCGTCAACCCGTGAAGGGTATTGAATTCCGATCTTCAAAAGTCCCGCTGCGGGGTGTGGTTTCCCGGCGGCCCGCAAACGGGGCCAAAGAGGAAGCATGAGTTCAAGTACTACCTAGACAAAAAGGATCTTCTCGGGCGGAAGGAAACAAACTAGAATCACTTTTGTGGGGTGACTGCTAGTAGACAGAGCAATAAGGGCTTCCTTGATATATGGAAGACTATTGTCCAAATGTTGGTTGATAGTCTATGCGCTGCCAGGTCTACATACTTCCAGGGAAAGCACGGACCTGGGTTATATATTCCAGGCTAAGTGCGTCTCGTCTCCTCAGCTGCATTGATTATTGGTCCTAGCTGTTGTCCACGCTGTCATTGGCGATTCGATACTTGGTACAATTCTTAGGGCAAGCTTGCTTGATTTCCATCGAGATCTTTTGTAGCAGTATTAGTAGCATGGGACAAAGGAAAATTGTTGTACGGAGTAGATTGGATTCTCGTTGCAATAAAACTTCTCGATATACAGAGTATATGCTATCATGTGCATTCAACCAGTACATACGACCACAGGGTGTGGAAAACAGGGCTTCCCGTCCGCTCAGCCGTACTTAAGCCACACGCCGGGAGGTTAGTAGTTGGGTGGGTGACCACCAGCGAATCCCTTCTGTTGTATGTTCATTTCTTTTTATTTTGCCAATTGTCTACTAATATCCCCTGCTCAAAACGCCCTTCCTCAATTCAGTTGTACAGTGCTTGAGACATCATCATCCGCAGACTGCGGTTGACGCTGCAGAGGAGAGCTGAAGACTCAAGTTTTCTCTATCGTCATCCGAACCCCGTACGAAGCGTCTAAATCGGTTGTCATCGTTTCGAGCAAACTGCCATACGAGATCAAGAATTCATAGGATTTAGGTTTGGCGACATCGATAAAAGCACTTTTCCTTTCCGGTCAGGGGTAGCCTCATAGTCCAGAGCTTCTTTGAACGAAGAAAGTTGGAATACCCGTGCTATCTTTGATTCTGCAATGCCCTCGCGGACAAGATCAAAAACCTCATTCAAAGCGGACTGGATAACACGACGCTCGGTGGTATGTACCCAATCTCTCAGACGAAACAAAACTATCTGGACATCTGGGCATTCCTGGTACAGCCCAGGAGATAAGGGCACACCGGATAAAAGCCCGTAGTGGATAAGAGTGCCGCCACGAGCGAGTGAGCGAGCTAGATCACTACCCTCACTTCCACCAACAGCGTCATATGCGACAGTAAGGCCTCGACCTTCCGTCAACTCGTGAGTCTTGGTTTGAGATCGCCATCAGATGGGCAGATCACTGCTGTCACGTCGGATCTACTCATCAATTGTCCTAGAGCATCGGGTCGCCTGGTTAGCGCAATTGGTCGCACGCCAACTCGATTGAGCATCCGAATGATCATCTGGCCGATAGCAGAAGTAGCAGCATTGACTACCACCATAGCTGGAGGAGCTGGTGCATAGTCCTTGGTCATCATCCAGGCGGTAAGTGGATTGATATAGGCCGTTGCAGCCTGCTGGTCGGTGAGATCGGCGGGTACTGGAAAGCACCATTGTTCTTCGCTGAGCTTGAACTCTTGCCAGGCGCCTGCGCTTCCCAGTGGCAATACACGGTCGCCAACCTTCAATTCAGAAACATGGGACCCGACTGCCTCGATGACACCCACCCCCTCGAATCCCGGGACGAAGGGCAGCGAAGTTCTCGTACGGTAGGCACCCGTGATTGGAATCAGATCCGAGGGATTGATACTGGCGAGCAGCATCCGTACCAATACCTGCCCGGGTCCAGGGATAGGTGGATCGCAGGTTTCACCGATAACTTTCTCCTTTGGAGGACCAAAGGCTCGCACAATAGTCCTGAACATCGCGTTTGTGTATTGTGAAATGCCAGGTTTCGATGCGGCTGTCGATTGAGGGGTGCAAGTGTCGGACAAGGCGGGTAAAAATAGGTACCTAAATTATATCCTTACCGCCTGGCATTATATTAGTGCCCGCGCTACGATGCCCTGCACTACAAGTCCTTAAAAACCGCCCGACTTTTGTAAGATTCTCGAATAAATCATGCGACCAACCGATTCAACCTATTTAAGAGTCACAGCATTCAGTTGCTTTCTTTTATTTCTCAATTGCTCTTTGAATACTCTCTGGTGCGCTTGGAGGGTTTATTACCGTACACTGTTTCAAATGCAAGATCTTGTAGCTCTACATCCTACGTCTTTGATTCTTCAAGTCAGTCTCCGCGGCGTATAACCATAGTCCTTTCGACGGTCTGATCAAGAGAGATCAGAAAGAAAAGAGATTCGTTGATTATAAAGCGCATGGGATCGGAAGCAACGGTTTCCGCGTTTGTTGTTGTCGACGGTTGTTGAGGGACAAGTATGGCCACAGGTTCTAATTTTGAGAGCCATCATGGATGTAGGCTAGGTACCCTTGTCCATTCGCATTGCATTGACTCACATAAGAATCAAGAAAATCGAGAGAGCTGGCTTAAATCATTCCCTTACATCCTACGAGCACCTGAGTCCGCTAGTATCCACATGGTCCTAGCAGCATAGCGATCGCTCCTTCTTCAAATCCTTGAACTGAGGAGTCGATGTAATTCACCTCTAAACACCTCTGCCTGGATAACCATAGAGAGTAGAATAACAACCACGAAACCATTTCCTCCCTGGATCAAGGAACCTTTCCCCTTCAATTTGCCTCAAATTTCCACCCCAGCACGGCCAAGCAATTTTCAACCCTACGCAGTCTCCAAAGAGCCCGATGAAGACGGCTTTCTCGTCAAAAGAGATTCAACGACATTGAAGGGTACGAGGCAGATGATCGTCCTCAGCGAAAAGATGGTCGCATGCACAGAGAATGACTCATCTCTTCAGCTTCTTTGAGACCTACGCTCCACACCAAAAGCCGAGAGTAGAACGAGGCTTTGGCAGAAAATGAGGACTGATAGATCCTACGCGCCGTGATACGCTAGGGGGTTGCTGTTTTGGTGCCATCACGGATGGCATCAGTTCGATTCTGTCATACTCAACGAACTACGCCAGGTAAGATAACACTAAGAATCAACCGGTATAGTCATACCATATACTAAGTCTCGTTTATAGTACTCCATAATAATCTACCAATGGAAGACGGGGCAAAAAGAGCTGATCTGGAACACTCCAAATTGGATGACGGCGGCGGAGCAGTCCCCGCGGGGTCCGGACAAGACTGGCTGAACGGATTGGTCAACGGCCTTTACAAGGTTGGGCGTAGCCCCAAGGTGCATTGCGCCTCGGTTGGCTATATCTGTCCTCCTGTTCGCGCCTCGGTGGTCAGTTTGTTCTTATTGATTCGACTGCCTTTGCTTGATCTTCGACGCGGTTGCGTTTAGCCTTTTGTTCTAGGCCTCGTTGTCGGTTGTTCATGTTGCCCTTGTTGCTGCTTGAAGCCTGCAGCAGAAGGGGGATTAGCTACACTATACTACAGGACTTAGACCTCGCTTGGGAGTCTGGGAGTCGAGTTAAGATACTTACATCCACCTCTCGTCCGCCTGTATTCTACAGCCTTGCATACAGAAGAGTGGAATTCATTTATAAGTAATCCATGTGGAAGATTGAGATTCTGTTCTACAGCCAATCAGTCAACACTATCACAATGCGAACATTCAAACAACCAAAACGCAGAGCATCATAAAAGAAACAGAATCAACAAAATCAACTAAGCATCAAGGGAAACCTCCAAAATGCGCTCCTTGACGCGGAATCCCAGATCCTCCTTGGCGCCTGCCAGATCCTCGACCGACTCGAGATCGGAAGCCGCGGGGGTGGACAAGGGACTGCCCGAGCTGCTGTTGGCCGTCAGAGTGGGCAGTGGACTGGTCTTAGTCACCGACTCCGACTCCTCTTCTTCCTCATCATCCTTCTCCTTCTTCACTTCTTCCTCCACCTTCACTTCAACCTGCACTACCACCTTCTCCTCTACCTTCTCCTCCACCTTCTTGGCCCGCACAGCCACCTGCTCAACAGCATCACGAACCAGATCGCCCACGGAACCCCCATTCAAGATCTTCAACGTCGGGATATCCGCCTGCAGCTCCTTGGTGAACCACGCCCGGATATCCACCGCCACGAGCGAGTCCACCCCGCGATCCACCAGCGGCACCGCCTCATCCACCGCCTCCGCCGCCGGAATGCGCAGCAACCGCTTAAGATGCGCGACGAACGCCTCCTTGACCACCGCAAAAGCCTCAGCAGGCGACTCCAACACCCGCTGCAGCCGCACTTTGATGGGCTCCGAAGCCGCCGCACCAGCATCCCCACCACCAGGCCCAACACTGCCCTCGTCGCGGCGCACCAAATGCGAGAACTTCACATCGCGTCTGCGGCCCTCGGGAACGAGCTCCTCCTCCGAAGGAACCCGCGTGTTCACCCCCGTGACCACCTGCGCCGACGCAGCGTGGCGATCCTCCTCCTCGTTAACAGCAGGCCGACCCGACAGAATCGCCTCCGCGAACAGCACCTGCAGATCCTCCTCGCTGATATTGATATACCCCAGGGAGGCGAAGTAGTCGAAGTCGAAGGTGTCGGAGTGGGCGGCGTACCCCACGCCGAGCACCGCGGGGATACTCATCGCGGATCCGGGCAGGCCGTGCTTGCGGCGCCGCTGGTGCATCAGCGAGATCATGTACTCGTTCGCCGCGGAGTAATTGCTCTGGCCCGTCCAGCCGATCACCGCCGCGATACTGGAGGCCACGACGAAGAAGTCCAGGTCTGGGGTCCGGAAGAGTTCGTCCAGGAGTTGCGTGCCGCGGACTTTGGGAGCGAGCACGCGCGTGAATTGCTCGTAGCTCATGCGGGCGAACAGCTCGTCGGAGAGGATCATGGCGCCGTTGATGACGCCGGCGATCGGGGGCAGGGTCGCGGTTAGGGCGGCGTGGACGGAGAGCAGGGAGTGTTGACTGGTGATGTCGAGGGATACCGCGCGGACGACCGCCTGGTGCTGCGTGGCCATCTCCTGGATGAATTGCGGGGAGACCTTCGGCGTTCGGCTGGTGAGGACCACGTAGCGGGCGCCGTGCGCAATGAGCCAGCCTGCCAGCGACTGCCCAAGTTCTCCGGCCATCCCGATGAAGAGGTAGGTGCGATCGGGACGGAAGAGGCGGCCCGAGGTGATGGGCTGGACGGTCGCCGTCACCGTCGGGCTGGCAGTCCAGTCGATGACGCTCAGGGATTCTCCCAAAACTGACTGGTTCTCTACCTTGTCTAGAGCGATCACAGGCGGGGGCGAAGCTGCGGTAGAAGCTGCGGCAGCCTTGTAGGCCGCCTGGAATTGTTGAGCAATGCTTGAGGAAGCGTTGGGCTCGCTTTCGGTAACGGCGTGACTTATTAGGGTCTGCTCGTTGAGCACCAAGCAGGAGGCAGGCAGATGCTGCAGAATGATCTGATGCATTGCCTTGCCTTTGGAGAACAGCACCGCGAAGCCGGGAGCTTTAGGAAGTAGGCTCTTGACCGCCGACTGTGACAGGCGGGGATCCAGACGGATGGTTGATGTATCTTGACTAGCAACTGCGGTGTCGGTGAAGACAAGAGCAACATTCTTCGCTCCTGCTTGCGCTGTCAGTGCTGCTTGAAGCGTAGCATCGGCCGAATGAATGAGGCCAGTGGAGCCGGGAAGAGCGATCGATAGGATGCGCTGAGCGATGAGCTGCGCAGCCAGGGACACCAGGAGGGAGGCCAGTGCTGACTCCCCATGCACATTTTCCTCCACCAATAGACACCGAGAACGAGGCACTGTGACCACCGACTCATTTGATGCGGCCAATGCGAAGACCGTCTCTTGGGTGTCGATGTCCTTTCCGATACACGGCCGAACGAAGTCTCCAGTGCCCGCAGCCACACTTTGCAGCAAGGAATGTGTGATCAGGAGCGAGCGTGCTGGCTCTTCGAGCGGCGGCGACCAGCGCAATGGCGAAGGGACCTGCAGAGCCAGTGCGTGAGCATCTCCTTCGTCTACGCTCACCAGCGCCAATCGTTCGGTCGAGGGCGACACCGTGGCTTTAATGGAGCGTCGGAGAGCATTGTAACGATCATTCTTCGCCTGATCGGCTCGCAGCCTCGTAATATAAAGCTTGCCAGTACTGCTAGAATAAACCTCGGGCTCCATGGTCCACAGCAGCGAAGCATCCGGTTCGCTGGCTTTCCAGCTGTAGAGCGCCTGCTGACGTAACAAGGCCTCGGCGAGGATGTTGGCGGTTCCCGCCTGAATACCGGTCTCGAGATCGAACAACTGACTGTTCAGGTCTGGCTGCTCGTTCTGGATGGTGCGGAGAATGCCTAGCATCATGTAGCTGGCTGGGGTCTGGTCGCGCGCGCCGGCGGTGACCCAGAGGAAGGTACCCGCCGTGCTGGTGCAGGTCTGCAGAGCAGAGAGCTTGTCCTGCGTCACATCATCGAGCAACGGGCGATCGAGATCGGTGAGCACGAGAATCGTGAGCGATCCGGGCACAGAGAACTTCGACGGCGTCAAGTCTGACCTAGCCAGGTCGGACAGCGTGGGGAAGAACTCGGTGCGTCCGAACCGCGGCCCCAGGACTTGGGCAACGTCCCGGCCAAGTTTGTGCACCGGCCAAGTCGTTCCTCCGACAATCGCCAGGGCATCCGTCCGGATCCCTTCGGGATGAACGGCCACGCTGAGCGGATTCCGCAGCAGGGAGACCCGATCATCCACGGCCTGGGCCACAAAGACCGTCATGGGCAATGAGGCGCTGATATCCGGGCTCACCGTATCGATACCGCCAAACCCGGACGCCTGCAGCGCTGCATCCCATTGACTCAATGTGAACAAGGGACCCCAGGGCCGGCCGGTGTCCGCGCCAATCCACCATCCGGGCAGCGTGCCGACCGTCATGCCGCTGAAGAGCAAGTCCGTCGAGGTCAGCTCAGCGACCACCAAGAAACCTCCCGGCCGCAGAAGACGGCGCACGTTGAACAGCGAAGCCTGGATATCCCCCGAGACGTGAAGGACGTTGACCGCCACGATGACATCGTATGTCTCCTCCTCGAAGCCCTGGGTGGAGGGAGACCGCTCCATGTCAAAAGTCTGGTAGCGCATGCGAGCAGCATCGGGCCCAAAGCGGTCCTCGGCCGCCAGGAAGAATCCACTTGAGATATCCGTGAAGGTATAAGAGCCATAGCTACCTTGCACGGCATCGAGCACCGCCGAGGTCGTGGCCCCGGTGCCGGCACCCACCTCGAGAATGTGCACCCCCGGGAAGCGGTGCGAGATTTGAGCCACAATGCGCGAGAGCCAGCGACCAGTCGGTCCGGAGCAGATGGCGTCTTCCGCATAGAATGCCCGCAGAAGACCATCCTGGTTCATGTGCTCCAGCATGGAGGTTCCCGCCCGTAGCACGGGGACCAGGCTCTCGCCCACCACCTCGACGAAACGGAAGTCCTTCCGGTCGGCATACCGAGCGCACAACCCGGCAATCTGCTCTCGAGTATCCTCGTTGCGGCTAGCCGAGACCTTCGGGTGGGCGCCGCTAGACACAATATCCACCATCCGGTCACACCAGCCCAGGTATTTCTGGTAGTGGGGCAGGAGGCCATCGCGCTCGGTGGCAGGAATGGCGGCGGCGGCCTCGCGAAGATACCAGTAGGAAATGCGGTCCACGTCCTGATACATTTGGACTTCAACGTCGGAGAGCGTCTCCCCTTCGGCGGCGAGGAGGCCATCGGGGGTGGCGACTCCATACTGGAATTGGGAGAACATCGGAAGGTCGTCGCGCGAGGTGGCTGGCGAGAATGGGACAAGAGTTGCACCCTCCACCTGCACGACGACTGCAGGTGCAGATCCCTCGGGATTGTGGCGCAACGTCAGGTCCCCTACGATCTGAGTGGGCTCCTTTTTGGTGATACTCGTCACGAACTCTAGTCGTTCAGGTCGTCCACCGGCTCCCGATTGGGTGAAATACGGGTTGATTGTAACCGCGCCGATGGATACCGGGACGTGCAGCGACCAGAGTTGCGTATCTCCGGGGTACGACCACGCGGCGAAAATGCTCTGCAGCGCTGAGTCCAGGGTGCCAGGGTGGACGAGGAGGTCATCTTCCCAGCCCGAACCGGCGTGGTCCGTCAAAGTGCCAGTGCTGTATCCAGGCTTCCGGCGGATGTCGCTCAGTCCCCGGAAGTGTCCGCTGTAGCCATATCCGACGCGGGAGAGATTCGCGTAGAAGTGCTCCTCTGTGATCGGGACGAGCTGGTAGGTGTCTTTGGCTGCACCCGAGTCAAGGCTATCGGCGGCCTGAGCACAGAGCTCTCCTTCCACTCGGCCCTGAGCGTTCAGCACCAGAGTACTGCCGTTCGTCACTGAGTAGCAGGCCCACCGCGTGGTAACTTTTGTCGCAGACCGCTCGATGGCCGAGAGGCTGAAGATGACCTCGATGCTGGAATCGTCATCGTCCAGGGTAACGGCACGAGGAATCTGGACGTCGCGCACGCTGATCACTCCGAGGGTGCTGTCGCCCCCAGTATTCTCCTGTGCTAGTCGGGAAAGCGCCTCGACGGCCATGCTGACGTATCCCATGGCCGGGAAGACGGTCTGTCCCTGCAGCTGATGGCCATTGAGCCAGGGCAGGTCGCGGGGCTGCAGGAAGTTCCGCCACTGCACCTCACCCGGCGTCAAGGCTTCAGTGATGGGCGTGCCCAGCAGAGGGTTGGGCTTGTGGGTCGGTTGCCGATGCTTGAAGTGGTTGGCCACCCGACTGTCGGTCCAGTGTGCCTTGGAGTGGTCAAAGGGATACGACGGGAGATCGTCGATGACGACCTGATTGTGAGCTCTGCCAGAAAGGAGCGACTCGACGGCTGCGAGCTTGATGTTGCCGGTACCCAGCTGCGTCCAGAGAGCTCCAAGAGCGGTGTTGAGCTGTACAACGTCGTCCTGGCCTCGCGCCAGCAGACCCGTGTAGGGAGTGGTGGCAATCGTGGCCGTGGCGGGTCCCTTGAGCGCTGGGTGCGGGCCAACCTCGATGGCCAGGTCGAATTGTCCCACTGCGTCCTGGGCCTCACTGAGCGCACCAGCAAAGAGAACGGCTTTGCACATGTTGTCCACCCAGTACTGGTTCGTCAAACCTTGGGAGTTCATGGGCTGGCCCTCGAAAACACTGGAATACCAGACTGTCGAACTGTTCGGAGTTGCAGTGGCCTGAACTCCGCATCCATCCAAGGAAGCCAGATAGGGTCCAGCACATGCGGCCATGTGAGCGCTGTGGTAGGCAGTGTCTACTTTCAGCTTACGAGCAAATGTGCCTTGAGCCTTGAGCAAAGCTTCAGCCTCCTCGACTGCATCAACATCACCACTCAATGTGACACTAGAGGGCGAGTTGACAGCAGCAAGCTGCAGACGACCATAGAATTGAGGGGTAGAGCAGAGTGCTTGGGCAGTCTCCTTGTCTGCGCCGACAGCCATCATACCTCCGCGGGGCGCATGGAGGTTGGGACTGGCAGCGCGCTTAGCATGCACACCACGAAAGTAGGCTATCCGGATGGCGTCGACGTCAGATAGGAGCCCGGCGGCGTAGGCGGCGCCAATTTCGCCAGAGGAGTGACCCACAACAGCGGCAAAGGTGATACCCGCGGTGCGTAGGATGTCTACCAACAGGATTTGGACGGCCGTGCACAGCGGCTGAGAGAGCGCTGCCTCTGCGATCCGCGAAGTCTCTGCGCTGGCCAGCAGCTGGTCAGCCAGAGTCCACGTGGGACGGTCTGCTGGGTCGGGAAGGCTCTGGAGAGCACGATCGAGCACGGCGAGACGTTCGGCGGCGAAGCGCGAGGTTTCGAGCAGCCGCGCGCCCATTCTGGGCCATTGCGCTCCCTGTCCGGTGAAGATGCCTAGAATTCTGGGGGCGGCTGGTGAGCTGAAGCGCGGACTCAGAGCCGTGTCTGTGGTTGAGATAAGCTCTTCCAAGGCACTGATTGCGTCGTCGAATGTCGTTGCTGACACTGCTTTCCGGTAGGGCAGCGTCGATCGTCGGACTTGCAGCGTGTAGGCGACATCAGTCAAGGAGATGTCCGGGCTCGTCTTGAGGAACTCGAGGTGTTGTGCCAGCATTTCTCGCAGAGGCTTCTCTGCAGCGGCTGAGAAGACCAGCGGGGTGTAGAGCTGACTATCACTCTCGGATCCTTCTGTCCTATCTGGAGCAATGTACTCTTCCAGAATGCAGTGGGCGTTCGTACCGCCGAAGCCGAAACTATTGACGCTCGCTCTTCTTACCTGACCCTCCGCGACAACCCACGGCTTTTGCGCAGTCAGAATCTCAAGGTGCTTGAAATATGGAGCGACCTTGGGGCTGAGGTCTTGGAAGTGCAAGTTGGGCGGCATGGTGTGGTTCTTCAGCGCCAATGCCGTGCCAATCAGACTGGCGAGACCTGCCGTGCCCTCTGTGTGACCTATGACCGTCTTGACGGATCCCACCACCAGTTTCTCCTCGGTGGAGACGACCCCATTCGGGAAGAGGGCACTCGAAATCGCCTCGGCCTCTTGCGGATCGCCCGCCTGGGTGCCCGTGCCGTGGGCGTGGAAGAACTGCGGCCGATCGTTGATATTGCGGATGGGGTCGAGGCCTGCGCGCGCATAGCATTCCCGAATTAAGGCGGCCTGGGCGATGTTGCTGGGCACGGTCAGGCCGGCGGTGCGGCCGTCTTGGTTCACGGCGGTCTCGCGGATAATGCATTGGATGGGGTCGTTGTCCGCCAGCGCCTGCGACAGGGTCTTCACCAACACGGCCGCAACACCTTCGCCGCGCGCGTACCCGTCGGCGGCGACATCCCACATGGCGCAGCGACCGTTGGGAGAGAGCATTCCCAGATTACTCTCAGAGATATACATTGCTTTTTATGACGGTGGCCTTGGTCAGCGACATTCTACATTTGTGGGTAAGACCCCTTTCAGCGAGTGACTAGAACCTCTTACCTGGACTAAGAATCAGATTCGTGCCGGCCGCCACGGCGACCTTGGACTTCCCACTGCGCAAGGCCTGCACCGCCAGGTCGAGGGCTACCAGACTGCTCGAGCAGGCCGTATCGATGGTCATACTGGGACCATGCCACCCGAAGAAGTAGGACAACCGATTGGCGACGATGCCGCGCTCCAGGCCCGTGGCCGTGTAGCGCGGCAGGGTCTCCCAGTCGCGCGTCAGCATCGTGCTCCAGTCATCCGACATCAGCCCCACGTAGACGGCGGTATCGGACCCGCGCAGGTCCTCCATGGGCTGGCCGGCCGCGCACAGCCCGTCGTAGACGGCCTCCATCAGCAGCCGCTGCTGCGGGTCCATGGCGTCGGCCTCGGCGGCCTGGATATTGAAGAAGCCGGCATCGAACTGGGCGACGGGACTGCTGCCTGCACCCGAGTCTTCCGACTCAGCCAGCCAGTAGGACTTGGGGGCGTTGGTGGTACCATGGTGGGTGCCGACGGGATGGTAGAACAGGTCGACGTCGAATCTGGAGGCCGGGGGTTTGCTGCTCAGGTCAGTGGGATCGCGCAGGAGGGACCAGAGCTTTGAGGGCGTGTCGGCTCCCCCCGGGAAGCGGAAGCCGTATCCGATTACTGCGATGGGTTCGACCATTGTGTCTATGTCTATGGAGTATCGTGTCTATTGAGTTCGAGTTGGAGAAGGAGAGGTGGAGAAATGTCTGAATCTGAAGAATGTTAAGTTGAGTATACTAGTCTAAGACAGGGAGAAGTTGATTCTGGCTGCTGTGTAATCGCTCGACCTGATGAGGTCTACATATATCCTTGTGATGGAAGCATTAGACCGATTTACTCGGTATAGAAATGAAGGTATCTGTTGTATTTCCTGCTTGCCCCATTCTGTTGCAATGTCGCATGCGAAGATTTGCGAGCACGGACAGTAGGGCAGATCGGAGAGATGCAATGCAAGACAAATCCGAGGCGGAGAAATGGAGCAGGCAGTCTATGCCGGATGGGGGAAAGATGAAGAAAGGGCTTGGTGGCAGTGGTGGCGCACTGCAGGATGCCCCGAACTCAATTTCTACTACCCTCGGAATGGCCCTAGCTTTGGCTGTAGTGGTTCGGAGGAATGGGTTTCGGGGCGTGCTTGGGGTCTTGCGTGCCGAATGAGGGGCTGGGAGCTGGGGGCTTCATTGTGGGATGGCTGTTGACTACGTTCTCTCTCTTGTTGCTTACGATGTGTCTAGTTCCCCCCATCCCATTTTGATACAGAATTATGTTTACCAGATGGTAATCGATGATTCTGGGGTATCTTGTACGGTTCATAGCTTTCATGGGCCTGCGAGGGAGGTTGTTGGAGAGGGCTTTCTGGTCTACTGTTCGGTTGATGTGATTGATAGTGATTAGACTGTGAAGGTTTGAGGTATACAGCACAGCAGTACTGAGGGACGTAGACAGAAACACTGCGTTCTTGATTTCCTAAGTATTTCGGGAGTTCTATAGTCTCTTGACCGTAGAAAGGTAGTCTACAGGCAAGGGTTACCAGCTCAACCCCTACGCATGCAGAAAGTCAACCACAAAGCAGAAGTGAAATTGCAAGTATCATACTCCACTCAACCAATATCTGAGTAGTCCCAACCAGAACCCCCCAAAATCAAGCAAAACCCAGCTTATACCCCAGAACCACCCACAAGTACGCGACCCCGGTCTTGAGCACCGTCCACCACAGCCCCAACCCCATGAACCCAATCAACCGATTTAGCAGAATCAACCGCTCGGCATAGAACCGGGCCTCGCGGTCCCGCTCGCGCTGGGTGATCTCCCCGCGCCACACGCGGTCCATCTGCAGGGCATGCTGGGCCGCCTGCTCCGAGGCCTTGCCGAGATGGGACCGGAACCCCGTGAAGGCATCGCCCACCAGTACGAGCCGATCCTCGAAGAAGCTCGCCGTGGAGCACTGCGCCTCGCCGACCTTGGTCACGAACACGCGGGGCGTGAGCGAGACCACCTCCGCGAGCGGGGCGGTCATCTTGGGCAGGTGGGCGGCCAGCTGCGCGCGCCAGACCTCCGGGTCGACCAGCCCCTGCGGCACGGTGTTGGGATGGACCTTGCCGTGGATGTCGGTGAAGATCCTGGCCATCTCGGGGGACCCTTCAGGTAGAAAATAGTACCAGACCCAGTTGAGGAGGCGTTTCCCGGGTTCGACGTGCCCTTGTTCGGTGGGGATGAAGTAGCTTTTTATTCTCCGTTAGCATTCATACCGTTTAAACTAAGTCCGTTGAACAAGGAAAAAAGGACGGACCTAATAAAATACGTGCCCCGCAACAGCGTAAAATTCAGGCGATTCTCAAAATACTCCACCGTGCTCGCCGACAGCAACTTCTCCGGCACCGTGCCGCGCCACCCGATATAGCCGGCGTACTCCTTGCGCGTGGGCACCTGCAGCAGCCGGCGCACGGTCGAATGCACCCCGTCGGCGGCGAGCACCATCCCAGCGCGCGCCGTCTCCGTCGCCCCCGTCGTGACATCCACATAGTCCACCTCCACCAGCCCTTTACCCCCGTTGGCGGTCTGATCGTACCGTACCCCGGTCACCTGCTTGCCCGGCCGGTAGTCCACGTCCCCATCCCCGCGCTTGGGCCCCGGCGGGTGCGGCACGGCGGCGGACGCGAGCCCGTCGAAGTTGGCCCGCAGGATCAGGTACAGACAGCCCCAGTTGCTCATGTGGTGGCGCCAGCGCGTGTTGGCGACGCGGAGGTGGTTGCGGCGCCACGCGGCGCTCAGGTATTCCGTCGGGATGGCGGCCGGGCGCCCCGTCGCGTCGTATTTGTCGAGCAGCGCGACGACGCTGGGTCCGATCGAGACGCCGGATTCGTGGCTGTGGCGGTCTTTGGAGGGGTCTTGTTCCAGCACGATCACGTTGCTGCCTTGGCGTTTGAGTTGGAGGCCTTGCAGCAGGCCCGCGACAGAGCCGCCGATCTATTTAGTGGAAATTAGTGGGGTTAGTTTGGGGGAGAACAGGGTAGGGTTGGGGGTTGGGGGGTGGAGGGGGTGAGGGCTCGCACGATGATCACGGATTCGGGGACCATTGTTTCTGTAGGTTGGTTTGTCTGGGTCGAGTGGAAATCGGTGGGTACAAGAAGTGGACAATGGGGATATGTCGCCCAAGTATGGAATATAGGTAGGTTAGGGCAGTCGAATCAGCAGGAAGAGAGAAGGCGAACAAACGACCAGGAGAAATCAATGAAAAAGCGCAGTATTATGAAGAATGAACACACGGGTATCAACTCCCAACACGCCATGAGCCTGGTCAGCATCAGCAGCGCTTCTTCATGCATGCACCCGCATGGATTCTTCCACATGGTCGGAGAAATGAAACCCAATCAAGCCGAGGGTTGCATGACCGTCGGCGAGCCTCGATTCCCCCGATGTCGACACCTGGGGCAGGCAATCAATACCCCTTTGGGCGTAGGGCAGTTCGGGATTTCCGAATCTCCCGTTTAGGGCCAGAGGGAGTAAGCCCTATCTGACTGGATGATCGGAGCCTTGCAGCAATGCTAGCCTTCGTATTGCCCTTGTCTGACGAATTTACAGACAGTTCACATGGACTGTTTGTGAAGATAACTTCTCTGTAGCCATGCTCTGTTTGGAACGGGGGTCAGGCCCGTAATCAAGCTTTTAGCAGGCGTTGCTTACGTTCGGGAGATCATAATTTGTGTGTCTATGGCTTTAACATTGTTCTAAGAAGGATTGCAAACAACCGAGAACTAATACGGATATCAATACATATTCAGCAGCTCTCGCAGCAAATGCTCTACCTCGTCTATCTTGCTTCGCAGGTGGCTTCCCTGCTTTCTCATCGTCTGGTACAAGTGCTCGTTCGTCAGCCCCATGATTGCGCCCTGCGGGGAAACACCCGCCCCGTTCTCCTCCCATGCATGCACCATCGATCGCTCCATCCCAGATTCCCGAGTGACACCTTTGTGGTTGGCAAGGATACTTACACCATCCGGCAGCTCCAAAGCCGCCTCCGTCTCCTCCAGCGACCCCAGCAAGATGGCCACCGCCTTGCGCGCTCGTGTCGCCGTCTCCCGCACCGGGGTGTCAACACACCCACACGTGGGCTGGAGCTCCCCCAGCCGCAGGCCAAGGTACATGTCCGCGTCTTCCAGAAAGGGGTCCAGCGACGGCTGCCGCGTGGGATGCGAGGAGCAGTGCATGGCCGAGAGTTGGGACAACTGATCGTAGAGGTCGGTAAAGATGGCGGTGTAGATCCGGGTCAGGACCAGATAGCAGGAGAGAGTCAGTAGCTTCGTAGGGATATCGAATGCACTGGTCCAGGATAACGGTTCTGTGGCCGACGCTGCGAATCGGTTCGGCTCGTCTTCCGCCTCGCCCCCCTCCGTCCCCCTGTGGGCCGAGACCACTTTGTAGAAGCCCCGCGAAAGGAACAGTGCATCGCCAATGGGGTAGTTGTCGAGCGCATCACCACCCCCATGTTTCTGGTGATCCTGCGACACGGAAGCCGACGAGGCGCGGGAGCTTTGAGAGATCTGAGCTTCGTAGTGGGACATCTTGGCCAGAAGCCCGGTTAGAGTGGTAAAGTGGTCCTCAGCGGGAGATGGCCCCGCCGTCGTCGCAGCTACCATCTTTTTCGTTGCTGTTGTTGCTGTTGCTGTCGTCGTCGGTATTGATCTTCCTCCTTCCATCGAGTCATTCATCAGCGCATCCCCCTGTGCGAAGGACAGTAGAACCCTGTCCCAGTCGGTGTACATCGACAATCCCGCTATGTACTCGTCCGTAGCGCTCCCGGTAGAGGCTTCCAACCCCTCGTCCAGACCCGACAAATGATGCGCCGAGAAGTGCTGGGTGTTAATCAACAGGTCCGGTGGGTCGATCAATGCGGCCGAAGTCTTATCGCCCCATGGAAACGAACCCACAATCATCGCGTCAGTGTCCGCGAAGAGGTTGCCGTCTTTCTTCTCCGTCGCCTCAAGGGGCAGGGCGGGACACTCCAATGGTGAAGGCAGAGATGACAAAGATGAAGAGCACGAAGAGGAGGAGGGCGCGGAAGAAGATAATGAAGATGGAGGAAGCACAAAGGTGCCCATTCCCGGCAGTGGGGGCTGGGTCAAGACCTCCCGTTCCGTGCGCGTCAACTTGCGCGAGTGGGACTGTGATTGTGATTGCGATTGCGGTTGCGCTTCGGGCGGGTCCTCGTCTCCTCCCCGCAGTTTGTTACGACCCGTCTTCAGTCGTCGACTGTAGGTGCAGGACCGGGGGATCTTCGCCTTCGCGCAGCGTTGACAGGGCCCGGTGGGGTCGCCCGCGATCGAGGGCACGCAGCGCAGCTTGTGGGCGCGGCAGCGCTCACATGAGGCGCGGAGGCTGGGATTGCTGTCGCTCATGGTGGTAACTGGAGATAGTTGTTGAAAATGCGGTGTAGAAATGTATGGAAACAGAGCTATAGGTAGAGGATGGGATTTCCAATGGCTGTTGTTGAGCGTTGTCTGATTGAGTAGAGGGGGACATTAAAGTGGGCGGCGGGGAGGGATTTCTATGGGGCGGGCGGGAATTCTGGTGAAGGGGGGCTGAAGTGCTTCCGGAGGAATTGGTCGATTCTTTTCTCCGCCCACATGGACTGCTCTACTGCTCTCACTACTGCCTCCTCCTATCACCTTCCTGATACACACATTTAGTTATCTTCGTGTTCTGTTGTTTGCGCCGTATTGGCCGTCAGCCAACCCGGGACCGTGATAGATTTGAGCCAGGATCATGCTCCCTGGATTTGGTATTCCTGCCCTAACCCTCAAGAAGGTTAGAGTGAGGGGAGGGGGTGATGAGACAGAGACATATCGCTCGCTTATCATGCATATACGTTGTTATGTCCGTTTCAAATTGTTCTCCCAGTGGGCAATGGGCAGTAGGCAGTGGCGAGCGACGCGGTGGTGATGGTGTTGACTGCTGATAAAAAAGCCAAGTAATATAGAGTATAAGCACTAGCCATCTGAGTCCGACTCCGGTGGTGAATTAGCAAGCCACCCAACCATGCGTAGAAGCTTTACTGCCAATACGGACCAGGCACTAAAATTACCCCTCACCAAAGAAGGATCTAGATTCGTCAAGTCAATACTGCAGACATACGTCTCACTCTTCAGCCCCAGGTATATGAACCATAAGCCTAGAGGCTCGGGGGAAATAGCCGCTCTGGACCCGATAAGTTAACCAGATCAGGTCTGGTGTGAAGAAACCTTTTGCGGGTGGCGATAGGCTTGATGAGCCAAGATGGGGAGAGAGCTACTGGGAAATGCCCGGTTGGAGACAGAGCATAGGTAAATTACTGATCTAATCACTACCTACTAAGTACTTATCACTAATCATTTGGAGTTGGAGATGGAGGGGCTATCATCAGTACCCGGCAGGAAGTTCCTACTTGTTTGGAGAAAGGCTCTGCATGAGACAGATAATCAGAAGAGGGGGAAACTCTCCTGCCTAGATTACTGACTCTTGTTGTTTAAAACAATCTGATTCTCTGACTGAGTGAATGAGTGCTTGAACCATTGGGTGATGGGTGATTGGGTCTAATTGCGTCGTAATCGCGAGAAGTTGACAGGTTACTTCATGCTAACTGTACTGTACAGTACTTAGTGCGTAGTGGTGGTGATGCGGAAATACCCGCTGGCCCGTATCACCCGCAGCCAAGGAATGAGAGTCTCATTAGGTCTTACCTCCTCAGCATCGCACTTTCCACTCCGGGTATAGAAGTGTTTGATAGTAATAAAGGTATACGTAACTTAACTTATACTAACCTACTAAGAGCGGATCAGGGAGCATCAAAAGTGGGCTGCCGTCTTGGCGTGAAGCCACGCCCCGTATTTGTAAAACAGCACGGGCGCAGGAAGGAAGGCCAGCGCCAGAAACCCCAGCAAAGTATTGCCCCACCCATACCCCAGCGACTGGTACATCGCCGGCCCCGCCAACGGCAAAAAAGTACTGCAGATGAACCGTAGGACGTTGTTGGCCGCCAACGCTGAGGCTGACGCTGCCGATCCGAACAAGTCCACCAGATACAGCTGCGCAGGCATCTAAACAGGACACAAGGCACAGAACAAAAAAGTAAGCAATGGGTCACTAAGCGGAAGTAATGGTTAGTCTCAAGAGGGGCTTGCTTACCATAACGAAGAAGGAACCAAACCCTATCACAGTAGTACCGATGATGGGCACGATCCAGTGCACCTTGTAGTAAGCCGTCCAGCCATAGATGAAAAGACCGATCGCAACGCAGGGGCAGAAGTAGATCATCAGCAGAAGACGATACTCGGGTCGATGCTGTGTGACGCCATCCTTCTTCATGCGCGCCGCTGTCACACGGTCTCCCAGGGGTTTGGCAATAAACATACAACCGACCAACGACACGCCCAGTCCCAGATAGACCAGCCCGGAGGTCGCGGTGGTGAACCCGTATTGCTTCTCAAACACGTCCGTGAACGTGGTAAATAGAAGATACATGAGTCCAAAGATGAGAGCCATGTAGATTGAGATCACCAACAAGATGGGGGATCGGAACAAAAGCTTGGTGGGCCGTACGAGGGCTTGTAGCAGGACTTGCTGCGGCGGTCGGTTGTCTGTCATCTTGGATCGCAGATGCAAGTTCCCGGTCGCCACGCGAAGACGGGTTGCCTTACGCTCTAGCAGGACCTTGGGATGTGTCTCTCGCATCACCACCAAGGCGGCAATCCCAACCGCACCCCCGAAGATGGCGAGGAGCCAAAAGATCCAACGCCATCCGAGACCCGCGGCGACAAAGCCACCGATGAGAGGGCCAAGTACCTAATCACAGACGAGTATCTGGTCAGCACCTTCGCTTGTCATTCGTACCGAGTAGAGAGAGCGAGGGGCAACCCTACCGGTCCAGCCATAGGGCCCAAACTGTACAACGACATGGCGAGAGCGCGTTGCTGAATCACCGTCACATCGGCGATTGTCCCACCCCCCAAAGCCATTGGAGTCCCTCCTGCACAGCCGGAGATGAAACGACAAATCATAAAGGTGGCGAGGTTTTGACTCAGGGCGTTCCCGATCACGAACGCCACGAAAAATAGATTGGCGACATGATACACGGGTAAGCGGCCAAACACCTCGCTGAGAGAGGACATGAACATCGGACCCATGGCCAAGCCCAGAACATAGAGGGTGACGGCCAGAGTAGCCACCGTAGAGGAGTGATTATCGAAGGTATCGAGGACTTTGTTGATACCGGGGGCACACATGGTCGGGCCCATGTTCCTAAGATGGTAAGTGATTAGTGAATTGGCGGGATGGGTGGGTGAGGGTCAATTCTGCCTGGGGCCGGAAGGATTGCGCCGTACATGACCAAAGAAATCAAGGCCACCACGATGACATGGGCCCATCGCTTGCCACTGGACCAGTTGTGTGGGTTTTGTTGATCCTCAGGCCCATCCCAATCGACAATCTCGTCATTGGGGGTTGGTTTGTCTTCAACCAGACTCGTCTCGAGAGAGGCTGCGCTAACGGCCGTCTCGGTGTCTTCTTGTTTAGCCGCCATATCTGACTGTGTCTGTCAATCTGACTGTTTTTGCAATACTTGGATGAACTCGAATTTAGTTTGGTAATGTGTGTGTACATACTTCGGTGGTGAAAGTTTTTAAAGGTGAGAAGCTCCATCACACCACCGGAATCCGCCGTTAGCTACGTTGAAAAACACCAGACTAGAGGAGGGGGGATGGACAGGGAAGCTATCTCCGATTGAAAGTGTTCGGATCGTATATGCGGGCTTTCCTCCGATTAGGGCCGATGACCCCCGCCGATCCCGTATATACGGCGATTAGCCTCAGGCAGATAACACTAGTACTAGTCTCCGTGCTTAAGGCATCCACTGCTGCTGACTCCGCCTCACTCAAAGGACCAACACCCACTATGAACTCACCCATCATCCACCCCTCCTGCATCCATCCATCCATCCATCATTTAATTCATCCTCCGTTGATCCCTATTACTTATTGATGATTCTATCAAAATGTCCTCATCCAATGTCTCCATGTCGCAGGACCCACTTACCTCATCCGCCGGAATCCCTCCCGCCAAACCCCGTCGCCGGCGTGATAAACCCCAATTCTCCTGCAACGCGTGTCGTCAACGAAAGTCTCGATGCGATCGGCAACAGCCCACATGCTCCAGCTGTCTCTCGCGGGGTCAGACGTGCGTCTACCTGACGCCAAGGCCCGGAGCATCGTCCTCGTCGGCCCCGTCCAGCGGGACCTCCGGAGTCCATGACCGGCTCGTGCATCTGGAGCGTCTCGTTAAGTCGCTGATGGCCGATGGGGTGGTATCTCACCACCATAAGCCCCCGCAGCCACTGGCCACGCCCGATTCCAGTTCCAGCGGTGGTATTCGACAAGAGTCGGCCAGTGGCCTCGATACGCAGTCGGACTGCGGAAGCATGCAGATCACCAGTTCGGAGCTGCGGTATGTGGCCGGCGAACACTGGGCGGCCATCATGGACAGTATCGCCGACCTGAAAGCCCACTGTGACCGCGAGGAGCAGATCTCCCTGGCAGAGACGCCCACTCACCTCAATGAGGAGGAACCACCCCACTTCCGCCATGCTTTGTTGCTGTATGGGTGTCACCGGGCCACCTCGCGCGCGGAGATTATCGCGGCTTTGCCGCCCAAGGCCGCCGTCGACCGCTACATTTCCCGCTATTTCAACTATCTCGACCTAGTCGCATCCGGTGAGTCAGGCACTTCCCTTTTCCGCCCTTTTTGCTATTCTCCGACCGTCTCGAGATGGGGGTGGGCTGATTTCTGGAGGGTGTACTAGCTGCGGTACATGGGCCCAGCTTTCTTCGAGAGGCAAGTTGGCATATCTTCAGATCACCAGTGAGCCCATGCTGACTACAATCTTATAGTATGAGGCATTCTGGACTGATTCTAGCCGGGTGTCCATCGTATGGGTTGGCCTTCTCTTCAGCATGGTGTGTCTGGCGGTGATGGCTTCGGATACGACCGACGGGCCCGAAGCGGAGCAGAAGTCCCTCCAGATTGACCTCTACCGCGAGAAGATCGTGCAGTGCCTGGTCCTGGGCGAGTATACGAAGCCCGGGCAATATGTGCTGGAGACCGTCGTACACTATCTCTACATTGAGTTTGGCATCAACCCGGATGCGGATCGCAACATCTGGTTTTTGTTAGGACTGGAAGTCAATCTGGCGATGCGAATGGGCTACCACCGCGACCCCAGCCACTTCCCGGGCATCTCACCGTTGCAGGGAGAGATGCGACGACGACTCTGGGCCACCGTGTTGACGAGCGACATTCTCCTCTCCAGCCAGATGGGGATGCCACGGATGATCTGTGACTGGAAATGCGACACAGCCGAGCCGCGCAACCTCTACGACATGGACCTGGACCAGGAACTGACCCAACTACCACCGGCCCGACCCGAGACGGAACACACCACCGCGCTGGGAATTATCGCCCGACGCCGCATGATCATCGCGCTGGGCGCGATTGCCGATCTCGCGGACGCGGTCAAACCGGTCAGCTACGCGGAGATCATGCAAGCGGACAAAGCGCTGCACGAGGCGGTGGCCAGCATTCCCCCGCCGCTCCGCATCAAGCCGCTGACGGCGAGCGTGACCGACTCGCCGCAGGTGATCATGTCGCGGCTCTTCCTGGGCCATCTCCTATACAAGGGGCAGATCATGCTGCACCGACGGTTCCTGGAGATGCATGTTGCGGCCACGGCGTCAGCGACAGCGACTGGTGCTGGCGAGAACTTCAGCGAACAAGCCGTCGGAGAAGCCCCCTTCGCGTACTCGCGCACCGCCTGTATCGACGCCTCGCTGGGCACGTTACATATCCAGCACGTCCTCGACGAGGAGACATGCCCGGGCGGCCAGCTCCACGAGATGCGCTGGCGCATCACCTCCAGCATGAACCACCTCTTTCTGACGGCGACGATGATCCTCTGCTCACTGCTGCACCGGGCGCAGCCGCTCGGCGAGCGCACGGAAGAAGTCCTGGCTGCCTTGCGGCGGGCCCGCACCATCTGGATGCGGCGCAGTACCTCGTCCCGGGAGGCGAAACGCGCGACGGAGATCGTCAGCCTGACCCTTGCGCGCGCCGGGGACGGGAATCGGAGTGCGACGAGCGCCGAGGAGGACAGCGAGCCGATGGTGGTGACGCAGAACGCGCCGACGGTCACCAGCAGTGACTTTACCACAGGGTTGGGGATGACCACCTGGTCGCATTCCATGGATCTGAGTGAAGGTAGGCCGAATCAACTCCACATTTTCATGACCCTTTCGTGTCTGACTCCGCCTAGCCGACCGACGGATGATCCCGTCAATGCTGGGACCGTACCCGCCCCCGCAGTACACAGGGATGGATTATTCCTTCCCCATGATGGACGACTGGTTACAGATGCAATGGCTGGGTCCGCAGGAGGCAGATCCGTTCTTTCCCGGATGACTTACATTTGTCAGGATCAAATGTTTACTACTGGGAATAACACCATTGTGAAGACTCTTATCACCGCTGTCAGATCTGCGATCGTGATCATAGTAAGTGATTAGCTATATTGCCAAATTCATCTATCTCCCTTAAGGATGTGGATGATGGATGAATTCTAGCTACGTAGGCTATCGAAGGAACTACCTTAGGTAGCTAAGACCCACCGAGGAGTACGGCAGACCATGTACCGGTCCAACCGGCGAGGACCGCGAACAATATCCTGTTCAATAAAATGCAGATTAGAAGGGGACGCTCTTGAGAACTATAATCACCAGGAACAGACTGCAGTGGTGAGACTACTATGGGAAATGGTTCCTCCGTGGTGCCGTACTACAACAGTCACTGCAGACGTGATATCTATTATCTCCAGTCAGCTTTTCTACATATTATAACTCCAGTCAGGGAGGATCCCTTTAACGTGTGTGGTGCAATCACAATATACATCAGGCGCACGCCCCCACTCCGTAATCAGATTCGCTGGGAGGCTATCATAGAAGCTCAGGGGTAAGCGGGACACTAAGGTAGCTGCACACAACAGTTCACTCTTTCTTGTGAACCAACCCTAACCCTGAGTTGGCCATGTGAAGTTTTGTGAGAGCACTGAAAGAGGCCTTTGATCCACACAACTCAACTCGGAGATCGTCGATAGTTCTGTGCCGTACATCCATGTCCCTCCTTGCCGGGGCTTCCCTGCAGAAAGTTACGGTATATCAGGAATGC
Source organism: Aspergillus aculeatus ATCC 16872 (assembly GCF_001890905.1). Taxonomy (NCBI): domain Eukaryota; kingdom Fungi; phylum Ascomycota; class Eurotiomycetes; order Eurotiales; family Aspergillaceae; genus Aspergillus; species Aspergillus aculeatus. Next base: position 912,828 of record NW_017962988.1, read on the forward strand.
CGTTGGCGGACTCAGGGCCCGGGGGCGCATTAGTCTTGTCGAAATCATGATCCTCAAAGAAAAGCCTCCACCCTGGTATTCCGTTGCCACGCGCGTTCGGATCATATTGGAACACGGCATTTCGTCTCCATGGCTGATCCTTAATGGGGTCACTTTTATACTCCCCATTCTCATCGAAGATATATGGGACAGCGACTTACATCCTCGCCGCCGTGGGTGCTCCAGGAAGAAGTCTTACATTAGGCAAGTCACGTAGTTCTGCAAATTTCCCGTCGTAGTTTGCTAAGAAAGGATTTTTGGGTGATAGTTCCCTGCGAGGGTGCATAATATAGATGCGCGTGTCGTCCTCTGCCCCATTGAAGATGGTTGGGTCGAGGGCCGGGCCCACCCCGTCTCGTGGTTCATCACCAGAAATGAAATTGAGGACGCGTCTCTGGAAGGTTGCTCGTCGTAATAAACTAGGATTCTCCCAGTAGTGTGCCTAGAAAAGAAGGGTTAGCTGCGCTAATGATCCATAGGGATTGAATGACCCTGGGCCTAGACCTAAATGGTGCTGCTCGAGCAAGCTTCCCATGCCGGTCTTGAGCTGGGTTGGACACTTGACATCGAAAGGGGAAGTCTTTTAATGTGTGATGTTGCATACCATGTAGACCCCTGTTCTAGACACCACTGTTACGACAGTACACCCCATAAGACCCGTGGTGGCGATTTGAAAGGCACCACCATCTTAAAATCTTCGCTGCTGGGCCATCGACTCACTGGTCTCGATACGGCCTCGATATTGAACTATCGGCAGAGGCTCCCCGATAATACGGATCCCAAGCTCTCTTAAGTAGGTCTGCTTGTTTTGGAACGTAATCTCGGATACCGGCAAGGGTCAGGTCCGTAAAGGCACGCGGGTGGAGGCTTGTCCTTTCCACAAGCTGATGAGATGCGTTGCTATCACCTGGGACTTCGGTGAGGCGAAGCCCGTAGCTGCGTCTATTCAAGCTACCGGAGCAACCTTCTGAGGCTGGACCACATAAAGCACGGCATGAAGGAGTATCTGGGTCATCCCAAGTGCTTGCACCGCATTCAGGATCACTAAAGAGGGTCAGACAAGGTACCGTGAGGGAGCTGGGTTAACCTTACGCTCGGGGATATACAAAGTGGCTCTTGTTGGCCTCCACCCCAAACGAGGTGGCTCTCAACTCCCCTACCTGGGAGTAAGTGAAGGATTTATCGGCGCCGATGAGTTTCCACCAAAGCGCTATGGAGATCAAAAGCCCCCATTTCAAGGTATGTGACATGGTTATGTTGGTCTCGCAGGATCTTCAACCTTGCTGCTCTTTTGAAGGAGAAATACTTAAAGACAAGCTGAATAATCTAGCCTCAGCAATGGAAGACACAGCAAGAAATGAATGTGGAAGGATAGTGAGCAGTATTATCTGGGCTCGCTTGACAACCTTTGTAACATTTCTGAGGATTAGAAAAATATGGGAAAGGTGGCCTTGAATTACCCGTGATCCTATTCTGTAAATTGAGGTTACATCGCCTGCTAAATCCCATAAATGAAAAGCCAAGGCATTACCAGGGTACCTCTGTGCTTGGACTGTTGTTTGAGATCTAGACTTCCACACCATGGCTCTTCTAAATAGTCCAATCTAATCGACTCTTATCTTCTGTTGGTAGGTACAACTAGTCTTCTGGCGTCGGACCCTCTCCGGCTGATACCATGTAGAGCAGCCCCTGGCCGTCTGCCCCATGTGCTTTCTTTTGGTTCGTGGAAAAAGTACAGACTACCCAGGTCGTCATCCAGCCCTCGGAGCCGTAACAAACCCAGGTCTGGCATAGCTGTAGATAGCAAATGAAAAAGATGACTGAAACCTCCGGGCATTACAATCAATCCATCCAAGGTCAACTCTAGCAGCCTCGGGGACCGGCGGAAAAAGGTCATGATTGGGTTCTCGGACGCGTCGAGATCCTGAAGTTCATATCGCTTCAAGTCTGCAAATGCACAGGAAATACCTATCTGGTTGAAGAATTCCCGTTCTTCTCTGCACGCATCTGTTTCTTCAAAGTCGTCATCCTCCCACACGAGGTGTAGTTCTTCGAGGAAAGGGCACATGGTGAGGAGATCACAAAGCGACTGAATGTTCTGTCGGGCTTCGTTCGCGGTCAGCGGTAGACGCAAGTCCCGGACGCTGCACTCGAAATTGAATCCCCGGGTTGAGTGGCCTAGACTCAGGCAGAACTTGGTGCAATTTCGCAAGGATGTTGCTAAGGGGGTCCGGTGGCGTGACAAAGCAAGCGCGATATCGCTAAAAGCTAAGCTACATTGGCCGTTTTTGAAATGGTGATCATGCAAATAAGCGTCGCCAAAAATATCGAGTTCCTGGATTGGGATTTCCGTTCTCGCGATGGCAGAGATGGTCGCGTGGAACACCCGAGCTGTAACATCCCTGTCCCAAGTAGAGAAGTTGTCGACCTCCAGGGAGATAGACAGCGACAGCTGATTGCCCCGGTGGGATGCTGGCCGGTCGCGTATATTCGCGAATGCTTGGGCCAGTAGCTCGGTTGCGTCGAAATCAGAATCAGACTGCTCCGTGCGCTCGATACAGTCATACAGCGTGAGCCGTTGGAGCCAGAGGCCTACCTGTCCTGGCTGGGTGAAGCGAACCAGCTGTTCTAGCGCAGCCTCTGTTATTTTCACTCTCTTAGAAGGAGTAAAATCTCCGAGAAATAGCGGCAGTAGATATGTGGGATAAGATAGTACGTCCAGTCAGACGGAGCGCGCAGACATCCCGGAGATCGAGCCAGCTCACAATAGTGTCAACTAACTCGGTCGGAAGTGTCTCCATGATGATAGAGTAAGACTGAGTGAAGTCTGCCACAGAAGGAGTAAAGGGGGAAGGGGACAAAAAAGCATACCCCGGAGTCCTATTTAATAAGAGATCATCTTTAGCGGTTCTTGGCGGTTACATCGCGTTGTTTCCCAAAAGCCCTAGCCGGCAGGGTCTCGGACGCTCGGGCCTGGCATATCAAGCCTTGTGAACGCATGAACGTATGACAGCCCGATCTGTTGAACTAATAGCACGTGTGGGAACTTGCCTGTCTCCAGGAAGGTTGGCCCTGCTTCCATGAATCTTGAACTCAAATGTGGCAGGCTTCAACGGCTCCAGTCTTGCAGTCACTCCTGTGGCACCCTCCACTATTGCGGTAAGACACTGAATAGACATTGGCGTGAAAGATACATAGTAAGTTACGCGTCAGTTGCGAAGAGGACAACAATCCTATCCTTACCCATATACACATTTTCCGACCTTAGTTCTATCTCGGATCTCTCCTAGAAGACCAAACAATCACAAACCAAGTTCAAAAGAAACAGAAACGTACTCTAGAGTGAGAAATGTCATATTTACCCTACCAGCTCAACACATCTCTCCGAACCCCTACCAAAACGCCTCCGTATCAATGGCCACAATCTTCCCCGGCTCCACCATCGACCCATTGATTGGAAAATTTATTCCCCCACCAGTAAGAACATACAGCGTTTTCGTATCCCCCTTCACCTTCCCAAATGCCCCCGTTGTCGACCCCGCGACGGTCATCTGATCCGACTGCCCGGCCACGGTCAAGATCTCCCCCTCTGGGGTGATCGCCAACACGCGACTATCAGCATTGGTCATCGCCCAGATCGTCTCGCGATCGTATTTCCCGTCCGCGTTCCCACCCCCGAACGTGAACTTGTCCAAGAAGATGGAGCGCACCTCGGCCACCAGCTCACTCTCCGCCCCGGCCGCCGCGTACCCGTCGTCGGTGAGGCGGATGCGTGACAGCGTCGCCGCGAAGGCATTACTCCAGTACAGGTAGCCGTTGTGGATGTTGATGTCGTTGACGCCGACGGGCGCAGACGCCCAGGGCGGGTAATGCATGGCGGGGACCTGGATGGCGAGGTCGTAGGCGCCAGTGGTGAGGTCGACGCGCCAGACGAGGCCGTTGGAGCCGTCCGACACCAGCACGGTGGTGGGCGAGATCGTGTCCATCCCGGTCATGAAGCCGCCGCCGGCGATGCGGACGATCTCCCGGGCCTGTGGGGGCTGCTTGCTGTTGTTTTTGGTGGGACGGAGATCGAGCTCCCACACGCCAAAGGTCCCTGGGATGACGGTTGCGTAGGTCGAGGTGTTGCCGGCTACGATGGTGAAGATGTCTGGTTGGGTTTCGATGATGCTGGTTAGGGTGTTCACCTCGTCGAAGGCGCGGATTAGGGTTACTGTGGGCGGGTCGTCCGGGTCATTTGCCTTGGTCACCCCGGTGAGGTAGTAGAGCGAGGCGTCGGGGAAGGCGGTCACGGCGAGGAGGTCGCCGTTGGAGCGCACGTAGATACTTTCCAGGTAGGTAGGGAAGGATGGGAATCGATAGATTTGTCGCAGGGGGAGAGGGAGCTCCGGGGCGTGGCAGGTCTTGGGGAGCGCGGAGACGGCCGCCACGCCCAGGAGAGCTACCAATGTCTGTGGTAGGAGCCACATTTTGGGTGGTGTCTGTGTTTTTTTCTGAGAGGGAGAGTTTGAAGCGACCCTTGACTTAACTCATCTCAAAAAAAATAGCATTGGACCATGTCGAAAGATGAAAAGTCTGGAATCCGATATATGAAGTCAACCCTAACTGGGAGGGTGGTGAGGCTCCGAGATGCCGGTTTGGGGGATTTCCCCCGAAAATTGCGGGCGGCGCGCAGCTGTTTTCTCCGAATCCCCCTTTGGGCTCCGATCGACCCCGGCACATCATCCATGCAGCTAAAGTATGGTCTCTCAGCTGCACAATGACCGGCGGCTGAAGACCAGAAAATTAAAATTTCATCATTTCTCTTCGCAGCCCTGTCACTCTTCATACTGAGCTTTCGGAAAGAGCGACTCAGATCTGGTGGCCTTGGTCAATTCTTCGGGGTCAAAATGAAGGCAGTGCTGTACACCTTTCTCGCCTATGTCACCGGTTGGACCGGGATGCAAGGGCTTTGGGAAACCAGCGACCAAGCTGTGTTGTCTGTACCCGTCAATCCAGTCATCACCGGTGCCAGCAGCCAGACGTGCGAAAACACACCCACCTCGCGACACTGCTGGGGCGAATACAGTATCGACACCAACTACTACACCACAGTCCCCACCACAGGGCACACCGTCGAGGTGTGGCTGTCGGTGCAGGAAGGCATCTGCAATCAGGATGGGTACAACCGACCCTGCATGACCTTCAACGGGACGATGCCCGGCCCACTGATCACAGCCAACTGGGGCGACGAGCTGGTCATCCACGTCACCAACAACCTAAAGTCCAACGGCACATCAATCCACTGGCATGGGGTCCGACAGCACAACAACGTCCACAACGACGGCGTTCCGGGAGTCACCCAGTGTCCGATCACCCCGGGGGAGAGCTTCACCTATCGGTTCCAAGCGACCCAGTACGGAACCACCTGGTACCACAGCCACTTCTCGCTGCAATACGCAGAGGGGCTCTTCGGACCCTTGGTAATCCAGGGGCCAGCGACGGCCAACTACGACGAGGACCTGGGGACGCTGTTCCTGCAGGACTGGTCCCACACTCCGTCTTACATCGACTGGACCGCCAAGGAGAAATACGGCATCACCAAATCCCAGAATAACCTGCTTATAAACGGGACCAACACCTTCGACTGCCTCTCGAGTGACAGTGCCGATGCTAACTGCGTGGGCGGTGGCCGTAAGTTCGAGGCCGTGTTCGAGCCCGGCAAGAAATACCGTCTGCGGTTGATCAACGTCGCCGTGGACAGTCAGTTCCAGTTCAGCATCGACGGCCACACCCTGACGGTGATTTCGACGGACTTTGTGCCGATCGATCCCTACTCCACAGACAATGTGTTGATCAACGTGGCGCAGCGGTACGATGTCATTGTCGAGGCCAACGCCCCGCCCGGTGACTACTGGCTTCGCGCCGGCTGGGTCAAGTCCTGTGCCGGCGTGGCCAACGACCATCCCGATGATTCTACTGGTATTGTTCGCTATAGCACTAGTAGTCGAGTGGGTGAATCTCAATCCTCTCCGACGAGTGTCAGCCACGTTCAGCCACCCGCCGTCTGTCTGGATGAGCCTCTCCACCGACTGGTGCCGCACCTGCAGCTGGACGTGACCAACATCACCGGCACGACGGTCGAAGACATCAATGTCCGGCTGACGGGGGCCTCGTTCTTCCAGTGGACGATCAACAGCAGCTCCTTCATGCTCGACTGGAGCCGCCCGACGCTCATGCAGATCTTCGACGGCGAGACTACTTTCCCGTCGCAGTCCAACGTGGTCAAAGTGGAAGTATGTAGCACCTCTTTCCTAGACCTCACCACCATTATATTCCCCTACCCAGATAATCATCGCTCACACGAAGCAGAAGAAATCACCCACCGAAACCAACGAATGGGCCGTCCTCGTCATCGAGAACAAGGCCGTCGCCCTGCTGGGCGCCATCGCCCACCCGATCCACCTCCACGGCCACGACTTCTGGATCCTCGCCCAAGAGGGCGCCACCTGGGACGGGACGACCACCTCGTGGGAGACGGTCAATCCGCCGCGGCGCGACACGGCCATCCTGCCGGCCCGGGGCCACCTGGTCATCGCGTTCCAGCTGGACAACCCGGGCGCCTGGCTGGTCCACTGCCACATCGCGTGGCATGCGGGCCAGGGGCTGGCGTTGCAGTTCGTGGAGAATCAGGGGGATATCGCGCTGCAGGCCGCGGAGAGGAGTGGGTTTGACGAGACGTGCGACAAGTGGGATTACTGGTGGGCGACGGCGCCGTATCCGCAGGATGATTCGGGGATTTAGCCTCGCTTTGTATGGGGGTGTCTAGATTAGAGTTCTAGTTATTCTTGTTAATTATACTGAGCAACATTGTTTGTAATGTTCCAAGATCAAGTTCGCAAGGCTTGTATAAGGATGATCTTTGGCCTGAAACGGACCTTCTATTTCTATACTCTTTCAGTAGTTCTAACTTTAGTGAAGAAAAGAGACAAGTATCATAAGACCAGCCCAAAAAAAAAGCCAGTACGAATCTGTTCACTTGAAAAATCACTATCTACACCCCACCAACCCTGCCATTCCCCACACATCTCTGGCAGGCATCACGGCAACGGCACCCCAAAACACTCCACCAAAACGACCGTCCGCGCCTCGTTGACTGTTGGCTGGCCCAGCACATACATGGTCTGGAGGTTGCGGTACTTGCCGCCGACCTGGATGATCAGACGCGTGTTCTGGGTACCGCCGGTGCCGATGCCGGACTCCTCGATGAAGAACGGCTCGCCGTCATCGGCATGCCCGTAGGCCCAGATAAAAGCCATCTGCGCCTTTCCGGTGTCGTTGCTGGAGACGATGATGGGCGCCGCCAGGCCGCCCTCGATGGTCGCGTTGAAGCCCGGGCCGTAGATGGTGCCGCCGGTAATGGGCTCGACGATGCGGACGCCGCCTTCCAGCAGAGAGATGGGGCTGAGGGGCGGGCTGAGGTTGACAGTGGCGCTGAAGAGATAGGTCGAGGTTAGGGTTGTGGGGGTGGGAGTGGCCATCTTCCGTTTTGGAGGATTGTATGAGTGTGGGTGGGTTATGTGGATTGATTGATTGGTTCGGAGTCAGCTCCAACAACAGGCTTGGAACTGAGATTTGTAATATCTTCTTGATTTCTTGGTTTCTCTAACCAGGGGTTCAAGATGCATTAGCTGCCACTTGTGCTCAATATATTGTCTCGGATGGGATGATAATCTTCGGAGTGTACGGACGAGACCACCTCCATCCCAGGCAAGCCCTAACTCCATCCTCCCGCCGGCCGTATATGCGAGGCCTGCCTCCGATAACCCCAGCTCGGAATTCTTCGGTACAAAACCCCTGCCTTTTCTCTCTCCGAGTCCGCTGATTGAAGTTATGGAAGCATGCAGTGTACCTTCCAACATCTTGAAATCAATCCTACAAGCATCGAAGCTAAAAAAAAAAACAAGCCCACTCACAATGGTTCCTCCCCTGCGCGTTCCCCCGCTCAACCTGAATCTCAGTCGCGCGACGCCCCGCCCCGCTCCAACTACTACAGCTACTAAAAGATCCTCCTCCCCGTCCCCAGCCATCCTCCGTCCGCACTGCTGCAGCACCACGGCCATCACAGCCATCACCACAGGCAGCAGATCTCTGACAAACCTCTCGCCTCCAAACACCAACAGACCACAAATCCCCCAGCCCAACCCTTTCTCCCGCGCAACCCGATACCACCCAACAGCCACCATGTCGACCGCCATGCCAGCCACCCACGGCCACAACGAAGCCTGCTGCAACATCCCCCCCGTGGTCGCCGACGGCTACGTCCCCAAGGGATCCTACGAGCAGCTCGGAGGGATGAAGACCTGTATGATGCCCCTCACCCTCACCCCCCCTCCTTTCCATTCCCCTACAACACGACAGACTAATAAAGGATATAGATGTAACGGGCCCCCCGACCACAACAAAAGGCATAATCTCCATCTTCGACATTTTCGGCTACTTCGACCAGACCCTGCAGGGCGCCGATATCCTGGCCACGGGCGGTGGGGCAAGCCAGCAGTACCGCCTCTTCATGCCGGATTGGTTCAAGGGGAAGCCGTGCCCAGTTGAATGGTGGGGTTGACCCTCAGCTTTTCCAGCCCTCGTACCGTAGTTACACATCATCTACAATTCTCTCCTCCTAGATACAACCCCTATCCACCCTTACCCAAAACCACACCACACCAAACCCAAACTTACAACAAGATGCTAGGTATCCCCCCGACACCCCGGAGAAACAAAGCAAGCTCGGCGAATGGTTCGGCCAAAACAGCCCCGTGGCCGTGGCCGACGCTCTCCCCGCCTACGTCGAGGCCGTGCAAGCCGCGAACCCAACCATAACATCGTGGGCGTTGATCGGGGTACGTATACGTACCCCCCATCCCCTTCCCCCCCCCCTTCTCCTTTTTCCCCCCACCCAAAGGAGTCTTCTTTGTTAATGCGTTAGGATATATAGTTCTGCTGGGGCGGAAAAGTCACCGAACTGGTGACGTCCAACCCGACCACCAACCCCTTCGCCGTGGCGGCGGCCGCCCACCCGGCGATGATCGACCCGGCGGGCGCGGAGAAGATCGCCGTGCCCTACATCCTGCTCGCGTCGCAGGAGGAGGCGCCGGAGACGGTGCAGGCGTTCGAGGCGAAGCTGAGCGTGCCGCATCATGTCGAAACGTTCGGGGACCAGGTGCATGGGTGGATGGCGGCGCGGGCGGATTTGAGCGATCCCCACGTGCGGGAGGAGTATCTCCGCGGGTATCGGACGGTGTTGCGGTTCTTGGGGGAGCATTGGCATTGAGCAGTTGTCTTGTTGCTGGAGTTTGGATTGGAGGCAGTGACTCATCTCCGTAACTTGGGTGGTGGCGATTAAGAAAGGGAGATACATGGTTAAAATCACAAGGCTTGATAAATATGTCTATGGTCGTGTCTCATGTCTAGAAATACAGAAGAATCGAGATATGTACAGGGTTCGCTTCGTTTATATACAACCCAGGGTCAACCACATTACTCCACCCCCCGAGGCACACGACACACCGCCCGTGCCTCCTCCGGCATCGTCTGCCACAACACCTGCCGCACCTCTTGTCCCACCTGGTCGACGGCATCCATGGCCCATAAAACATCCAAATGCTCATACTCCTCGATGACCTTGGCGTGCACCAGGCGGACGTGCGGTTCTCGGCCCTTCTGCAGCCGCTGCAGGAACTGCTTTCCGTCGACGAGGTTATCCGAGCCGGCGATCCACAAGGCCATCGGGGGAACTTGGGGGCCATACCACGCGGTATCGCGGCGAGGCGAGGATGACTCGTTGCTGTGGCGAAGGTCCTCTTCCATCTCGGTCAGCGTGGACTCCTCTGTCGCGAGAATGCATTTATGGTTGGCGAAACATCCGTGTCCGAGCCACCACCGCATCGTCTCCGCGCTGACATAGACTGGCGCGAACTGGAACATCCGGTCGCGAAGAGCGCGGTCCCAGCGGGCGTCATTCCAGCCGAACAGGAACGAGAAAACATAGTAACCGAGAGCACCGTAGATGCGTGGATGTAGACGGCGATGGACGGTCATCATGAACGGAATAAACGAGTGGATACCAAAGAAGGCGCGGAAGATAAGTGGCGGAATGATACGCATGAACCTCAGACACACTTTGTTGATCAGTGGGCCCGCGTACACCGCCGGGGCCAAAGCACAAAAGACTGAAATACGCTCTCCTAACTCGGGTCGCTGGTCTTTTGCAAGGGCGATGAAGGTCTCCGCAGTGCCCTGCGAGTGGCACGCCAGGCCCAGCTTCTCAAAGCCGGTCTCGTACAGGACGCGCGAGATGAGCGCCGGCAGGTCCAGCACGCCCATCTGCTGGATGTTCCACGACCACATCCGCGGGTCCGTCTCAAGCAGAGTGGTGTGCTCCGGCGTCATACCGCACCGGTTGTTGCCCAGCCAAACGTCGTAGCCAGATTTGCAAAGAAAGAACGCAAGACTGTCGTCGTCATTGGCGCAAAAAGCTCCGGCACTTTGGAGCAACCCGTGCATCAGCAGGACGGGATACTTGCGAGGCGTGGAACGCTTTGAAACCTCGGGGTTTGTCTCGCCCGTAAACACTTCTGGTCCGCGATGGCGACGATCCTTAGCCGGCAAAGGAGTATGTTCTTGTGGATTGTAGACGTGCCATAGCGTGAGGATGAACCCGTCTTCCGTCTGTACTTTGAAGGTCTCAACATCTAACCCGACCCGGCGGGCATAGTACGCCACGTCACAGACGATGGGATCCTTGCCACCCTCCAGCGGTGGACATTCATCCAACCCTTCCTCATTGACCTCCTTCTCCTGTCGAGAGCTCCAGCGCCGCAGCGCCTTGATCCGCTCCGTGCGCCGTGACCGCTCTTCTGCGGAGAATTTGCGCCCCTCGCGGGGATCCTGGCCACGTCGACTGCGGTGAGAGGGTGAGATGACGGCATTGACCACGGTGTGAACGACGGCTGCCACCATGACCGTGCCCAGAAACAGGAGCGACAGGACGAACGAGACGCAGCGGATCAGAAGGCATTTCAGCGAGAGGACCAAGGAGGGCGGTCCATAAGTGGGGAGTGGTGGGAACAGCGGATGCGAGGCCAGCGTCGAGATCGTGGTGCTCATTTCGTCGTCTCCGAGCAATCTGTCGGTCACTGTGGCGGAGTTCTTGTCGTCACTGTTCAATTTGGGGCCTAAGTCTTGCAATTCAAATCCCTTTGGTGATGATCGATCCCCTCGCGAGCCCAATCCATGGTGTTGCTGTTCGATGGTTCCGACTTCGATGGCGGTGCTAAAGTAGTGCGATTTATTGTCCTGGGAGCCTAGGCCAGGGTCCGGCCCACGGCTGATACTGACGGATGGACCCAGGGTCTCACCGTCAGGGTCGGACGAGACAAACATGATGCAATCAGGGAATGTAGTAAAGTACAAGGAACCGCATTGTCAGAAAGACCAAAGAAAAAAAGAATTAGGGGGGGGGGTCAGGGGGTTGGAGGGGAAAGGGGACGAAATAAGAGGGAGAAGGATCGATCGGCAGTAGACAAGCAGGTGATGATGAGGGATGATGGAGAATGATGATGGTGGAGGGTGTTCGGTGGAGCGGGAACAGCCCCCGTGCTTGCCGTTTTGGGAGAGGAACTCCTGGTTTCGATCACGTGAGAGGGGCCATTGCGCGTAATCCCGTGGGGCGGTGGCACCCAATCACACCCCCGTTTGGGCCTCAGGCGTCATCATACTGACTATGTGGTATGGACCGACTCGGAGCTGGTGACGTCGGAGTTCTGCTTACACTGCCATTATTGGTTCATCCAAGGTTCAACCCATACTAAGAATTATCACTCAAGCTTCAATAGGTATGCATCATTCGCATTCTTAAATATGACACTGACAGTTGACACATATGACAGTTGTAATTCTCATAACACATAACATGACTCAATCGCTGCGCTTCTCAAACAAAATGCTCATACTATACATGATAAATGTCGTTCCCAATTATTAATCCCAATGTCCAACCCGTACTCCAAGCACAAAACAGAAGACCAGATCATATCCTTAGGCAGACTCAATGTGCTCATGCTCACGCTTCATCTGAGCATCATGCTCCAACTCCCCGAGAGTGCCACGGACCTTGCCCTCGGCCACATCCCGAACATCGGTGAAGTGCACCGAGGGAACGAAGCCGGGCGAGCGCCAGGCAGAAGACACCTTGGCGTAGAGCTCATCGACCTGCTCCAGAGAAAGCCCCTTGGTCTCGTAGATGCACATGTACACGAAGACACCGGCAATAGCGCAGAAACCACCCCAGATGAAGAACACCTTGGACTGGAGGTTGGCGTTGCCCGGGCCGGAGTCCACCATGTAGGGGGTGGCGTAGGCAATAGCCCAGTTCAGGAGCCAGTTGGAGGCAGTCGTGATTGACAGGCACTTGGCGCGAGCCTTCAAGGGGAACAGCTCACCGGTCACCGTCCAGGCAGTGGGACCCCAGGTGGAAGCGAAGAAGAAGATGTAGACGCAGACGAAGGCGATCAGCACCTTGTTGGCGACTTCCGAGTCGGTAGCTGTGCCAACAATAGCGACGATGAACTGGCAGACACACATGCCAACGGCTCCGAACAAAAGGAGAGGACGACGACCCCACTTCTCAACGAGCCAGAGACCGGGGAAGGTGGAGCACACGTTGACGATGTTCGTGATCAAGGTGATGGTGAAGCTGTTCTTGATGCCAGAGTTCTGGAAGAAGGTGGTTCCATAGTAGACTGCAGCGAAGGTTAGACACGGATCGATGAGAATGTGGAAAAAGGAGGGGAGCTTACAGATGAAGTTGACACCAGACAGTTGCTGCAGGGCCTGGACCAAGCAGCCCGTGAGCAGACGCTTGCCCAGAGTGCCACGGAAGATATCACCGAAGCTGGCCTTGCCAATGCTGAGCTCGTACTCGTGGTTGGCCTGGATCTCGGAGAGCTCCTCAACGATGGAGGGGTGGTTGACATCAAGACGGCGCAGACGGGCGAGCGCTTGAGCCGCAGCCTCGTGACGGTCGTGCTTAACCAGGAAACGGGGAGTCTCGGGCAGGATGAGCATACCCGTCACCAGGATGATGGCCCAGGCGAACTGGATAGCAATGGGAATGCGGTAGCAGCCAGTGTCCATGCGGTCCTTGGTGGAGTTGTTGACGATGGAGGCGAGCAGAAGACCGATGGTGATGGCTAGCTGGTAGGCACCGACGACAGTACCACGGATCCACTTAGGGGCAGTCTCCGACTGGTAAAGGGGAACTGGATCGCTGTTAGCATCTATCGCCTTAGATCATCCACTAAAGGGGAGCACATACCGGTTGCCGAGAGGAGACCAACACCAAAGCCGGCGAAGAATCTACCAGCCACGAATAGAGGGATGCGGGTGGCGGCAGTCTGCAGAATGACACCGAAGCAGAAAACGAAGGAGTCGAGGATCATAGCCAGGCGACGACCAAAGCGGTCGGCCACGGGGGCGGCACAGAGAGCACCGAAGAAAGTACCAGCAGACAACAGAGAGACAATCATGGAAGATTGGGAGGAAGTGATATCAGGAAGGCCATCCTTGGGGTTCACGTAGCCGGTGGAGAACATCTCGCGCCACTTCTTCATGGCAATGATACCGCTGATGGTACCGGTGTCATATCCGTAGAGAATACCTCCAAAGGCGGCAAACAGGCCAACAATGATGGCAGGGGCGGCCGAGCCCGCTGCCTGATCAGGCTTCTTCAGCATGAAACCCATTGTAGATTGATCACCAGTAGGATCAGCAGAGGTAGTGGTAGTGTGGGTGTGTGTGTCAACAGTCAATGGCAGAGAGTTCTTCAGGGTGAAAGATGATAGACAGTCAAGGGTAAATAGATTGAGATCACGTGGATGGGGTGGTGATGAGAGTTGTAAGGCAGTTGATGATGGAGAAGATGATGGAGATGAAGATGAGAAAGTCAATCTGAGCTGGGGATATCACGACGCTTTTGTAGTGCGCGGGGGGAGAGGCCGAGAGAGTCCAGTCAACCCCAGATCCGGCCGGCCGGGGACTGCTGACGGACCGGAATCGAAGCGAATGGGTGAATGAGGGAATGAGTGAATGGCACAAGCCCGGAACAGAGTAGGGGCCAGGCCGGCCAGGCCACGAGACCGAACATTCTTTTCCCCCGCGTCGTTTGTCAGGGCCTCTCCCCGAGTCTGGAGTGTGGAGACTGGAGTGTTGAGACTCCATACGTCCAGATTGAGACGACAAGACACGAGGCCAGGCCGACGATCGCCATCGTCCAGTGTCGGGACTAGTCCCGAGAGAGTGCGTTAGCCGGGAGGGTTCTGGTGCGCAAAGCCGACCGGTGGGGACATCACTGGCTTTCGCCGGTGCCCGAGGAGGTTTGTTGCCAACCCATCTCCGAGGTCTCTGCTAAGACCCTGCCGTGGATTTGAAATCTAAGGTGAAAAGTGAATAGATTGAGCACCTGATGTGCAGAACAAAGGCAGTGAGTGTATTCACCGCTAGAAAACAGACGGGAGGTGAACAAGAGAAGCCGGCCCAGCACCGGGAACGGCCACACACCAAACTCCAGAACCGCATTCGGGTAGCCGGTCTTACCAATTACCCATCCCGAATCAGCCAAATCAGCCACAATAAACAGAGGCACTCAGAGGGACCTGACAACGACACTCTGCATAAGAGAACTAGAGCCAATTCGGAAATCTTGACGGCGATTTTGCCCGAACTGTCAGTCTGTCAAGATGATCACAAGATCAGAAACTTTTGGAACTTTCTTCCCCAGACCAACCCGGCGTGGGGTGAACAGTGAAAAGTGAAAAAAAAAATTCCCCGTTTGAGGTCTAGCCTTAGCGTTCTATTTTCCCACGCTAAATCCACGCTAAACTAGCCTAACTTCCTTAGCCTCCAATTGCCTCAGCCACAGTCATCAGTACTCAACTCCGAACCACGGCTCACCCGATGGTTCAGGAGCTTTGCTTTCCAGCACGGCCAGAGCCGAAAAGCAAACCCCCCAGGGCCCCCTCAAGTTTCACCCATCGGTCCATCCTTCACCAACCAACATCCTCACCGGGAACCCGAACTCGGCTTAGAGCCAGTTTTGTTCTCTATCGGTCCCTGGCGAGCGTCGGCGATTTCCCCTCAATCCAGGTCCAGAGTCGTGGCTTTGCACCTTGCGGAAAATTTTTCTCATCCTTGCTTTGCCACATGATCAACATCCCCGGATTTTTTTTTACTTGTGTCTGTCATCTGGAGCCGTCTAGATGCTTGACTCTGAGTCTCCAAAATGCCGACTTCCACGAGGGCGAAATGATGCTATTTTCAGAATCTACACATGACTAACGACCTAGTCTACCAAAGTCTTGACTAATGCGATGGAGGACAAGAATAACCAAGCAACAAGAACCAAGAAACTTTCCTGGACGCCCCCGAGCCGATCGATTGTTGCCGGAGCGGAGGACGGAGGCTTGCTGTGTGCGATCCTTTCCCGACCCCGGGAAATGACGGCGCTGGCGCCATCTGTGACGATGGTGCCGCTCTGATTGCACCAGGTTTCCTCTCCCCAGGCAGATTTAGGGTTGGCAAATGAGAGGTCTGTTTAGGCAGCCACTGGGCACTGGGCACGGCACTCCAAATCGAAAAGGAGGTGATCTTCCCTTCCCCCGCGGGATCAAAGTCAAACTCAACAAAACACGAGGATCTGGGGACGGTTCAACGTCATCCTTTGGTGAAAGAGCCTGTTTCTTTCCCGCTTCAGAGGTTGCCATGTTGGATTCCATTGATGGTGGTGGTCTTAAGACCAGTGTCAGAATGCGGGGTTGCTGTTCATGGTCCATACATCCCCAGATGTTGCGTCCCCCCGGGTGGGGGTTTCCAGATCAGACACCAGCGCTGAATGTGAGACAGAGCAAGTAGAAGTGTACTCCGTATGGAGAAGGCAGTTGAGGCTCTCTGTTCCAAAGACGGGATCTCAATGGCTCTGTCTTTCACATCTGCCGTACGATAGTCACCTACATGGGACGGGTCAATCCCCCCCTTTCCTGCTCTGACCAGCCCTGGCCAGCTTATTTGAATACCAGACAATGCATTCATAGACTCCTGGTGTTCAACAATCATTCAATCGCCAAATTCGTATACGAAATCTAGCTTAGAGCGACTTTCATTAGAGATAGCCACCTAAGCCATGTTTCCCATCTTTTGGCCTCCAATCCCTGAGTAAAGCCATGGGCAAATTGTAGTTTGCTGGCCAAGAAAGGCAGGAACACGTCACCCGCGTGGACCACCCATAACACCCCAACAAAAAAAAAGCATATTGGGGTCTGAAGCTCTAAAGAAGACGAAACCCAGCCACGAAAAAAAAAATTGTAGCTCTCCGATGCGGGGAATCGAACCCCGATCTCCTGTGTGAAAGACAGGTATGATAGCCGTTACACTACATCGGACGGTGTATGTTATGAGCTTTTGGCCATGTTATATGATGCTTGCGCAATGAGATGAGGCCATTTGAGCCAGCAACGTCGATGATATCTTGAATCTTGTGGTGGTAGTTTGATGGTTACACAAGATATGCTAGTGCGAAGGCTAAATAGGGTTAAGGTTACCCGCCTGCTCTAATCACGTGCGTGGGCTGCTCCGACAGGCGATCTGCATCCCGCGCGCAAGGCCCTTACTTTCGTGTTTGATCCTAGCGTATTTGTCCATAGCAGGTACAAGGATGCTGTCCTCTACGAAATGGAAGCAATTCGAATCGAAACTGGCTTGGGATTTTCGCTGATCAGCAGCATGATTGATGAGGATGCTATTGCCCACATACAGAACTGAAATGCCGAAACCTGGACCAGCGAGGTTGCAGTGAAATTCCGTCCCGAGTGCCAAACCCCGCAGATGTATATATATCCAGGACAAAGCCGCCATGTCTACAAACTCCGTCCCCCCAATCCATGTTTTTTATTTCCTCTACCAACGCCAGATGAGAAAGAAATACCATGAAAACACAATCCCAGCTACGTACTTCACAGAATCTACAAACTCCCCCTTAATCTTCCCGGCTGTGGTCGTATTCCGGCCGGCTCGGCGCCCAGACCCATCCCGCGTTGGCTTCCATTTGGCGCTACTCAGCTCATCCTCATCTGCACTTGCGTAAGTGGCGTGCAAAGGAGGATTGTTGGTCGCGCGACTAGCCAAGCCGTGCGGGGATGGAAGTGTGGAGCTGGACGTACTTGAAGACGGGCTCTTGTATCGGGCGGGGCGCTGTGGAGGGCGACTGCGATTCTCCGACAGAGGGAGGATGGGGTCTGCCGCGCTAGCCTGTGAGGGATGTTTCACCACAAACACCGCCCGGAGAAGGAGAACAATCAGGGTGAAAGCCAAGACAAGGCCGTAGTTGATGAAAATGGAGAGCTGGTCGGGAAGAAGGCACAAGTGATTCTGCACGGTCCGACCAGATCCGGAGGACTGCAGCGACTGCCCCGTCGCCTTGTCGATAGGGTTCCACAGGCTGGTCATCACGAAGCCGGGCCGTCGAATCCCCATCGCCCAAGACAGGCTCTTCACCGTGATTTCCCGGGGTGACCCACTGAATTCGTGATGAGCAATTTCGCAGTAGTCATGATCATCCCCGGAGTAGACGTGAACGAGGTTAGGCCCAACCTTGGAAACGATGTCCCGCGAGATGGTGGGCGTTAACACATTCTGGTACTGGTATCCCCGCCCCATAGGTATGGAGTTGCGCTCATCCTCTTCCAGATTGTCATCCGTTGGGGGATACCGCTCTCGGTAAGGCCCGCATGGCGTGGCCGGTTTGCGATACAATGGGACGTGGGTTAAGAGAATCGCGGGGAGGCCTGCAATCTCTGGCTGCGGTCGGCGATAGAAGGAGGGCTCCAAGATGTCCACAGCCCGATGCACATAAAGATGCCCCTCGCTCTCATTCCTCATCATGCGCAACGATTCCATCTCCGCCCGGCCCCGGTGTACGTTCATGTTGTTGAGAAATTGCTCCGTCTCCGCCCAGATGCGCTGGTTTGGCAGGACCCCCTCCCCTGTGCCGGCACCCGAGCTGCCAGTCTCCGGATCAGGTTGATCCATGGCGCTCAACGAGACGGTGTCTACTAAGACAAAGGTATGGTTTCCAATCACGTCCACGCGATTACCTTTCCCAAAAAAGCTCTGGAATCGTTCCCGAACAGGGATCTGGACACCCGACCCAAAGCCCAAGTCGTGGTTGCCCGGTAAGCTCGTGATCATTCTTCGCCCACGAGGATCGCTCGCGTGTCCATCGCCGTGATTCCAGGTATCCATGAATATCTTAGTGAATCGATGGAACTCCTTCTTCCAAAACCGATCCTTGTATTTTTGGTACCGCTTCTCCGGACTGGAGCTAGTTGCCGTCGCCCATTCCCTGCCGCCATCGAACAAGTCGCCCAGGAATAGTACCGAGTCGGGACCTAGCTCTTTTTGCAATGTAGAAAACGAACGCCGCATGTATTGGTCGGTGAACTTGACGGTCAAGGTCGACATAGGCCACGGCCGGCCGGGGTAGGTATGAGGATCGACTAGTTGGGGATCGGCGATGAAGGCGACATGGTGCGGCACGGCGTCTTGAGGCTACAGAGCACCACTGTTTAGATGGATCCAAAGATAGAGACAGTCGGCGAAGGGCCGTAAAGCAACAATGTCACATACCCATTTCTCCCAGTTTCCCCACGCACATGCCTTGACGCTATCCTGAAAAATGGTCCGCTCTCCCCACCAAAGCGTGCAAGCCCACAGGACTACCAGCGCATTTGTGATGGTAAAGATCCACCGGAATGTCCTCCGTAGCAACGACAACACCCCATCCCGACTTTGAATTCCATTTGTCAATTCCATCGCCCATTGTTGTGTCCATGATGGCAGGTAATCTCGCATCTGCTGTGACAATGTCGCTGGTTCCATATCAGTTTCGCGACTGGCTGGCCGATAACTGGCAGAGCTGGCGCCGTGTGAACGAGGGTAGGCGTAACTCATGGTTGTTGGTGCACAGTGGAGATGCAGCTACCGTCATGCGGCATTGCCGCTCCGATGCTGAAACGAGTTTAAAGCAGTTAGTAAAGAACGAGTCGCGACCGCATGCCTCGAGATGCAGTATAATCAAGAAAAGAGATGTAAGAAGCGAGTGAAAATAGTTTGATCCAGAGAAGAGTAAGTGTCAATGTGAGAGAATGAGGGAATGAGCAAGTGAAGATGCCAGCCCAGGGGTGTTTCGCCGCCAACCAGGCGCGGGATCACGTCACGTGTGGCCGCCGCGGCTTCTCCAGCTGGGTTTAGTTCAGTTTGGGGGTCTTGTTCCAATTTTGGCAATTCTGGTAACTGACAGCCTCCGACCGCGGGCGAACTATCCCATCCCTGTCTCACTCCAAGCCTTGTCTTTGGTCACCGCCCGTCAGCATGTGCAGTCTCTGGGAATTGCTACTACATGTTGCTACTACATATTGCTACATGTTAACTCTGCGCCCGAATTCTTTAAAATAGGCATCCTACAAGCACAGGTGGCTTGATAATTCCAACATATGACCCACATATAGTACGGTGTAATTTTGGTAGAGATACTTGAAAACAAGCGCGAGATGCGCACGCCTGGATGCATTTATGTCAAAGTGCCCGCCGAACATGCGCCAAGTCCAAACAGAGATTATTAACAGGGACAAACTCAACAGATGACATTTCAGTCACCAGAAACAATCGGGTATGATCAGTACGGATAGGAAACAGTATTTTTAGGGCGAGTCGTCTTATAAGGAAGGGTAAAGGTGAGGTAATTAGACGGAAGAGTATCGCGACCCCTCCCTAATACAGTCACGGCGACCTCTTCGGACAGCACTGGCCGTTTTGAGCGCATTCTTCGCCACATTCAAGAAGACAAGCCTGAGGATCGCCTTCAGGGACGCTAGGTGTACGGCTTGGGAGCGTCGTCGAAGTAGAGGCTTCACCATCGGGGTGAGAAGGGAATTGAATGGTGTCTTCGGCATCACTGTCCGGCGCAAATTCGGGTTGGATGGTGGACGAATGAATGCCATAGGCATGCAAGCACTTGCGCACCTGCCTGGCTAAACGCATGTACCGCTCCGAACCCTCGCCCTTGATCTCCGTATCGACCTGAATGTGAATCGAGGCCACAAGCTTGGTGTCACTCAACTGCCAGACATGCAAGTGGTGGGAGCCCATTACTCCCGGCAGTCCTTCAATGTCTTCCTTGATATGGTCAATGCTAAGGCCGTGGGGCACAGCCTGAAGCAGAATCCGCGAGGCCGCTTTGCAAAGAGGGATGGCAGAACAGAGAATAATCACGGTGATCACCAATGAAATGCCAGGATCCACATAGAAGCGCCAGGAGTAATCAGTCAGCCAGATGATCAGGGCGGAGGCAATGACGCCGATGTTGCCGAGCGCATCACCCATCACATGAAGGAAAACACCTCGCATATTCAGATCATGGCTATGGCCATGGCCATGCTTCTCATCCTTCTGTTTAGGCTGGGCATGGTTGTGATGCCTGTGAATGTCGTCGTCCACGGGAAATCGATGAGCCGTCTTAGGCGAGGCATTTCCGGCGTCAGTATAGTTGCCAGCACGATCCTTGTGGCCCAATAGCGCAGAGCGTTCGGATGGACGGACGCCCTCGGGGTCCCCACCCTCAAGCACGTCGGTGTCGGATCCCGATGGGTCATCATAGCGAGAGCGACTGGCTGCAATGATTTCCTGCCGCAAAGTGGCGGGATGGACTTGGATCTCTTCGACATCAAGGAACCCACGGCCGGTTGCGCCGCTGTAGCGACGAGAACTGCGGTGCTGACTGTCCAAGGTCCGACGACGGTTTGAATACGGGGAGGAGGCGTCCGCGCCAGCAGTACGCTGCATTCAAAAGTCAACATGTGTCCTGAAAGATGGGGACTGGCCTACTCACGCTAGTTGTGTTTCCTTGCTCCAAGACTGGAACAGGGTCATGACTATGCTCATGACCATGGCCTTCCTGCGAAAAGTCACCTTCTTCGATGTCTGCGTGACCATGGCTGTGACCGTGTCCATGAGAATGGTCATGGAAAAGGACTAAGCCAATGATGTTTGATAGCAGACCTAAACAACCGACAATGCAGACAAATTTTGGATTCTTGACCTCCTGAGGCTCCACCAGTCTCTGTATGGCCTCCAAGAAGATAGACAAACACAAGGCGACCAAGAATACTCCGTTGACTAAGGCACCTAGTGTTTCTGCGCGTTGCCACTGCGAACCGGACGATGATGGTTAGAACGCGTTCCAAGCGGTGTGCCGGAAAGGAGACAGCTCACCCCATATGTGTACATCTTCGAGTTGGTTTCGCGGTTGGCGACTTTAACGGCCCATAATCCAACCAATAGAGACAGAACATCATTGAGCTATGGCAAACAGGTCAACAAAGCGGTCGGAGGGCTGCAGAGTGTGGGCCGAGGCGTACCATATGAAAGGAGTCGGCAACAAGGGCAAGCGAGTGGACGCTGTAACCTATTCAAGTCCAACAGGTTAGAACGGCGGCAGTCAGAGATTCAAATTTTGGAGAGACAAACCAGCAATCAATTCTAGCAAGAAGAAAGCCGAGTCAATAGCCAACAGGATCAGAATCCTGTTGGTCTTGGAGAGGCCCATCGTGTTTGGCCTTGCGCTCCGTGGCGCGCGTGGGATGGGAATAAGATGACGACAGCGACCCCTAATCAGGCGGCGAAGATCGATATCCAGGCGCACCAAGCGAGTGACCCTGAAGAGATTCGCAGTAGCAGGATCAAGGAGAAGAGGGAAGATTGGAGAAGAGCAGGAGAAGAGCAAGAAAAATAAATCTCGCAAGAGATAAGTAGTTAGTGATAGGAGAGACTGGAGTCCCAAGGATTCCTGGTCGCAGACCAAGGACTAGTTCAGGAAGGCGGAAGGGCGCCGGCCGATCGAGCGAAGTGGCGTTAGTTTCTTAGTCTGTCCCCCTAGCCTCTGCCGTTCCCCACCGCCTTGCAGGTTATCCTTTCAAGGCTGTCCATGAAGCATGAACATCGCAGTGCGTGAGTACAGTACTAACTTACTCCGTATTACAACATTCTTCCCCTCTTTCCTCTCTCTTATGTTTGCATCACTTTAAAATATGACCAATGCACTCCAATTCTTCTGTACTACAGGTTTCTCCCAGCTACGTTGTACCTGCTGAACTGACTGCTGCTGACCTCGTGCCGGTTCCACCCATACTTCGCAATCCAGGCTGTTTTGCGACCCACTCCCTACAGGGCAGAGCCAGTTCTCTCCACCGTTTGACGCCATATGAAATTGGTTGTGGCCCCCTTCTCCACGCCAAGTTGTCTCCTTTCTCCTGATCCATCCCCCGAGCTTATCCGACCAAAATTGCTTCATCAACTGCATCAAGTGAAGCAACATTCAAAATTGCAAGGAGTAGACCTGTCACACATCATGCAGCATGCCACATCATGACGCAAGATCCGAAGAGACTTTATGCGGCGCGGCTGCCTGCCTACAGCCTGGAACGGTCAAGGCGCCGTCTGTGCGCTAGCTCGGGAAACTAACCCAGAGCTAGCTAGACTGGTGCACTACGCCCAGCCGGCACTTTGGCGGTTGGCCTCAGTGCAAGACGACGAACTAAGCGAACAATAAAATAAGACTAGTACTAGTACTTCACACTACTCTGCAGCTATTTGGAAACAATTTGAGCTTTGCGAGAATAGGCCAATGAAGGGACTTATGTTTTTAAGAAGAGGGGCTACCTCCTCCACCACCACCGGAAGTTATACTCTTCCGATCTCAATATCGCACTGTCTTTTCGAACCACAGTGTGTAGTGTTTCTCAGCAGCGGCTGTTCGAGCAACACAACAGCTCGGAAAAAATCTTGGCTTGGCTTTTCAAAGGATTCTTTGTCATGATTATGTATGCGACACAGTCAACTGCTTGGACGAAGTCGACTACAGACCCGGTCACTAGTCGACCTGTGGATCATGAAGGAGGATAACATCTCTAATCGAGTGTCTCGTCTGTACGCCTATATCGGAAAACGCTCTTTTTTTCGATCTCCTGAGGTGCTTCTGTGGTAATGGAAGCTCTGTGTAGGACCCGACAGCCTCGGCTATGCCTCAATCCTTTTGATGAGTAGCCATGAGTGTAAGATTGAGGGGACTGGTATGATTCATCCCTCGACCTGCCATAGAAGTGTCTGCGTTATCTAGAAGTAATTGGTATTGATTCAGCTCTTCGAACAAAGGATTAGACTCCGGAATACATACTGCTCTGGGCCATTTAAATGAGGCGGTCACCGTGGATTACCTGAGGTGATGAAACGAGGTATCGGAGATGTGAAGGAGTATTCCCTGGCAATAAAATCCAAGGAATCGTGCTTTTGAAGACTGAAAAATGCCCAAGTTGGTAGTCATTATTCTGCTAGAAAGAAGCCCTGCTCCCAGCCAGTGGCTGCTTCAGACCACGATCAGCAGGTCACAAACCCAAAGTTGCACTAGAGCGAAACTGCTCATGTTGCCATACCAGGTCGCTTATAGCCCGTCCGGCGCGGTCAAACGATCTCAATAGCCTCGTCAAGCTGTATAAGGGGGTGGCGGCTCCGTGCCTTGAAGTTCACAGATTTGTCGGCGGCCATTTCTTTCCCAACCTTCAATTTCAGCACCATCGTCACTACTCTCAATCAGGTCCCTTTCCATGCTCCTTTTCTCAGCTACAATTCCCTTCACTCCGACCGCGTTCTCAATCTTCTGTCATGAAGTCTTCGTTAGCCTAGCCCATGCCAGTCCATTTCCCTTGGGGATTTTCTGCAGGATCGCAGACGGGGCCTGACATACCTTATTCTTCCCATCCCTGCCCACAATCACCACATCCTTGCTCTGATCCACCCTGCCCACCAAGCTTCCATTCTTCCACACCCCATTCTTGGCCACCACCCCCTTAAGCTCAGTATTGACAACCACACACCCTTCAACCTCGCAATTCACGAGTCTTGCCTTCTTCAACCGGCTGCCCGTCACGCGACAGTCACTGACGGTGCTACGCCGAAGGGCACTCGCGCCTCCAATCTTCGAGGCTCTCATCTCGCAGCGCGTCATCCATGACCACTCGCCGATGATCGAGTCGCTGATGGTGCATCTCCGGAGCGAGATGACATTCTCTAGAGTGCAGTGGTCGGCTTGCACGAATTTGCTGGAGGAGACGTTGGTGAGGGTGCAGTTGGCGAAGATGCAGTGATGCAGGTGGGAGTGTGTGATGGTGCAGCTGGTGCAGGTGGAGCGGCTGATGCTCGTTGTTAATAGATTGGATGAACAGGCCGAGGCGGAAGTTGACGCTGAGGTTGAGGCTGTGGTTCTGTCGATGCCACTCACGCCGGTGATGGTGACAGCCGTGAGGACGCTCCGCGCGATATAGTCCGAGGGAGTGAGGTGGGACAGAGAGCACTCGGTTAGCGCGGAGCGGCGGATGGTGGGCGAACCATTAGTTAGAGTTGTGGTGTTGGTGGTTGCTGATTTTGATTTTCCCATTGTGGTAGAACTCTTGAATCGAGATATGCAGTGAGGTGAACGTCGTTATCTTGCGAGGAAGGCTGGAAAGTCGCCGAGAGTTATGCTCGGCGATTAAATATGGATGGATCTAGGCAGTGGGCGCCGACGCGACGTGACGATTCAAAGGTGATATATATACCCCATTCTAGGATGTCGGCGGTGATGCCTCGCATTGATTGCTATAATCGCCTGTATCAGGCTGCAGGATTTTCAACTTCAAGGGGTCCTATACGAATGGTTGATATAGGTAAGACAGTCCTTTGTCGTCATGCGGTCCGGTCAATGGGCGGTGCCCAGAGGTGCTTCGCAACAGCTTCCCGATCTGGAATAGACTCGCATGCGTGGCGGGGAGGAAGGATTACACGAGCACTGCCTGTCGGATGGCAACTTTTCTCGTCTTTCTATCATTCTGCTTTCACACTGGTCGCATCATCAGCACAACAAGGCCAAAGTCCTACAGTTAGATCTTGTTATTGCTGTTGTTGGTGCTGCTATTGCTGCCTGGGTTCATGTCTGGTGGAGGTGAAGGCAAGATAAGGCTCCGAGTTTAAGCTTCGTCTACAAGCTAACCCCGCCAAACTAAGGCAGATCCACTCCATGGCCTGACAATGGAGCCATATCTCCGATCCGACTAGAGTCCTCGGATGATCGGATCGTCTGTGCCTTTGGGGGCGGAACATTCCTATACTTATATCGCGTCAACTACCGGGCCACATTATGGACCATGAAACAACCTCTCCAGGCCACTCAAGGCACCATGAGCGATAACGCACATCCATCCCGCAAGATTCTCCTGGTCGCAACGACGGGTGGCTTTACCCATGCCGGTACGCTCACATCTTCAGATCGAGTGAACATACTGACCCAGATCCAGCTCCGGTCCTCGAACTGGGCAAGGTCCTCTCCGAGCGAGGCCATACAATCGACTTCGCAACCATGGAGGGCCAGGAGCACTGGACGGAAGACTACCCATTCATCTCTCAACTCCATATACTCGGAGCCGGTCCGACCGAGCAGCAATTGAGCGAGCATTACTTGCGCATGCGGAAATGGGACATGTCTGTCGGCCTAGCGGGCGCCATGCCCTCGAAGTACATGTTCGACTCCTTCTGGCCGGTGACCTACGACCACCTCAAGGATATCATGGACGACTCTGCCCGCCGTCCCGACTTTATCATCGCGGACTTCTTCGTTGATGCCGTCAAAGACATGCACTTCCAATATCAAGTGCCCGTGGCCATCGTGCACCCACAAATGCCAGCTTTGATGCTTCCGTGCAGCTACATCCCCGGACAGCCAGGCTTCCAGCTGGACGGCACCCTCACCTCCGAGCACGCCTCCATCTGGCTTCGTCTGAAGAACGAACTCGTGGTCGTCAAGGGCGTGAGGGAGATCATCCGCTTCTTCCGCTGGACGAAGCAAATGCGCCGCGCCCATGGCGTACACTACTCCATTCCCAACACCCGCAAACCCGACTACCTAGTCTTCATCAACTCATTCTTTGGACTCGAGGTCCCGCGCGACCTGCCGCCGCTCGCGGCCGTCGTAGGCCCGATACTGAGCGACACATACCCGCCGTGCGACGAGCATTACACTAAGTTCCTCTCCGACCGCAAGAAGGTCATCTACATTGCCCTCGGCACGCATGTCATCCTTTCTATGGCGGACGCCTCCAAGATTCTCACCGCGCTGTTTCGGCTTTTGGAGGCTTCCGTCATTGACGGCGTCATCTGGGCGGTCGGCCAAAGCGGCCGACAGGACCTCGACCCATCCGCCTTATTCACGTTCGTGACTCCTCCGGTGGTTTCAAATACTGTCGACAGCAACAAGGAGTCCAGACAAGGAACGATCACTCTAGCCGACCTCCTAGCCGGCCATCACCCGGCCTTCCTCTTCCCCAACTTCGCCCCCCAGCGCGCCCTTCTCGACCACCCGGCCGTGCGCCTCTACTTCACCCACGGCGGCGGCTCAAGCGCCAATGAGGGCCTCTACCACGGCAAGCCCATGCTGGCGATGGGAATCTTCTCGGACCAGATCGCCAACACGGCGCGGCTGGTGCACGGCGGCGTCGCGGAGCCGCTGAACAAGTTCTCCTTCACCGCGGAGGAGGTCTTCGAGAAGGCGCGCCGCATCGTCGAAGATGTCGGCGGCGGGTACGCGCGCGAGTCGCTGCGGCTGCAGCGGATTGCTAGGGTGGCGTCGCGCCGGAAGCACTACGCGGCGGATCTGGTGGAGGAGGTGCTGTATGACACCGAGCTGCGGGTTGTGGACGGAAAGGAGGTCCGCCCGATGCATCTGCAGACGGCGGATATGAGGATGTCGATGTATAAGGTGCGCAACTGGGATCTGATGGCGTTGGCGGGGGTGGGGTTGGCGGGATGGCTGGGGTCGGTTGCACTATTGGGGCGTTTGGTGTGGCGGCATCGCACGGTTGCGAAAGGGTTCGTGCTTGGCTTGATGGAGCGATGGTTTAATTAGGATGTTGTGGGTGGGTGTGATTGACATACATTCGTCATGGTGGATCGGATATGAAATCGGCTATCCCGTGACGACCTGTGATTCTGCCAGTTCGTGTAGTATTTTCATATAATATTCTTTGCCTTGTTAATACCAATATCAAGATGCTGAGATAAGCTTGAAGACATCTATCACACGCAGCTCTAGATATCTGTTCCATGCAATATAACTATTAAGAATCGAATAGTACATCGCCTAGATATGGCTAAAACCTCATTCTTATATCTGTCTGTATTCCTCTAGTTACGATCAACAGAAAATCCGCTTTGCCGGACTTCAGAGGTAAATAAGGTGGCATCCGTTAGCTGCGTTACACTGCAAGACTCTCTATGCAGCTCCCTCTTCGACTCAATCATATACCGACTCGGAATATAAACCCCTCTGACCCCGGGATAATGCCCCCCTCCAATTGCGAAGTTGGTACTACATTCACTAGTAGAAATGTAGAGAGCTCTCTCGTTTGTTTGCCTTCACCCTGAAGCAAGATTAACTGTATACATCATTGCAAACATTCACTTTTCCTCATGCATTTTGATTCATCCAGGTATAGTACCTTCATAGAGTAGGTTGAGCCTTTCACTGAACATGTATTCACCAACTTCACCAGTATTCGCTTAGTCCTCGCCGCGTAGCGATCGCTCCTTCCTTGAATTCAGTAAAATTATTCACCCCCGGACCCTTCTGCCTCAGAGATATAGAAAGTTAAGTAGAACAACAACCGCGAAGCCAATGTCTTTAGCTCCTTATTCATCTCGATCAATCAACCATTTTACAACTTTCCTTTAGCAATTCCATCAAAATCCCTCCTGAAGCCCAGATTGCATGAGTCTGAAGACATACCGAATCGCACTTATCTGACCCCGAATGGAAACAAGAAAACCCAGCATCGCAGACCAAGTGTGAGCAGACATTCTGACAGGGTTATGTGGCCGACACTCCCGACGAGAAAGACTGGCCACCTTCCGGGGTGTGCTTCCCGACACATTGGTTTTCAAAGCCCTAAGACGTTATCATGGCTAGCAGCGCAGCCAGTACTCCACTGGTTATTTCGCCTCTGGGGGTGCCATTCGTGAGCCCCGTACCAACCGGGATCGAATAAAGATTCGATCCCCGGAAAGAGATACAGTCGCTCTTGAGCCCAATCAAAGAGGCATTTTCATCGAAGTCGTTTAGCGACGATGAAAGACATGAGGGAGATGAATGCCCTCTGCAAGAAACTCCTCGCGTGGGCCGGAGACGAGTATCGTTTGGTTCCCTTTGGGTGCCTCGAACTGGCAGACATCCAATTTTATTTCGGTATAACCGAGGATCCTTCCATTTCTGAGTGGAGGGCTACGTCCGATTTCCTCATAGTCTCGGTAAGCGATGATCCTTCCAAACATACCGTGCAGAAACTAAGTGGATTCATAGACGTCGAAGCTGCGAGAATGAGGATCGATCGAATCCTAAGTGCTCTTATGCACCAACAGCGGGCCACCAAAGAGGATCGCGCCCGTGAAATGAGACTTGGCGTCGAGACAATTCTCGACAGTCTTGCTATAGTCAAGATTGCCGGGTCATCCGATTATTCGATATGGTATGAAGACTGAACTAAACCTTCTACACAAATGGTCAATGTGGAAGCCAAGAGAGAGGCGATGGTGGGGAGGAGGACTTGCGCAACTATTGGGATATATGTTATGGGGTAAGTATTCCATATCCTCCTGTTTGGACAGCGAACTCAGCTATCTAGGTTCGCGAAGCCCAAGGTCAGTCAAGAGTTGGTTGTTTCGGTGCGATAACCGATGGCAATCAATGGGACTTCGTTGTCTTTGATCGATCACGCAAGGTACGGTACCGCTATCAATCAATCAACAGTTGCACTATTTATTAAGAATCGGTCTATAGTATTCTGTCATCACCTATCGCTGGAATTCTGGCCAAAAGGCCTTGGGTATGGAATGCACTTTACTGGATGGTGGCAATGGGGGCAAAACATTCCCCGCAGGGTTCGAATGATATGGACGAGTAACTCAAATTGTTAGTAGTGATAAAACAACAACCTGGTAAGGAACTTGATGTTCCGAATTGTACTACTACACTACTTGTCTACATAATTTGTTGCGTGGTTAGTATATGTGTATAAATGGTCTGTCATGTGACGGTGGACCCCCGGCTTTCCTTAAAGCGTGCCACCATCAGCTCTTGCGATATTCAACCTATCGGGCTTACCTATGTCCCTATGTCCGACGAGCGATGGGATTGTCCAGCTCCAGCGAGGAGGACCTGACCAGGTACGAACCCTGTTCTAGACCCCAACCCTGGGTCCCTCACAGGTTTGAGTTTGACCTTTGCTATGATAAAGCTTGTTTTTTCCAGGTTTCACCCGGCTGAGCCTCGGCGATTGCTCGCGTCGACTGATCCCCACCCCGCAATCGACCAACGTCAACATTTTTCACCGAATTTACAGAGTAGGGGGGAACGTGATGATGATGTCTAAAGTCTTGATGGCCGTCTTTTATTGGTTGATTATAAATAGCCGCCGCAACGGTGCCAAACAAGCAATTGTGTTTCCGACCCTTCCGACGATCCAAACCCTCCTGATAACGCGGCCTTATTCTGCCCCGTGCCTTCAATCGTGGGGCGCAACTTCGCAGCCCGTCAACGGCGCGTTGCCGCCACTTCGGAGACTTATTTCTTGGAGAGAACTCGGCATTTGACTCCATCCCCTGAAAAGCTCCAGCCCTGTTCGTCAGGACACGAGTAGAAAAATCTTGGCACCTGCCGAGTGGGGCGGGCGAAACGGCTGGCAGGTGGATCATCTTCCCATACGTCATGGCGATGGCATTCTGGTGTTTGCGATGGGCTTCGTGGGCTTGACGGACGGTCGCTATATAGAGACAGCGTTGGCTGTTGAGTTTGCAAAGGAGCAATAGATCAGCTCTTTCCGTCCTTAATAACTAATCGCATCTCAATTCCCCTGCATCGAGCATAATGACGGTTCCTAGCGCGGATAGCTTCGATTTTGTGGTTGTCGGCGGTACGTCTTATTCGCATCTTCCTTTGTTGACACGTATTTCTCTGACATCCCACCAGGAGGTACTGCTGGTAATGTGGTGGCCGGTCGCCTGGCCGAGAACCCCAAAGTCCGGGTCTTGGTCATCGAAGCGGGTATCGCGTATGTGACCGACCCTCCAAGCACAGTATGACCAGAACACCTGACTCAAGCAAACGAGACGATAGAAATCCTCAGGACATCGAGAACATCACCACCCCAGCGACCGCCTTTGACCTGCGCGGCAGCAAGCATGACTGGGCTTACAAGACTACCATGATCAACAGGCCTTCCTACGAGCGCGCTGAGAAGCCCAACACCCGTGGAAAAGTCCTCGGAGGTAGTAGCTGCTTGAACTACTACACCTGGATCCCGGGTAGTAAGGGTACCTTTGACGCGTGGTCTGAGTACGGAGGTCCGTCTTGGACATGGGACGGGTGCAAGGAGTATTTCAGCAAGGTGCGGAGTCCATCCTCAACAATACATATGATGTGTGCAACAGACATGATTCGGTACTAACCATTCTGAGGGAACACAGCCAGCGACATACCACGACGACGACAACCTATATCCCAACGAGCTGGCCAAGATCGGTCGCGACGGACCGGTGCACGTCTCGCACGCGGACCTAGTCCCCGAGCTGCGGCCCTTCCGCGACGCACTCACCGCGGCCTGGACCGGCGCGGGCCAGCCCGTCAGCGAGGACATCTACTCCGGCAAGATGGAGGGGCTCACGCACTGCGTCACCAGCATCTACCGGGGCGAGCGATCGTCCAGCGGCGCGTACCTGACCGGCAAGACCAACGTGGTGATCATGCCCTCGTGCATCGCCAAGAAGATCAACTTCGACGGTGACACCGCCGTGAGCGTCACCGTGCTGGGGCCGGACGGGTCGGAAGAGGTCATCATCGAGGCCAAGCGGGAAGTCATCGTCGCGTGCGGCGTCTTCGAGACCCCCAAGCTGCTGATGCTGTCGGGCATTGGGCCCAAGAAGGAGCTCGTGCGCCACGGCATCGAGCCCGTGGTTCACTCGGAGCACGTGGGCCAGAACCTCCTCGACCACCCGATCATGCCGCATGTGTTCCGGCTGAAGGAGGGCATGGGGCTGGATAGCCATCTGCTCCGTGCTGGGCCGGCGCACACCGCCGCCGTGCAGAAGTACCGGGAGAGCAGGCAGGGGCCCTACAGCAGCGGGCTGCTGGAGCTGGTGGGCCTGCCTCGCATTGATGACCGTCTAGAGAGATACAAGGAGTATCGGGAGGCGAAGGCGCAGAACGGTGGCAAGGACCCGTTCGGTCCGGAGGGACAGCCGCATTTCGAGATCGACTTTGTGGTACGTACGCTTACTGGAAATAAGGCTTGTGAAGACGATCATCTAACCATGACAAAGCCCATGTTCTCCGATGCCTTTCAATGGCACTTCCCCGTGCCCACGGAGGGTGACTGGTTGACGGTCATCGTCGATCTTCTCCGCCCACTCTCCCGCAACGGCGAGGTGAAGCTGAACTCCGCCGACCCTCGCGACCAGCCGAACATCAACCTGAACTTCTTCTCGAACGATCTCGACATCATCGCGCTGCAAGAAGGTGTCCGGTTCGTGGACGAGAT
The DNA here is from genome assembly GCF_001890905.1 of Aspergillus aculeatus ATCC 16872. Lineage (NCBI taxonomy): Eukaryota > Fungi > Ascomycota > Eurotiomycetes > Eurotiales > Aspergillaceae > Aspergillus > Aspergillus aculeatus. The sequence continues at coordinate 944,621 of NW_017962988.1, forward strand.
CCTGATGCACGGCGAGGGCATGAAGGACGTGATCCGGGAGGACTACCCCTGGCCTATGCCGCGACACTCGGACGAGGCGATGAAGAAGATGATCCTCGAGCACTCGCAGACTGGATATCGTGAGTCCTCTTTCCTCTGATGGAGTAAACCCCTGGCTAATGCGTTGATAGACCCCTGTGGTACAGCCCGGCTTTCCCGGTCCATTGAGCAGGGTGTGGTGGACTCGGAATTGCGTGTGCATGGCGTCAAACGGCTTCGCGTGATCGATGCATCTATCATCCCGATTATTCCGGATTGTCGCATCCAGAATGCGGTGTATATGATTGGAGAGAAGGTGAGTAATGACCCTCTTCGGAATCGTGAACCGGGTGCTGATTGCTGTAGGGTGCGGATTTGATCAAGGCTGCGTCCCCGAATCTCTACCAGTGAGGAGATGGCCTGTCGGGGTTGGTGGAGCCGCCGATTGCGTCTTTTCTTGATGATAATGTGTACATGTTGGGTGGCTTTGGATTTCATAGTATATAGCATGTTCTAATCCCTGTCAAATGTCATTGAAGATATTGTTTCTTGCTTCCTGAGGTTGTAGGAACGAGCCTCTAATCCCCTGACCTTCCACTCAAGTTGGGTGTAAGAGATGTCGCGAATCTCCGTACAGCTCGAAGAAACGCAAGCCACCGCCCCACTGCACCCACGGCGTGCAGCTGGCCATCGCGGGACTAACCGCAAACGATACACATGTCAGACTCCCAGCCTAGCGCTGACGGCCTCATAGACTACGCTACATAGGGATAGAGTAAGACTTTCCAAGCAAAGCTTCTTATCTCCATGCGAATGGAAGTTGTTATGTCCGTCCTGCCGGGCGCTAAACCACGCCGCTAATCTCCAAATCCGGACATAGGATTTTGTTGCTTCGGAGGTAACAGGGAATCATCTGCCACCTGCCCCTCTTCGACTTTGCTGTCGTACAGTACTTATATCCCCATCGCCTCCTCAATTCCTCCCTAAACCTCAGCACCAACATCAACTTACTCTTACCAATCTCCAAGACCCCCAAGATGACCTCCAACAACCTCTCAACATGCTGCATAACGGGTACCCTCCACGAAGGCGAACCCAAGGGTACAATCCAAGACATCGAGAACAGTAAGCCCCTGCTCTTCACCAAAAAACAAAAAACAAAACACAAGAGAGAATAAAAGAAAAGAGGAAAAAAAAGTCCTTTATTAAACCCCCAACAGTCTCAACCTACATCACCCACCCCTCAACCTCCACCCAAACCGCAACCAAAAAAGCAATCCTCCTGCTGACCGACGTAATCGGCCACCGCTTCCTCAACGCCCAGCTCCTCGCCGACCAATTCGCCGCCGCCGGATATGTCGTCGTCATGCCCGACCTCTTCACCGGCGACAGCGTCCCCCTAAACCGGCCCGAGGGCTTCCAAATCATGGAGTGGGCGAAGGGCCACCAGCCGGCGCACACCGATCCCATCATTAACACGGCCCTTAAATACATCCGGTCCACGCTGGGGTGTGAGCGGGTCGGCGGCGTCGGGTATTGCTTCGGGGGGAAGTATGTGGCCCGGTTTTTGAAGGTGGACGGCGGGTTGGATGTGGGGTATTCGGCGCATCCGACGATGATGACGGCTGAGGAGTTGGCGGGGGTGGAGGGGCCGTTTTGTGTTGCTGCTGCGCGTGAGTCTTCTTTCTTGCTGTTTTCAGAAGTTGTATTGGGGGGCGGTGGGGAGAGATTTGCTAACGGTGTTTTCCTGGGTAGAACATGATCCGATCTTCTCCGCGGAGAAGCGACGCGAGAGTGAGGAGATCCTGGGTAAGAAGGATCAGCCCTGGCAGATTAGTGTGTACTCCGATGTGGAGCATGGGTTTGCGGTGCGCGGGGATCCCACGGTGCGGCGGGTGAGGTTCGCGAAGGAGCAGGCGTTTCAGCAGGCGGTTGCGTGGTTCGGGGAGTATTTGTGATTGGGATTTGGTCGTTGAATTCAGGAAGATGGGGAGAGTAGGCCCTGAGGGGGATGGATGCCAAGGCTGGACTGGAAGTATCTTCCGAGAATGAGGCCCATTGCTTATCTTCAAGTTAGGAAGTAGTGGAACGAGAGATTTACCCTTCACCGTCAATGCTTTTCACATTACTCAGTCCATTTACTACGTCTATACAGCAGCCTGTCCCCCCAAAGCCAATCATATTGCGCAGCACCGGCCTTAATCTATGCAGCCGTCGATGATATTCCTCATCCGGACCGCACATCCTGGTAACCCTCATGCACGATTATGCTCTGCACACCAATCACTCCCACCGGTCGGAGGGTTCAGTCTGCAATAAGTTCTCAGCTGCAGAGCCCCCTCTTTCAATGATTTCACATGAATGATATGATATAAGAAACCCTTCCCCTAGCATAGCCATGAACTCAGTCAAACACCCCTCAATCTGACCAACCCACAGCATGTTCTCCGCTCTCCTCGCCGCCCTCCTCCTCCTAGCGGGCTGCTACCTGACGACAACCCTAACCTCGCGCAAAAAGCACCCGCCTCTGCCTCCAGGGCCTCCCCGTCGACCCATCATCGGCAATCTAAACGACCTCCCTCGCCCCGGCCAACAGGACTGGAAACACTGGCTTAAACACAAGGAGCTCTACGGTATGTTTATGTTTACTCCCGGCTCACAAGCCTGCCCCGCTCACAAGAAAACAAACAAGGCCCCATCAGCTCCCTCAGCGTCCTCGGCCAAACCATCATCATCCTCAACGAGGCCCGCCATGCAGTCGAGCTACTGGAAAAGCGCTCGGCGATCTACTCCTCCCGCCCGCAGCAGAATTTCGCCGAGATGTGAGCATTTTCCCTCCCGCTTGCAGTCTTAACCCAAACCCTTTCCCCGAATTTATCGAGCTGACAAGCAACAAACCCAGGTCCGGATGGCACAACGTGCTCGGCTCCGTGAAAAGCACCGACCGCCTCCGCGCGACCCGCAAGAACCTCCACCGCGAGATCGGGTCGAACAAATCGGTGGCCCGGTTCGATGCGGTGCAGACCGCGGAGGTGGGCCGGTTTCTGATGCGCGTGTTGGAGGCGCCGGGGCGGTTGATGGAGCATATTCGCAAGTTAGCACCCCCCTCCCCCTCTCCTCCCTCTTTCCAGTCTTTCTGTGGGCTATCGCTTTTGCAAATCCCTACCAGATCAAGGGAAAAAGAAGACAGACCTAATGCTCGGCCTTCAGAGAAACCGGCGCCATCATCCTCAAGATCGGATACGGGTACACGGTCGAGCCGCACGGCCGGGACCCGCTGGTCGAATTGGCCGATCGAGCCATGGAGGATTTCTCGGTGGCGATGTTGCCGGCAACGTATTTGGTGGATTATATCCCATTCTGTATGTCTCATCTTCCCCCTCTAACGATGATGGCTTGGTCTGGGTTGTGTTCTGATCAACTGTGGGAGGGGTAGTGAGACACCTCCCCCCCTGGCTCCCCGGCGGCAGCTTCATCCGCACGGCGCGCGGGTACAAGCAAACCGTCACGGCCTTCAGCGACCTCCCCTACGCCTTCGTGCGGCACCAGATGCACCACGCCAGCGGCCGTCACACGCCGTCCTTCCTGTCCAATTTGCTGGCGCACCAGCCCGCGCTGCCACCCGGCTCCGAGGCCGAGGTCACCGTCAAATGGTCGGCCGCGTCGTTGTATGCTGGTGGAGCGGATACGGTATTGTCAATCCCCCCTCTCCAAAACCTACCAATCCAGAAAACTGACGAAAGGGTGGGATAGACCGTCTCCTCAATTGCCACCTTCTTCCTCGCCATGGCCCTCTTCCCGGACGTGCAGCGCAACGCCCAGGCCGAACTCGACTCGGTCCTCGGGGCAGCGGAGCGGCTGCGGCTGCCCACCTTCGCGGACCGCGAGAACCTGCCCTACCTTAACGCCCTCATCAAGGAGGTCTTCCGGTGGCACCCCGTCGTGCCGATGGATATTTCGCACGTGGTGACGCAGGAGGATGAGTATAAGGGGTTTCGGATTCCGAAAGGAGCGTCGGTTTTGGCAAATATTTGGTTTGTTCTGCCTTTCCCCCCTTTGCTTTGTCCAGGTTTTTGAGTTGGTCGGGGCGAGGGGTGGTGTTTTTGGGACTTGATAAAATGGTATGCTGACTTTTTGTCGGGTAGGGCATTCACCCATGATCCGGATGTGTATCCTGATCCGGAGGCGTTTAGGCCCGAGCGGTTCCTGCCTGATGCTGCTGCTGCTGCTGCTGCTGCTGCTGCTGCACCCGGAGCTGGTGATGGCGATGAAGGCGGTGGTGGCGGTTCTGGCGTCCAACGAGACCCCCACCTCCTGGTCTTCGGTTTCGGGCGTAGAGTCTGCCCCGGACGGACCCTGGCGGATGCGAACGTCTACCTGACGATTGCGCAGGCACTAACGGTATTCCGGATCCAGGAGCCCAACGGAAACCCCGACTGGACGCCTGAGTTCCTGCCGGGGGTGATCAGTCATCCTGTCGTGCCGGCGGGGTTGAGGATCGAGGCGAGGAGTGAGGCCCATGCAGCGTTGGTGAGGGAGGTGGAGGGGGCGTATCCTTTTGAGAAGAGTCATTCGGGGGTGTTGGTCGGGTTGTCTTATTAGTTCTATAGTGGGGTGGTTGAAGGGGCACGGGTGAGGGTTGATTAAGGTATATAGTATTGGCTATTATACTAAAGAACAGGTGTTGGGGTATGCATCCCCCGGTATTATTTGAATATAGCATGTATCCTGCGGACTCCTGGTCGGAATGGATACTATTGCTCCAGAGCAGAGCAGCCCAGTGCCAAAACGCCGTTCTGCTTTTTGTTAGTATACCTTTCCACTGAGGCGTGATGTTTAGGGGTGACTCACCAAGAGGTTCACCTCGGAGCAGCACTGCGGCTTCGTTGTGCAGGTGGTGTCGTAGGGCTTGCCTATAACCATAGGGTTAGCATCAACAATGACAAACCACCAAGGAAACGGACGTACAGAGAAGACCAACGGAGCCGACAATACTGCTAGCGTTGATGTCCAGATCCGCAAGGATGGGGTCCAGGAGCGGGTCCAAGGGAGTGGTCAAGGTGCCGCAGCACAGCACCGGGGCGATGCACTGCGACTGGTCGACCGTGCTCTCGCTCGTGGTAGAGGTGGTCTGAGCGGCGACGCCCTTGACTTGGTTCTCAAGGGTCTGCGAGTCAGGTTTGGGGGCGGGCACGGCGGCGACGAGGCCGGCAATGGTTAGGATAGAGACGGTGAGGGTGAGCTTCATGTTTGCGGTTATTATTGCGGTTGTGTGGTTATGAGAGAGGTTTGTGATTTGATTGTGTTGGAGTGTTGTTCAGCTGGGGTGGAATGTGCTATTTATCTTCAGAGGAGACTGCGATTTGGGGCAACTACCATGAACGTATACAGCATCTCTATGAATTACTAGACAGTATCCTCCGTTATCGCAGTCGGACATCCGGATGGAAGAAGTCTCAAAATCCAGTCCTCAGCCAGTTCTCCATGCAAAGAACAACCGGCTGGGACGGATGCCGGCCATTGCAGTGGTGGCAACGCGATATTCACAGTCGATTCAGGATGGAAGTCGAAACCTGGCAGAGATGGCCATGCTGCAGGTACCCCGAAGGAAAGATGCAAGGCAATCTCAAAATTGAGGCATGTGGCCTCGGGCCTGTCATCCGCCCCTGTCTTATCAGCCACCCGGTCTGGGTGCTGTTCTGGTACCAAATCAGCGGGCGACCCACAGTAGCTGAACATCGGGGAGCATGATAACGATGCGTGTGAGCGCTGCTGTGGACCTAGATCTGTGATACTTGTGAGGTGCCCGTGGCAGAATTGAATTGATAAGTATCGATGGTCTTCGCTGGGCAAAAGATCGACCTTGTTTGATGGTGTGGCACCGATTTCGGATGCGCTCACACAATAGTTGACTTAGCTGCAGCTCCAGAAAGTACCTAGCAGCCTCGCGCATCACAGGGATATTGAGGTAAATAGACAGCGATTTTGTCGATCCAATGAACTTGATAGTCGATCATTGAGCATTTCGGACATTGCCACGCATCATCCCAACTCCACTAGGTTTGGCGGACGCATCTTGACTCCGCGAAGATCCCAGGAGAATGATCTGCATCATTATCAGCTCCGAACTTCAACTCAAATGCTTGGGCTTATAATTATTCATATTCATATAGATAAAGTAGTAAGCTGTTAGACCATGACAAATAGCAGTGCAGTCATGTTGAGAGACAGCATGGAAGCATTAACAGAATGTGCAAGCCTGCCAAACATTGTGGGCACAACACAACACTGATAGCGATAGGCAGCCCGATAAGTTATGCTCGCATCAATGACTCAGCAGCACACATCCACAATGTACACAAATGTTCAGTGGCGGTGCGACCCACCACAGCCACATGCCAAGCCTCCACCAGCCACAAGCTCGCGACACAAAAATTCCCTCGAATTGGCAAAGTCGATCTCATTTCAATATCCGTTGACCGACCAGCCCCTCCCCCAGACCACCTCTCCTATCTCGCTGGGTCGTCTTTTTTTCCCCGTCATCTTTCCCTTCAACTTCCCCCCATACACAGAGCTATACACATAATCATGGCTCCCATTTCCATCGCCGACATCGTCGCCGCCCTGCCGGCCGACGACACCTGGGGCCCCGCCTCCGCCGCCGACAACATGCTCGACGGCGTCCCCTATGCTCCTTTCTCCAAGGGTGACAAGCTGGGCCGCATGGCCGACTGGACGGCCGAGTCCAAGGACCCCAACCGGGCCGGTCGTCAGGCTTACAACCGTAACTTCAGAGGTACGTTGCACGATTCCTCCTGGCTGTGTTTCAACGACGAAAAAAAAAGAAGACAAAGAAAAGGGGACATTCCTGAATATCATAAAACTAACAAACATCAAACCCTCCAGACCAGCAAGTCTACGGCGCCGGATCCTCCAGCCTGTTCTCCGTGGCGGTCGCCGAAGACGAATCCTCCTTCTCCGTGGTCGACAACACCCGCAGCTCGACGAAGCGCACCTTCGGCCGCGGCGGCGGCACGGTGTTCCGCGGCCGGGCCCAGCGCGGCGGCGCCCAGCGTGGCGGACGCGCGGGCTTCCAGCGCGTGGGTGGCGGTGGTGCCGGTGGCCGCGGGGGCGCCGGCGGGGACCGGTACTACGACAACCGCAGCGGCGGTCGGGGCAACCGGGGCCGTCGCTTCGGGTGGAAGGACTACGACAAGCCGCAGCGCACGCGCGAGGCGTCGGTGGCCGTGCGGCCCGACTGGACGATGCTGGAGGAGGTGGACTTCAGCCGGCTGTCGAAGCTGAACATGGAGGCGCCCGAGGGCGAGGAGGTCGACTCGTACGGATTCATGTACTACTACGACCGGTCGTACGACAAGGCGCCGGTCAAGAACGCGGAGCGCCGGCTGCAGGCGCTGGACCGCGCCGCGTACAACGTCACGACCTCGCAGGACCCCGTCATCCAGGAGCTGGCCGAGAAGAACGAGGCGACGGTGTTCGCGTCCGCCGACATCCTGTCCACGCTGATGTGCGCGCCCCGCAGCGTCTACTCGTGGGACCTGGTCATCGTCCACCAGGGCGGCAAGATCTACTTCGACAAGCGCGAGGGCGCCTCCCTGGACCTGGTGACGGTCAACGAGAACGCCGCCGACGCCCCGCTGGAGCTGGCCGACTCGTCCGCCGCCACCGCCGCCGCCGCCAGCAAGCAGGAGGGCGCCGCCATCAACACGCCCAGCGCCCTGGCGCTCGAGGCCACCTTCATCAACCACAACTTCGCGCTGCAGACGGTGGTCGAGTCCGAGGACAGCAAGGTCGAGCTGGCGCACCCCAACCCCTTCTACAACGCCGCGGAGGAGACCGAGCCCCTGGCCTCCAAGGGCTACAAGTACCGGCGCTTCGACCTGTCGCTGGAGCGCGACGAGGGCCAGGAGCCCGTGCACATGATCGTGCGCACGGAGATCGACGCCATCATGAAGAACCCCACCGGCGGCGAGGACCAGCAGCTGGTCGTCAAGGCCCTGAACGAGTTCGACAGCAAGGCCCAGGGCTCCGGCGGCGCCCTCGACTGGCGCTCCAAGCTCTGGTCCCAGCGCGGTGCCGTCGTCGCCACCGAGATGAAGAACAACTCCTCCAAGCTCGCCCGCTGGACCACCCAGGCCATCCTCGCCAAGGCCGACGCCATGAAGCTCGGCTTCGTCTCCCGCGCCAACCCCCGCTCCGCCGCCGCCCACGTCGTTTTGGGAGTGGTCGGCTACAAGCCCCGCGACCTCGCCACCCAGATGAACCTCAACCTCGGCAACGGCTGGGGCATCGTCCGCACCATCGTCGACCGCATCCGCACCCTCGACGCCGATGAGGACGACGACAAGGTCAAGAAGTACGTCCTCATCAAGGACCCCAACCGCCCCGTCCTCCGTCTCTACAGCGTGCCCCCCACCACCTTCGAGGAGGATGAGGAGGTCGCCGCCGAGGAGCAGGAGGCCGCCGAGGAGGATGAGGAGTAGATTTTGGGCGGTTTTCCACCTCCATCATTATATCCTAGTCATGAACTTGGTTCGCTGTGTTTCTTTTCCGTCCTGTCCATGTCAAAAAGTTCTTAGGTTTATGAACGACTCTCATGCTTTCCAAACCTACTTCCTCACTTGGTAATTTCACCCTGTAGACGAACTCTGTCTCGTACATCGGCTCAATCTATTGTTGCATTTGCCCTACGTAAACAAGCACGAGATAAGGATGTATGGCATATTCAACGTTATCAAGCCTATCACAGCTATATAACTTTTTGTCATTCATTTTCCCGAACCCTACTTAGAATGATACGCCAAAGAGAAGACGCCCAAGCACCACTTAACGTCTCACTGCACAATCTCAAACCGCACCTCCTTCTTCACCCCAAAGACATCCCTCCACTCCACCCACAACCGCCGCAACTCTTCCACGTACATCCGATGCACTTCCTCCACATAAGCCTCGTCCTGCACATACCGCTGCTCCTTGACCGGAATCGGTTTTCCAACGACCACATGGATCGGCTTGCGGAACGGGACCGTCACCCCCCACCGTCCGCTAATCACCCGCGTCGACTTGCCGGTGATAGCCTTCCAGGCTTTCGCACCTGCCGTGAACAGGCCTTCCCGGCCAAAGTCTTGCTGCTTCTGGCCTTCACGCTCCCAGTGGCTCGAAGTTGCCTCACTCCTGTTTGCATCATCATCTCCGGGATACGCGACGTCAAAGACCTCGTTCTCTCCAAACGCCACCACCGGCACTAGGCTCGCGCCCATCTCGATCGCAACGCGAATGAACCCCCTGCGCACCCCCAACACCAAATCCATGCGGCCGGGACGGGCGATGCGCGCCTCGCGATCGCCACCCACGCAGATGGTGATCGCCTGCCCCAGTCCGTTGCCGTCGTGGCCGCCGGACGAGAGTAGCTTAATGCATGACGCACGACTGACGCTGCCGATACCCAAAGAGAGGGCGTACTCGCGCAGCAGGGGGGCGCGAAGGACTTTGTCCGACACCAGGAGAGTGTGATTGAGACCGGGAAACAGCGTGTCGAATCCGGCGCCTTTGGTGGCGAGGGCGCCGATGGCACCGCGGATGGAAATGCCGTGGGGGTGGTACCCGAATATGTACTTTTGATAAGGAGCTAAGGGAGTGCTGCGATAAAGCTTGAGAGGGAAATAGTTGGTGTAGAGGGACCAAAGAGGAGAGTTTCGAACGGCGGAGGACGGGGAAGGAAAAGAGGGGAGAGAGGTGGGAGGTAGATAGGTGATCAGGAGGACGTAGACAGGATACAAAATGCGAACGAGGAGTGGAATGGGAAGAGATGGGAGAAGGACGAGGATTAGAAGAGCGTAGCCGAGGATAGGAAGGAGGATGGAAGTATTCGTCGTAAGGGCGACGAAGAGTGTGCTGGCAGCAGTATAAACTCTGGTTCTCTGGTTAGAAATCGTGAACACTTGATATGCATTTTGAAACCGATGCAGGGAGAGGAAACCCACTTTAAGGTTGCATATTTGTCCAAACGAGGTGGATTGACGGTCTCTAGAATACCTCCGAACTTATTCCTGATCGTGCGCAGCTTGTCCTTCGGATGCTGATTGACTTCTGGGATCGGTAAAGCCATTCTCTCCGGGTGGTATGCCAACTCAGCGATCTTCTCGGCACCTATCACTCGTCCTTCTCTTTTGCAGCACAGTACAGATAGTTCTTTTGCCTTGGCCTGCATTGTGACATTGCCAACAACCCTGATCAGAGCCCGGCCGAGCTCATCTGCATCCACTGCTGGAGCAGCTGTTTTGTTCGCGTAGACGCCGATTTTGAGCCACTCTGTACGCACAGCATTTTCATAGCAGTCTTGCCAACCTGGAAGAACGACGTGAGGTATGCCAGACCTGGAACGTATTACTATCTCTACTCCGCTGAGTCAAGGAGTGAAACTTACTGAATAGCCTCGTACCATGAGTTCGCACCACCATGATGCACGGAACAGACAATCTGCCCTGTCTGCAACATTGCCAATGGTTCAACCTGAAACCATGGTTGAATGCGCACCCGGTCATCTTTGATCTCAGCAGCCAGTATTTCTTCCGCCTCTTCAAAAACATGCGCGCAATCCTGCGTATGTTTTGGAAGCTTCCACAGTACTTGGAACTTATCCGTCCGTGAGTCCAGAAAACTCCTCACCCCTGAAGCAATATTTCTAGCCATCACTGGATCTGGCGCATACAAGGTCCCCAGGTTGATCAGGATTGTGGGTGCCTGGTGGAGCCACCGATGCAGCTCCGGATCCTGCACCTTGACAGGTGCAACGGGCAATAGGATGGGACCACAGGGGAGAACATTCTCTGGGACCTCCATCGGCCAATCCAGCTCTTTCAGACCTGGAGCCAGATGGAATCGGTCGGGTCGCCACGAATCCGCAAAAGGGAATCGGCCCTGGATACCATGCCGCTTCCGCCATTCACGAATCTGTCGTTGACGGCCGCTACGGCGGTAAAGCTTGGCAACATCCATGGCGGCTCTGGTGTTGGAAGGCACAAGGCTCCAGGGAAGTGGATATGGAAAGTCAGTCCCTGGCCTAGTGCACAGTCAGCCATATGCGTTAGTTCATTGGGAAAGCATAGCGAATTACAAGGGAAATTTCCACGCCCATCCAGCAAAAGGCTGGAGCCCATACACCACATGGGACAAGGAGGTCGTATAAAGAACAATAGCCTGGTGGCCCGCATTATACGCCGCGTCTCGTCCCTGGGGGAAAAAGCAGTCGACGAGGACAACGCTCGGTTCGATAGCCTGGACTATCTCAAGACAGCTGTCATACACCTGCAGATACTCTTCCTCATTCCAGGCCCAGATTTCCTCAAAAAGAGATTTGAACCCCTTCAATGCGCCTTTATAACCGGGAGGATGGCAGATCGTACGTTTTCCTGTGCGTGCAAAAGCCTCACTGTTCGAGGGGCCATTGAGAGGGTGAAAATGAATGCGCGAGCGAACTCCGTCGCTGTCGAGGCTGTTATCTACAAGCAGCTTCTCGATGCGTGGTTTCAAGGTCGGAAACGAGGCGATATGCACGTCGGTGTCACCTCGCACCAGCAATTCATGGGATAATGCGAGAATCAGGTTCGTCTGCCCATGTTCACTGTTGGCAAGAAATAGCACGCGGGGTCTCTGTGCTGGTAGCGGTGATTGCGGTGGGGATGGAGTCTTCTTGCGAGTACTGCGACGCCGAAAGACAGGCGCTTGTTTTCTGGAGGTCCGGGACTTCTTCATGGTGGGCGAGTGTACGTGCGTGCGGCCTCACTGCATGTGCTGCATGTAGAACAGCCGACACGTTCTGGGCAGAAGTTGGAGCACATGGGGATATAAATGGGACTGTCAATCAAGGAGGTGCCTGGCTTGGACGCAAGGTAGACAACAGGGAGGAATGCTCTTCTGTTTCAAGGGATAGTGGGATAGTGGGATAGTGGAGGGAATGCCATGGTGCAGGGGAAAGGAGGGGTAGCATTCGCATGCTGTGAGCTTAAATTTGAGCAAGAAAATAAGCAAAGGAGGTGTGAAGCTGAGATGAATTGAGTGAAAGAAGTAGCGGATGATAGGAGGATAGGAGGATAGATAGTTTAGATTGCCAGAGTAGTAGTAGTAGTGTAGTAGTGGTAGCAATCTCCGGACCCCTGGTAGATCTACCCGAGACTGCTGATTGTCGGGGAGATCTTCCCCAGAAAGAGGGAATGCAGCTTTTTTTTCATTCAGCCCTGGGCCAAGACCGGAGTATAAAAGATTCGAAACCGCAATGGGAACGTGTGTGTAGCTCGAGAGTTTTGCCAAGGGAAAAGGGAAATCCAAAAATCAGAAAGAAGAGTATGAAGCTGATGAGAGATGAGAGGATGTGGGAGTGAGTGTAAGAGAGTCTAGCCCTGTTAGTCATCGCGCTAATGCTCCCAAAGCTCTTTCTTTCTTTCTCTTTCCCCGCCTTCAGTCCAGCAAAATAATCATCCCTCCAAAAGATCTACAGCCAGCTTGAACTTTCCTCTTCTTTACTCTGTTTCCTCAATTTAAAGTCAATTCATTCACTTCTTCCTTCCCCTCCCCCTAGAGTCTAGTGATACCACCTAGTCATCTTCGAACAAAACACAATGCCTGAACAAATCTCCCATCGGTCCAAGCCTCGTCCCACAGCCTCCTGTCTTCCCTGTCGTGCCCGTAAAGTGAAAGTATGTCTCTCTCTCTTCCGTTCCTTCCCCCTTTCCCCTATTTGCTTTATCAGATATATAAGTATCATTACCATTTATCCAACTTAATTCCTTCCCCTCCCCAAAGATAAACCGAATCCACCCACCTACCTTTAAAGACCCCAGGTCTATCAGTCTATCAGTCTTCATTCAACCTATCAGTACATGCATGCCCCTGTAGCTTCATCGAACAGCATAGAATCCCCAAAACTTTCTCCCAGCTTCACCATCGGGAACCACTCTCCCCAAAGACAATCGCACCTTATAGACCTAACATTAACAACCCCAGTGCAACCGCCTCACCCCCTGCGCCACATGCGTGGCACGCAACACTCCGCAAGAATGCAAGTACGCCGCCCCAGATACCGATCGTCAAGCCATTGCTCAAGCCGAGCTGATCGCGGGGCTCCGAAGCCGGGCGAACCAATTACGCGGTCAGCTGGGCATGGCGCGGGGGCTCGAGATCTTGGAGATTGAGGATCAGCAGCCATCCCCAGAGTCAGACAGCGAGCAGGAAGAACAATACGCCTCGATCGAGAACGAGATCGGAACCGGGGCCCCGTCACGCAAAGAGGAGGATCAGTTGGCCGAGCTGGAGGTGGTGTATGCGGCGTTGAGATGGGGAACGGGTGCGACAGTAGAGGAAGTCATCCGAAGAATTCGGAAAGGGGATCCCTTGGGGGGCATTGCTCAAGGAGTGGAGTTGGGGATGGGTCCGGGATTAGAAGACGGTGTGGTGGTCCTGGATTGATAGAAGCGGTGGTCAGTCTGCCCAGAGAAAATAGAAGATATTGCATATATCTAGTAGTCATCATCACATTGCGTTACAGGACATCTTCAGTGTTGCACAGTTGGTTGTACAGGGCGTGGTGGTGCGAGCTGAGTTCGAACACAGCAGCTCCCATTACGCAGCCACCCGCCGACAGAAACAGAGAGGTGGGACGAGACCACGGGATGGCGAGGCCAGGCGCAAGTCAGGCCGGCGTCAAACGGCACAGAAACAGAAATCCTGACGGATCACCACGGATTATGTACAATGTCGTTGGAAGGAAGGTAAAGGGGAAAAGGAAAACAAGAGAGGTGGAAAAGAGAAAACCTGGGGCTCCGCTAGTACTTTTCCTCATCAGTGCCAACCATGACTAGGATAGATCATCGCCCGGATTGCAAACATGCTGCTCGGCTTTCGTATCCAGCACACTGGTCAGGCAATCCATAAGCTCAAAGTCTTCCACAACGGCCCCAAAACCATAGCAGCGGACCTTGGTATTGAGGGTTTCGACGATGATTTTGACGTCTTCCCGAGTCAGCCGACCATAGAGTTGATGATTTTTGAGGCATTGCAGCGCCATGATCGGCGTGATCTGCCCCTCCGTCACCAATTGTCGGCTGAGATTGAGGAGCGTGGTCAAATTGACGTGCGGCAGGTCGTACGTCTTGTGTGGGTAGGTTTGCTCGTTCGTCGTCGTGGCGATGTAGCTGGGGGGTGGACAGGTGGCCATCAGCGCATGCCCTGAGAACGGCATGTCTTCATCGTCCGCCTCGGTGATCGATCGGCGGCAGAGGTAGTCGGTGTGTTCTCGACAGGGCGATTCCAGTCTGGATCAACGTCAGTCGCATGGGATCCGTCACCAAGAAAACACACTTACGTCAAGATGAAATCAATTTGTAGCTGAGGATCCGCCTCGAAGATGCCGGGTAGCTGGATCGGGGCGCGGCTGGCGGGAGCGATCTGATCAAGAGTGGCCAAGGCGTCACAGGGAGCGGCCTGATAGGCTGCTTGAGGCGGCGCCAGCTCCTGAGTGGGCGACACATCGATCTGCTCAACGCCATGCGTACTCGGACTCAGGCTGGCAGAGACCGTCGTGGGCGGCGTGGTGTAGACGGGACCTCCGTTAGGGACGACATTGCTCGGCTGCGAGGCGACACTGCTACTGGCAAAAGGACTCGAATGATAGCCCATGCTCCCGCGTTCCGCCTTGCGACGTTCGAGCTCCGGCTCGAAGTTGATACCGTGGGCCACAAGAATTTCTTTCAGAATATTATTCTCGTCGGAGAGCGTTTGCACCATGTCCCGATGTTGCACGACCGTTAGATTGGCGGCCGAGATCTCCTGCGTGTAGGCCTCTCGCAACCGGGACACTTCCGTCTCCAGCGATCGGATATACTGTTCCTTACGTTCCCGATGTGTTCTGCGCCAACCGTTTGTATACAAACAATGATTACCCCAGGTGGTCCGGTTACGTACCTCTGGGCCTGGCGATTCAGTTCCTGTCGTCGGGTCATGGCCGGTTTGCTATCCGGCTTCGGACCTCGTCGTTTTGCCGGTTGCCCATCTAGCGCGGGGAGGGGAAATTAGAGCTGATAAGGTAAACGGATCGGACCGTGAGCTCACACACCTCGCGTGACTTTCTTCTGCGTACCACCAAAGAACTTGAGGAAATCGGCGCCTATGGTAGAAGGTCGAGATCCGGGTTGGCCTATTGAGTCGCAAGTTAGCTGGAGATAACGCGACACAGTCAGGATACGAAAAGCGGAATGAGTGCAAGACAGTCGAGACTTTTTGAGTCAGAGCCAATGCCACACTGACTTCCACAGCGCGAACCACGGAAAGACGGGTCACGGACCATCAAGCATCTGGACCCAGAAAAAGCCGAAGAAGAGGCAAATCTTGGAAAAATGATCTCAGAGAAAGAGGAGAGTGAACTTACTCTGTGAACCATCTGGCGGAAGTGTCTGACGATTTGCGTTTGTGAGGTCCAATGGCATGGGGCCACCGTTCATCGAGGCCATGGTGGTTGTCGCAAAGAAGAATGGAGGAAGCGTAAATGCGACCGGCGCAGTCAGAATAGAATGGTGAGGGAGTGCGTGTGCGGTGGACGAGGAAATGACCGTCGATAGAGGTGGGTGGGCGGTGGTGGGAAGAAGAGACGCAGAGAAGTAGAAAAGTAGCAGGTCAGAAAGTAGACGGACGACCGAAAGATAGAATAGATCGAGTGTGAATCTAAGACAACTCCAAGCTGGCCCATCTGGACCGTTGTCAGCCTTAAAAATCGCGGCGTTGGGTTTGAGAAGCGGGTGGATGCTGGCCGTCGTCCAAGCGTTTAAAGCTCCGACTCTACCACGCATGGAGAATTGGATTGTACCTACCGATGGATGGACAGTCGGCTGTGTTTCCCCGTTGGGTGAATCCCCGGGATTGCGAAGTATGGATGAGCAATCACCACGAGCACCCAATCAGTATGGCTGAAGGGCAGATGAGGTGAGGAAAACAATTTTTGTCCACAAGACTGGTAAAGGAGGAACGAATGTGAAGAATCAGAGGATGGGGGAGGAGAGTGCGAACGAGAGAGAGTGAGTGTGAGAGTTGTGTTTGAGTGTGAGAAAGAGTGAGAGGAGGGGGAGGGGAGAGATCAGATGGATAACTACTAGTTAGCAGTGGCAAGAGTGACAGAGCTGGAATTGGCCTGGCCTGGACTGGACGGAAATGAATCTCAAGCAGAGTGATTGGTTCTCACTACAATCAAGACTTGAAAAGGAACAAGGAATGACTGATGATGAAAGGGGGACTCGGCATATGAAAGATCTCACTCATAAGCTCTTTTTCTTCTTAGTTTTTACCTAGGCTGTTCCCCACGCCTTCTTCAAATCCATGCATGTTCTGTCGGGGAAGTGCCGGGGACCATTAGAAAGATGGAGGATAATACCGGACTAGGTAGTTACTAGCTACTACTAGCTAAGGAGCTCAGGCCAACTGATTTTGTACATACTCGTACTTTGTACTCCGTACATAACTGTGCATCACTTTCTACCCTCCGATTTGATCAATCCAGCGGGCAATAGCAATTGACATTATAGGTCTACTCGAAGGAATCCTCCGTAGCACACCAGATCCGATCGTGTCTCGGCATTTCCACCCGTCAAGTTCTGTGAGTGTTGTGATTCGACTGCTAAATCTGGTTAGAGCTTCAATTCACTCTTTCCTTTAACTCTCCTGCAGCTCAGTATTCGTACATCGTACGAAAAGCAAAACGCCAAGTGGAGCAGGAAAGTGGATTCGATCGGCCAAGGAGAGGGAAAAAACGGGCAACTGGTCACCGTCGATAGGCGGCTAGACAGACACCCGCCGAGGCTGCCACCACCATCTCTAACCGACCGCAACGGCCCAGCAATTGTTCAGCTTTCAAGATGAAAGGCGTCCATAGCTCTAGGAGTACCTGTAGGTTACGGAGTACGGTTTCAAAGATACTCTTCTAGGTCATGTCAATAGGTAACAATTGGATTGATCTTCTTCTTTTCAGCGTCGCAGTCGGGTTTGTTGGTTGGTTGGATCGATCGTCCCTGAGCCGGTGCTACCGCCCACCTGTGGTCTGCTGTGGAACGCCTGCCTGCCTGCCTGCCTCGCTTGTCACTCGGGGACGCAGCCGGCTTGACATCTCAGAAATTCCGGGACGCCTGTGCAACATCAACGCGTCGCCAATAATGCCTGGGACCAGTTGTTGAGCGCAGTCTCTGCTGCGCCCTCTTGCCCTCTTTCTCTTTCCTTCGACTGACCGGTAATTTTCATGTACTATTCTTGACTCTGTTCCATATTCCCAGTCTTCCATTGTGTCTTCTCCACTCCGAATTGTTTACCTTTATCAGTTCAGACCCATCAGCTCCACCGTGCAAAGAAAGCCCTCAGTCTAATCAATCTAGTGGCCCCGGTCGAAAGTGGTGCTACCGTGCTAGTATCCGTTGCGCTCCATTAGTGGCAGGAACCGCACACTTTGTTTGATTGTTATGGTACGATTCCCAACGCTCCGGCGGTGCTGCGTCATTATTGGATCCGAGTCGAGCCCACACCCACCGCAAACTCTCCTCTACCGGCCTTTTCAGGTACATCGTTGGTTCGTGGATGGTTTGTCCGTACAGACCAATGGGGGCAGCTGTTGTGTCACGTATCTGTGGCTGCCGCAATACTGGTGCTTTCACATCTGTCACTTGCTAACTTCGACCGATTTGATTAATCCGGTAGATCAGGAGACGAGCGCCTTCTAATAGCGCCGGTTGTGTTCACGTATGCTCGCATCCTGAAGCGTGAATGATCCCGGACCGTGCGGTGATCGAAGCTAATCGTCAAGGCGCCTTGTGAAGGCCAGATAGTTCGAATCACTTTTGATTCGCAATTGCATTTAGAGCGGCATCGCTTCTGACAATCTCTTCAGAAGATTACTGAGTAGTGCAAGTAGCAACGTATGTAATTGTTCCAGCAACCATTCAGCAACACGTTCCGGTCGCAGATCGCGCCCATAGACTAGTTATGGACTATGTGTGGCAGGTAAACCTTCTATGACAGTCAGCGAATGTGACGCAGTCACTGAATAGGATTTGTGAGCGATAGAAGTGGCCTTGAGGCAGTCTCCAAAGCTCAAGGCTCAACAATCGGCAAACAATAATGACGATCGTCGGTAGATGGTCACTCAATGGAGTTAGTTGAGTGGTCTGCCAGACCGAAAGCAAAAGCCGAGACAATACCGACCAGGCTGTCCTGGATCCCGGGATTGTCTATCTTGCCCAAGTGTAGTTGAGTGGATTTTGAGAACTTGAAGGAAACTTGGAGATGCGCATGCGCCGGAACTATCGAAAGGTGATCAGCGGCCTAAGGCTAACAATCTGGCCCGGACGGGCAGGCGGCGAGACTCAGCTCTTTCTCCGCTCGGCCTTTGACCTTTGCCCCTCCTTCTCTTTCAGCTTCATTCCCATCCACAGACCCTTCACCTTGACCGGACAAGAAGGTTTAGGGAAGGGATTGAAAGCCAAAGCGAGATCCACCATGTGCGCGCAGGGATTTCGTCCATTGCCTCCCCGATGCCATGCCCGACTCCGAAGTCCTCATTCACATCTCCGCGCCCGGGACCGTCCGTGACGATGCACGCTATCGGGCTCAAGTCGAGGCCATCCTCGCATTCCAGGCCTCCACCCGCCAAGTGATCACCTTGCGATCGGACAATGACCATACCGATGAAGTGAACACCGCCGACAGCGCACAACTGGCCGCCTCATCGGCGGCAGTAGGATCGACCGCGAACGTCAATAGTGGTGAGGCTGACGATGATAATCGAGAGCTTAACACTGGCTCTTTGCATATACTCCATCGGCAACCAGAAACAATACCAGTCTTGGCCGGGGTCTTTTCACCTGGCCAGCGAACTCAGCACGTCGCCGACTCTCTCGGAACCCCCATTAGTGTGGTTCCAGACTCGCAACCCGAACAAACTCAGCAGGATATCCTCGCCTTGCAAGAGATCAATTCTCCTGTCACTGCCACCGTACGCGCTCACAGATCGTCGCCACCTATAACGGACGTTCCTCCAGCGAAGCGGACTCGGGTCAGTCCGCCTGGTATACCTGAAAAACAGGGAGATGACGAACCCCTGCCCGGAAGCCAAAACAAACCAAGTTATAATCAACCGTGGCATGAGCACGCACAATCCACCCCATCCGTCCCTAACCTCTCTTCAGCACTTGATACCCCTTGCCACGACACGCCCTCTACGAAGAATGCCCTAGTAACGACGCCCCTCAAGATCCACCCGCCATTACCCCCAGTCTCCAGATTACCCTTCAAAACCCACATCACTCCAACCCTCGCGATGCTAGCCACGCGTCTCCGCTCAGGACGAACGTATACCCCAGTCAAACAAACGCGAGATCTGGACCCCCTCGAACGAGGGTACTGGTTCCTCCACTTAACTCTCGTTCCATCCGAATCCTCGCCATCACCTACTGCACCCGATGGCAATTCCGTCAGCACCAACACCAGTACAACCTGGGACGTCTCCTTCTTCACCCGCTTCTGGACTTTTTTGTCCGATTTCATCAACAAGGAGGGTCGTGCAGGCTGGGGCGTATGGTGCATTCTCGAGGATGCGCAGCCACCAACATCCCTGCAGGAACCCAAACAATCGACCCCCGAACCCCCCGTTTCCCTGCCAGGTGCAGCGGCGGTAGAAACGCAGCGCTTGACGCTCAAAGTCTACGCGTGGGGGGAGATTGCCTCACATACATACCTACTCTTGTTTCTAGCTAGTGAGCGACGGATCCGGCGCATGGGGGCGCAGTGGCGCGACGGAGGTGATGAGGTTATCATAGAGATGCCGTAGCTTCCCCCCCTGGTACTGTAGCAGATCTGACCAGGGAATACTTTTCTTGGACGTAGTTGGCTACATTGGCTATTCACCTACTTCTAGTATATAGATTTCTTTCACTCGATACCCAATATCAATTAGGTTTTCGTTTTCGATCGAGCTCGAAGATACCATAAGCACATGCACGCAGTGGTTCTTCCAACGTCGGATGGCAGATATGCCGCCTCTCTTCGCGGCAACCCTTCCCCGCCCCCCTTTCCAAGCATTCATTCGTGTCTTATCATTTTAGGTAAAACCTAAAGACACAGTCTATTTCCAAGCACTGGGGCAGTCAAGTACAGTGATTGGGTAAATGACACCCACCATCGAACAAAGTCCTTGTGCCGGCACAGTCCAGACAATAACCGTAACAGGCTCCGCTGAGCCCCTCCGTCTCTGGGAAGAGGCTGAACCAGATATATAGGGCCAACAGCCTTTTTAGGAGCAGCACCCAAAGCGAGATTTCGCCAGCCAGCCCCGTCCCGCGTTTAGAGCCAATCCTGCCAGATCAACAAGCCTCACTTTACCCAGACAACCCAGCACGTGGGTTTCCAGCATGAAAAGCAAGGAAGTCCACCTCAGCATGTTCAGAGACTCAAGTCGCGCCATGGTCAGCGGTAGCGGGTCCGTGAGGAGAGTGTGCATTACCAGAAAATAAAAAGATTACACGATTTAATCATGTAGCCGAGCTGTTGAGATGGTAGAAGATATGGTTGAACCAAGTCTCGAAATCCATGTTGTCCGGGTGCGGATCAAAGGTCGACTGAGAGTCGGGAGTAGCAGTGTTACCTGGACTGCGATAAGGTTCGGTAATGTCGGGGAGCATAGGTAATGTAGTGGTGGTGGTGGTGGTGCTGCTGCTGCTGTTGCTGCTAGAGTTCCCTTGTGTGGTCTGGCCAAATCGGAGCACATCAGCCACCGCGCGATAGAAATCCAAGTCCAGGTTCCCCTCCGAGGCAAAAATTGCATCGATGAGGGTAACGCCTCTCTGCGCGAGAATATCGCTCTTCTGGTCTGCGAGGCGGTTGCGTGCGGCCAGAATCGCCAGCCGGAATTTATCGGTCTCAGGGCCTCCGGTGCTATCCTTCGAGGCGACGCTGACCTCGAAGCAGAGGATGATCGCGGCCGTGATGCAGAACGCGGAGTGCGTCCAGACGAAGAAGTCGCCCTCGTTGATGATGGTCTCATGCTCGCGTAAAATGGTCAGTGCAGCGGCAACACATGTTCGTCGGGTGTGCTGATATGAAGAAGAGTGGAATGACAGGAACAAAAATGGGCGGTGGATCATGATGATCTTTTCCGCGGCCGTGATCGCGAGACTGCGTCGTGCTATCCCTAGCCAAGGAATTTCGAGTTCTTTCTCAGCATCGGGTTGTAACAGAAAGCGGGGGAAGCCCTTGACAACGGAGCGCATTCGTTTGTCCAGCAGTAGGACATGAGCATACTGCTCTCGAAGAGGCTTTGGCTGGCCCATCGACCCCAGCCCATCGATCAGTGATGGCATCAGATCTGCAATTTTCCGTAGCGCCCGCACATAGCTACTCACCGTTGGGACTGTTTGCGGCATGTCGGTCAGGTCGTAGTCGTCCGCGTTCAACGGAGATCCCGTAGAGTATTGCGAAGGCGAGATGCTATAGGTATTGGTGAAGGGGATGGCGAAGTGATCTTGAATCAGCATCTGACACCACACGCGCTTTCCCACTTCACGCTGTACGGTCTCGATCCACGCCTCCTCGGTGTCTAGAGATGCTCCGCGCGCCTCTCGTATTCGATGCACCCCCAGATATTCTGCAATACGTACGGCTGCCTTGAATAGGGTGGCGTTCAGCTGACTCCGGCCCAGGTTATGGGCAACCTCAGTAGAGATGACAATCGCCTGCAGCGCATATATCGACATGTCCTCGAGAAAGTGACCGGCATAGAGAGCTTCCAGCATAGCCGTCAGGAATTGATCCGCTGGAGGCATCATGTCTAAGTCGATATTGACAGCAGCTTTAGCTCGGCTACTAATGCGCATAGCGAACACAGTCGCTCCAAGAACCGAAAGGTAAAGAGCCATCCACAATGCGTGATCCATTTCTCCGGTACGCCAGAACTTCTCACACTGTTCGAGAAATGTGGGTGCATGAATGCAGTCATGGTGCCAAGCCATATGGCATAAGTGGAAACGGATAAGCTTCTCTGCAATGGAAGCATCCAGACCGAGGTCAAATGAACGTTGAGAAGAGCGCGGATTCGCTCTGGAGACTACGGGTCGGCTATACTGACATCCACATTTCAGATGTGGAAAGCATCCGGCAGAGTCTCTGCCCCATGCCAGATGCTCGATGGCAGTCACTAATGATGAACTCGCTGGCTCCACCGGCTCAGCATGGTACTGTGCTTCATTTGGTCCGGGTGGTAGCGGAGGTTCGGGCACAGGTGGCTGGGGGTCGAGTGAAGTTTCCAATCCCGTTTGAAGCCGAAAAATTCTATTTCGAACTTTTGATATGATCTGTGGTAGCTCTAGCTTTGCTGTAGCGGATGTAGATTCAAGAAGCAAGTTCAAATCCCCGACCAGTGAGTCGAGGAAGTCTACTTCAGCTCCATGTCGCGCTGCGCTTCGCTGCAACTGCACAATCTCACGAGAGCAGCTGAGCCTCAGTCGACTGCATCGGGTACAGGGGATGGTCTTGCTGCATTTTCGCTTGCTTTTGGTACATTCTAAAGACACGAGTTATTCGCGAAGTCCAAAGAACTGGCCCATGGCAACAGAGAGCCACTTTTACTCACCTCGACATGCTAGAGGCTGGCGTTGTGAGACGCGTCGAGATTGTGTAGGCACAGTCGACATCGACCTGTATCTACAGCGATAAGAGTCCAGGCAAAAAGAAGTATTATTTGGAGATCAGAGAGGCGCAGAAGCGAATGATTAGACCACGGTGCAGCGGGGCAGTCGGTTGTCCGACCCGCACAGAGCATGCACGTGCTGAGTCATCATCGTTGTGCACCTCACAAACCTCACAAACCTCACAAACAACACTCTCGCTTCGCAATCTAAACGGTCTAAACACTACAGTACAAACTCTCACGCCTCCTTTATCTTAATCCCAGATGGCTTCAAGAACTATAACCAATCCGTCTTCATAGCCTACAGGTCATGACCCCCTTTCTTGACCAACGTCACTGGTCCCTCATACTCCCCTCTTCCCTTGACCACATACATGACCAGACTCAGGATGAAAATAGCCACGAAGATCACCACACTCCAGTTGAAGTTGTCAGCCGCAACAGGAAGCTCACTCGGCCAGAATGACCAGAACAGCGCGAAGAGAACATATATCAATCCAATGATATTCACAGCCAAACCATAGCGGCCAAGCCCCCAGCGAGCAGGCGGCAGGCTCTCCGGGTGATAGAGCTTTCGCCAGATCAGACAGCTCATGGAGATGGAATAGGAGAACATGAGCGCAGCTACATTGAGAGATACCACGGCATTGAAAGCGGTCTCGGAGCCAATGTTGATCAAAGCCAAGAGAGCACTGAAAACGCAGGTCAGGATCACCGAGTTGACCGGAAGCTTACGCTTCTCGTCCACCTTAGCAGTCCATTTTGAGAACGGCAGTCCAAGATCACGAGCAAAAGAAAATGTTTGCCGAGCGGTGGAGGCGTTGAACAGAATGTTGCTGAGAATCACAGGGATCAAGATAATCGCCATCAGGCCATTGACTCCGGACGTATCAGTTGCCTGCTTGAAGACATAGATCAGAGGATAGCCTGACTCGTCGTTCAGGGCATCCTCGACGGAAGGAGTCGCGAAAAGCATGGTAATCAGCACAATCAACGCCAGGATTGCATTGGCGAAGTATGACCATGTGATTGCAATGGGCACATAACGACCGGCGTCCTTGATTTCCTCCGACATGTGGGCTGTTGCATCCGAACCTAGTGAAGTTGATCAGTCTCCAGCCTTCTTCCTTTCTAGGCGATAATCACTTACTCAGACAGCCATAGATTGCGGAGAGTTGGCCCACCATCACCGTCAGCCCCATCGAAGAAAATCCGCCAAAATTTTCGAATTTGGTGAAGACCGCTTCAGCCGACTGCAGGGGAGCCAGGACCCAAAGCGATACCACGATCACAACCCAGCAAAGCACATGTGTAGCGAGCAGCACATTCTGCATGCGGGCCATGAGTCCCGAGGCGTACACGTTGAAGTAATACGCAACCAAAATCATGGCAAAGACAAATAGGGTGCCCTGCCAACCCGTAGCGTCATAGCTAGGGTCTCTGACGCTGATCAACCCTTGTATGATGGACCCTGTCAAGTAGGAACCGGAGGCCGTGCCTGCTTGCCAGGCAAGGACCGACATCCAACCGGTCACATAACTCAGAAACTTCTGATACCTGGCCGGTGCGAATTCCGAAACCCAATGGTACTGGCCGCCAGACGTGGGAGCCCTGAAAAACCACATAGTTAGCTCATCATGAAAGGTTATTAGCTCGGGCTTTCCGATTCCTTACATCGATGCCATCTCAGCCAGGGAAACGATGATGAAGCCGAAACCCACGGTACTCCAGACGTATGACCATAGCATCCCTGCCAGCCCGCCATCCTGCAAACCTTGATAGTTGGACCTGTCTCTCTGTGAACACGAATTCGAACGAACCCCAAAGCTGAGGCCATGGATTTCTTACAGCAAGATATATTCCCAGGTGGCTTGCAAAACAGCAGAGAAACTGAGCGCTGCCAGCGGACGGATGTTTCTCTATGGGTTGCAATCTTTAGCAAAGAATAGACAATTCCAAGTGATGCTGATGGCACTCACCTTAAACTGCTGGGCCTTGCCCATGCGATCCATCTCCGTCATATCATAACGTGTTCCCTTGACTTCATCCACATCGTTGGCTTCATTGACCTCCATGCTCTGGAAGCCGGTCACCACAGGCTCCTTCATGTTGTATTGTTGCAGATCTTGTTGATTGGCCATAGTATCAGGTTGCTTGAATGCTCAGGATGGAGAAGACATGAAGGGAGCAAAAGGGGGGGGTCACGACCCAAAGGAATTTCATAGCAATGACGACCGGAGACTGCGGGGGAGAAATTCGGACAAGGAATCAGGGAAAGGGGCAAATCACGCCAGCGCCATGCAAATTTGCCTGAGACCGTTCTCCGTACCGGGGTTACGCAAGTTAAGGTCGACAAAGGACTGCGTTGCAGAACTAACGAGTTTAGTGGCACTAAAACCTCGCCTGCGCACGCCTCGATATCAACTAGCAACGGTCCGTCCGGCGGAGCAATTTCTGATCCCTGCACTCGCTAATCAACAATAAACTACTAGATTAACATGCTTATCTTAATTGGGATAGGCTTAGCCTAATTGTCTCTCAGTCTCCACCTAAAGATTAGTCTCGACCTTCCCTTATCTATTACCACCGCTTTTTTTTTCCACCTCGGCACTAAATCGCGGTCCGGTGCTAGTTTCTTAGGGTTCGGCCAACTGCCTTTTGGATGCCGCCAAGACTAATCCATGCATCGACTGAGTACTTCGAGCCTATGCCACAGTTCAGCCACGCTGCATCCTGAATTTCGAACGCTTGAGGGGACCAGCGGACCTGACCAGGGGGAGTCGCAGGTTCTGACCTACCATCAATCGTATCGGCACTTTGCCCTGAGGTCGGCTCCCGCGAGGATGCTTGCTCGACTTCGTAGAATCCACCCCAGCGTGGCATCCTCCTCTTCGTCTACTCATGCGTTCCTCTTTCTAAGGTTGTAATATTCTCATGACCTATACCAGCTTGCCTAAGGGCATCTCCCCGCCTTTGGCGGAGAATAATGCCCATAACCATGCCGGGCTGATCATCATCTTCGCAAGCGTGTGTCTTTTCCTGGTCCTCAGCTCACTGGCCATGCGCGTCTACGCAACGACGCAGCGGTCGATGGCATTGAGCGACGACTATCTTCTCGGGGTCGCAGTGGTAGGGAAGCAATCTCTCCTTGTTCAGTCCTTGATCCACCTCTAATGCCTGCACACGTCAAGACAGGCAGTCGCCATCGCGCAAATAAGTGTCGTTCTCTACCAAACGCACCTAGGCTGGGGAAAGAGCTCCGAACTCCTCGACCAATCCAGCACAGAGAGAATGGACAAGGTATAGCATATTGTCATCCACCCTTCCAAAACGCGGTCCATTACTGAACCCGAGTGATTGCCAGAGCGCATACGCCTCCGACCTGCTCTACCTCATGGTCCTCGGCCTGTCCAAATGCTGCACGAGTCTTCTATACCAACACCTGACCACTCACGCGGCTCGCTGGATCCCACGCAGTCTTTTGGGTGTGTCCATCATCTGGACAATAGTATCAGTCATCCTCGTCGGGATCCGCTGCAGCAGGACCCAACCATGGACCGACATCAACGACAACTGCCGCAGTCTAGTCAGTGCTTTTATCATCCCATCCCATCCCCAATACAAACCCCTTCGAATGCAAACCTCCCCGAACCTAACCCTCCCCAAATCCCACAGCAACCCCACTGGACAGCAACCACCGCCCTGGACATCCTCCTCGAAATCCTCCTATTCATCTACCCCATCAGATTAATCTACAGCCTCCGACTCCGCCGATCCCGCAAACTAACCGTTCTCTCCCTCCTCGGCAGCCGAGGAATGTACGTTCTCTCCAACCTTACTCTATGACCATATTCACACCCCATCCATCCATCCTTCACTCCAGAACCACCCCCATACCCCCTTTCTCGCAAAAGCAACACTGACAAGTGAAAACACTGTAGCCTCCTAATCCCCCTAACAACCATCCACTACCGCACCCTCCTCACCCAACTCCACTCCCCGAACCCAACCCTCCAAGCCTCCACCCCGACCATCCTAAAAGAACTCTACCTCGCCACCAGCATCCTCCTCCTCACTCTCTCCTCCTTCAAGATGTTGATCGCCGTCTACGAGGACGACGACGGCCTCGCCTATTACACCAGTGACGGCGGCGCCCACAACAGTAAATCCCGGCACCAGAACACGACCAGGAATACGCGGGACGGTGGTGGTGGTGGTGGTGGCGGTGGTGGTGGTTCCCGCTCGTCAAGGCACTATACCACGAAAAGACCCCGCGGCGGTCTGCAAGAGGGTCGGGGTTACAGTACGGATGGCACTGGTGGGGGTGATGGTGGTGGCGGTGGTGGTGATACCATCGAGGAGGAGCCGATCCTGGGGCGCCATGCCTGGGGCTGTCAGCAGCAGCTGGGGATGATGGGGATGGGGATCCGGAAGGACGTGCAGATTGAGGTGACGAGTGAGGTGGTCATTGAGTTGGAGGAGCGGGGGGTTAGCGATGATCAAGATGCGAGGGATAACGGTAGGAGGGGCGAGTTACGCGGCAGTGGGAGTGACTCGCACAATCTGGCGGGCGAGGGTGGACATGCTCATCCGAATCATCTAGCTGGGAGGATTGGCGGTGCGGGCGCAGCAGGGTGGAAGAGAGATAGCAGTGGGAGGTTCTCTGAAAGGTTCGGTGGGATTTAACGTCGGCGGATTGGCCTCGTTGGGCTTCTGAGGCACGTGAAATCTCGCTGGGAAGGCAGTCGATAGGAATTGATTTAAAAGTCGGCTATTTCCCGGGTTAAATTTCTGCATCGTGGTGTCGCTCAATGGGAAATTATAGAACAGTACCTAAACTACGGAGCGGAAATCGACGATAGCATGATAAAGCTTCAGACCAGAAGCGTGACTTGAGCTGTTGAAGGATTACCCATACTTACATGTTACTAAATAAAGAAATGGTCCGAGGAGAGAAGAACGCATACCAAATCCATTGAATGACGACCATCGAGCAGCATTAGCTCATCCCGAGAGAGACGGAAGT
This sequence comes from Aspergillus aculeatus ATCC 16872, assembly GCF_001890905.1. Taxonomy (NCBI): domain Eukaryota; kingdom Fungi; phylum Ascomycota; class Eurotiomycetes; order Eurotiales; family Aspergillaceae; genus Aspergillus; species Aspergillus aculeatus. The sequence goes on from NW_017962988.1 coordinate 972,394, forward strand.
ATGATACAACTCAGCAATGCCGATGCTAGGAAACTGTTTTTTTCGATCCCAGATGAGTAAACTGTACCACCATAACTGAAACCCCAAACTACCTGCTGCGTCGAAACCAGTTTTTGACCTGCAAATGGAGAAGAAAGCGGGAAAAAGAGACAAGAACCCCATGAGAAATACAATACAGACGCAACGAAGCCGAGACTTAAATCGAAAGGTTTAAATGCAGGAGTAGAAAGCCAACGCCAAATTGTTACAAGCTGGGCTAATTTCCTCAGTAATTCAGCTCCCCACTGCCAGCGCCGCCAACGGCATCAAGATCCTCGTAGCTCTTCAGACTGCGGCCTTGAACAGCCTCGCGCGGACCCATACCTTGTTGCGCCCCACTGGCATCGGGGAAATTGCCGCCCCCCAACATAGCAGCCGCAGCGGGGTGGCCAGCAGGAATGTATGGGGCTCCAGAACTGGCGGGCAGACGACCTCCCGCTCCATAGATGTTAGACATATTACGGATCGGGCTCAAGCGGCCATTACCACCTGCTTGTGCACCATGTCGGTTACCTCGGCGATCGTAAGGTCCGGTGCGATTGTTGTAGCGACCACCACCACGACGCACAACTCCGGGCTGATGCAGACCATGGCCATCACCAGGAACCATACCATTTCCGCTCCAGGACGAGTTATTGACACCCATGAACCCGGGCAATCCAGAGCCAGGGAGACCCTGGAAACCTGGGGGCACACCACCACTGCCTGCGAAATGCGCCGGCATTGATGCCAGGCTGAACCCACGGGGAGTACCTGCCTGACCTTGGCCAGTGCCCAAGGGGAAATGACCGTTGCTGTTGGCATCCGACCGGGAAGGCGCGATGCGAGCGGGATCGAGCACGTAGGCATTGACCAAAGCAAGCTATGACTTGTTAGCGACACCTTAACTCACGGGGAATGAAAGCACTTACGTCGCTGCGAATGTTTTCATACCACTCAGTGTGACGCTTCTCCACGTGCTTACGCCAGAAATGATCCGCCTTGAACAGCTTCGTGCATTCAGGAACCTTGCATCGGTACTTTGACTCGTCCTCTTGCTTCATAAACTTGCTCAGCTCCTCCTCCAGGGCCTCGTCAACTGGCTTGCCGCCTAACTTCGCAATATCCACATTCTCAGGCTCAAGGATTTGCAGGAGCTTGTCTTCAAAGGTCCTAACCCAGTTAAAGGCTCGCTGAAGCTGTTGTTCGGACTTGGAGCTGTATCGTTGAGACCGTCTTTCCTCCGCAGCGGGCGGCTGTTCCTCGCCCTCCTCGCTTGGCTCTTTCTTTTTGACGGGGAACGGCTGCCCCAGTGCACTAGCCCGAGCGACAGCCTTGGACTGTGTTGTCAGACCAGCACGTGGGCGACGAAGATGTCCACCTGGACATTTCCGAGCAAGCTCATGGACTGAGTCGCATTCAAAGACACAGAAGAAGCAGAAATTGTAGACTCTTCGAAGGTACTCCACCATCAAATCCAATTTCTTCTTCTTGGCCAGAAGTTCCTCGTCATCCACGTCGTCATCTTCCCATCCCTCCCGCTCCTCTCCCTCTTCGGCCTCGCCCTCATCGATATCATCAGCATCGTAATCAGACTTCCTCTTCTTGACGCTAACGGGGCCAGTCACAGGGGGTTGTAGCCACCCCTTGCCGCGCAGATCTTCGACTCTCTCCTCAATCCGGGTGAATCCATCCGCATGAGCCCCCATCTCCCCGTCTAATCTGGAAACCAGTCTCCTCGCTAGCTCCAAATCCCGAGAGATGCGCTCGGGGGATGAGAACAGGTCCCACAAAGCCTTCTTGCGGGGTTGCGACGGGGGCACATGAACACCGACATGGCAAACAAAATCACCGTGAATTTCGTCGTGGATTGTTTTGTCATTAATAGCTTCGAGGGCTTTCTCAGCGGCCGACACGGTCACGTTTCCGTTGGAGTTGCTATCCTGATCCATCTCTTCACCTTCTTCTTCGCGCCCATCGCCTCTTTCAACGATGGGAACATCGGGAGCTGGGTGAAGCATGATCCAACCCATCCGATGGTACTTCTTGGAAGGGTTAGGGTCACTTAGACTTAGCCATTTGAAACCTCCGTCTGATTCCCCCAGGTGCTCCTTGCAGAATTCTTCGATTTTGACACGACTCACATTGGGAGCCAAGGTCTTGATCAGTAAGGCTGACTGGGATAGCGCCTCATCCCGTAGGTCACCGCCTCTGGCTGGGAGCAAATCCAAGACACCCAAAGTCTCGCCAACAGCAGTTGTTTCGCCCTCTTCTTTCTCGATTACACCGCCGGCTCCGTCGCTCTCGCTCTTGTAGATACCTTCCAAGGTGAACTCATCGAAGATGCCGTTATCAAGATCGTTCTCCCATTGCTGATAAGCGCTCATGCGGAAGTCCATCAATCGGCGACGGAGAGGCTCTCGCACTTCCGGGACATATCGCTCTTTGAACCATTCCTCGTTGCGATGATGTTGAACGAAAGTGCGGGCCATCTTGGCTTGAAGGTCGACTTTGTAGGCGTCGTAAGCAGCCTGGATTTGTGCCCTTTCTCTGTCTCTGTCTTCGCGAGCCTCGCGTTCTCCTTTGACGCGATCTGATGGGCGTCTGCCACCGTGCTTAGCGCGTTCCTTCTCTTCCTTGATGGCCTGCTCAGCCCTCCACCATTCTGCAAACCAATTGAATCCAACTTGAAAGTCCAGGTTGAGAGGGTTAGGCAGAGGATTTGTGGGGATTGGGCGCTTGCCGGAATCCTGCCCCGGGACATAGCGATCGATATTGGCGACATTGGGCGATGGCGCAGAACGACGGTCGTCACGCTCACGCGCGGCATGCTCGCGGGACGCGCCGTAATAATCGTCTCGTGGAGCACGACGGTCGACCGGTTCATAGCGATCGATCATAGCAGGCGAACGAGAGCGGCCGCGACCCCGACGGCGGTCTTGAGACACTAATAAGTTCAAGATGTCATCAGTAGGCCGTGTGACTAAACAAACGACCAGAATCTTTCCACTTACCAGGCGATCTGCGGCGATACGAATCGACTGGTGCACGGGTGGCGTAAAGATCGCCGCCATCACGGCTTCTCCCGGGAGAGCCGAAAGTGTCATATGCATCCATCACAGCGATGCCCTGAAGGGAATATCGGACAGTCCGAGACTGGAAGTCACTTGGGGTTAATGGTCCGGGTTGTGGGACTGGCAGGGCAGGTCGCGAGTTGACCCGAAAGTGGGAGGGACAATGGATAAGCTAAGATTCGACATCATCGGATTAGAGTACGTCCTTCATTTGTAAGAGTGTCTCAAGGGCGGGACAATGATGATAGTTTGAAGGAACAAGGTGGGCAATGAAAGGATGAGAACGAGGCTGTAGGCCCTAAAATGGCCAGGGGACGAGGAAGAGGCATTTTTTTTCTTTGTAGAAAAGACAAGCGCGAGCCAGAGAAGAGAGAGAAAGAAGCAGGGCGCTCACGCGAGCCAGACAAAGATTGGAGGAAAAGGGAGCACAATATGGATCAAGAGCACAGATGATGGTCTCGAGGGCCGATCACGGCGCGACGCGACGATGAGGAAGTAAAGCTTTGAAAGAAAATCGCAGGCACAAATGAAGATAGTTGGCTTGATCGAAACTCGATGAAGTTTGATTGAGGAATTGATGAGAATGAGCGCAGGGTATTGGGGGGGGGGGGAAGATGAAAGACAAAGGCGATGCGGAAGAGGATAGACTGAGCACGATAAGAGAGTAGTAAGGCAAGGCAGGCAACCTACACGAGAAGCCTTGGAATGAAGAGGTCTGGATAGTCCACTTGAGAGACGAATTGGCGCAGCAGACGTCCAACCCGATGAGAAGATCAGATGGAACGAGATAAGCAAACTCGCAACAGAGCTGAATAGTGGTGCGGATCAATCGGTGTGGGGGGGGGGGGAAGGGAGAGGAAAGCTGGAAAGGAAGGAGGAAAGAAGGGGAGGGAGAACGATGGAGAAAGATGAGGCTGGAAGCCCAGAGGATGAATTGCCACTAATCCGCATTCGGACTAGATTGCCTGAGACCTGAGGCCCACGGCCTATGGCCGGTGACAGCGCGCGCCACTTTAAAATAGAAACGAAACCCGAGTCCAAGATAAGATATTACTTAAATATCAAGTTGGATCACTTGAAATGCCTTTTGAATTCAACTCATCTTTCAAGCTCTATCTCTAAGTGTTCTAGATCATGTTCAGAAGGCAGTGACGTCTCTCACTTTCTAACGCTCTTTAGTTCTCGCGTCCTGCATATCCAGAGATCAAGCAGTATGCGATTTGAAACTGACAGAAATATGGAGATAAAACTGGTAAACTGGTAAAACTGGCATATTTGTACATAACTAGCATGGGAATCATCCGTCGGAAATCACGAGCCGGATCAAACACCAGAATTGGTCGAACCATCAGCTGGCCATGGATGAAGGACAACGAATTGAGTTCGTGAGAAAGACCTGGGTGAAGGAACCCTGCGTCTGGCTTGAGTCGGACACGAGATTCTGGACGCAGCGTCTCAATTGACAATAGTCAGATCACCACTTCTGACACTCTTCCAGCCAGCTCGCGCTTTACCAGGTACAGACCACTCTTTAACTACCAACCATTGATCCCAAAATCATTCCACGCCGAGGCAAAGATCAAGTGAAATAGCAGGTTTGGTCGAGGAAATTTTAAGTCATCCATGACGGTCGCAAATACAAAGTTGTCAATAACATTTGGGGTACCCGTCGATTGGACTGGATAGCAGTCTGTATAAAGCGCTGCCATCGACTGTAAGAATTCAGACCTCCAATGGAAAGACGCTGGGTCATGTAGCATCAGCAGTGGCATGAACAACATAATCCCTTCATAAATCGGATACCGTGCACCGTCCCGAGAAAAAGGAAAATAACAGAACATAATCATCTCACACATGCAATCCTGACAGGCTGAACATCATCAGATGTGAGGGGTGGTAGTAAAAATACTTCGTGCCAGCATAACGATATAAACAAACATAAGTATAAAGGTGGCGTGAGGAAGAATAGAAGAAGAAAATTGCGACAACAGAGATAATGGTATGAACGTAAACATGTGCACATCGCTGGGTGGTTCAAGCGAAGGGGTTGTAATATAAAGAAAAAAAGGAAAACAATCAAAAACAACCATCCGTTAATCCATGATAATGATTAGGAGAGGGCGCGAGCTGCGGCCTAGAACGGCAAACTGTTCAGCCGTCCTCGTCAGACAGCTCAGCAGATTCGTTCTCGCTCTCCTCGGCACTTGTGCTCGCTTTCGCGGCGACGGTCTTGACCTTCTTGGGATTGGCATTTTCATCGTTGACGTCGCTCGACTTGCGTTTCTGCGCCGTGGGGGAGGTGATCCCCACCGATTTCGTAGCATTGCTGTCGATGTTCTCCTGTCCAGAAGCCCCGGCGCCGGCTGATTGCTTCTTCTCCATTGCAGCAACCTCATCGGCTGTTAAGAAGCGTCCACCGGGGCCTCTAGGACGCCGCATGGCATGATTGTGGCGCGACTCGTGCAAGTAAGGCTTGCGTCCCTTCGAGGTCAGTCGCAATTGCTCCTCCAGCTTCTGTCGGGCCACCCGGCGCTTCAGGATGCGGTGGAATTGCTTCGCATTCACATACAGTGGGGATTCATCTCCGCCACCGGCAACCATATCAGGAGAAGCCTGGCTTTGCTGAATTTGAGGTTGGGGCGGAGCCACCATGCCCGGCGGCACGGAAGGTCGGCCAACGTGGTTAAGAACAGGCTGAGCACTCGGGACGTGAGGACTGCCCACATGGCTCATACGACGCTGCTGCAACTGTGCACTCTGAGACATTTGTACTTGTGGTCCCATCGAGGCCATTTGACCCGATATTTGAGGGGGGGAACGAGGGTTCCGATCACTCTTCACCTGAACTCCAGCCATGCGTGGGGATCCCCGAGGACCGGGTCCCATCTGACCCGGCATCGAGTCTTGATGGATGGGATAGAATGGGCCCGATGCTGCAGCCGTCGCCATGGCCGCCGCCTGGGTGGGTGAAATTCCATACGTTTGCGGCATCGCAGCTGCGACGCCGTACGATTGGGGAAAGTTCATCTGCTGATGTACTGATCCAGGAGCATTTTGCGGTTGCTGGTAGTGAGACTGTGAGGGAACGATTGGAGAGGCTTGGTGCGTAGGATGAGCTTGTTGCATGTGTGCCTGGGGGTTAGTGGGAGAAGTCATTGACCCTACAGCAGGACCTGCGTTCGGGGGCGCTGTTTGGTAAGGGGCAGCGATGTGAGACGGGGCATGGGGATGCTGCCCGTGAGGCTGTTGATATTGCGGAGGATATTCCATCGTGAAGTCGCGACGAGCTTGTCGCGCTTCCAATCAGTGAGGATTGATCGAGCGCCCTGGCTGTCAGGAACCAGCTAGTCAGAACCAATAATACTACAAAGACGAGTCGGTTGACAGGAGCTCAGTTGTCGGAGACCAGGTTAGTAATGGTCAAGGGACGATGATAGGTCGTGAAGCAACAGTTGCACTTGGAGAAGATTACGGTCGTGCACAGAAAAATAAAGGCGGCCGCAAATAGTCTGTGGTCGTGACTGATGATTCGACGAGTTAAATGCGGAAGGTCTGCGGATTCTTGTTATAGTGTCAGCATGAAGTGCAGCACCAGCCGGTCACTGGATTCGGAGTGGGTGGGGTGGATGGGGGAAGAGAAAGGCGCTTGCACCTGGGCGCGTACCTCCGCTTTTGTTTTGCCAATACAGTCGGGACGTCGACAAGAGTGACTGGGCAAGGTTGAACGCTTGTTTGTCCAGATTCTCCAAGCGACTTTCTCCGGCGGTTCAGTGTCTTTTGTGGAAATCTTCTTTACGTTCTCCTCCGAGTGTAACGTGGTTGGGCTTCGATGCAGCGAACCAGGGTGTCCTCGATAAAATGTTGCACTTGATGCGTTGTCAGACAAAGCGCAATCGCTTCGGTGATAGCGCAGAGGTATATCTCCAGCACAACAGAGACAAAAAAAAAAAAGAGACGGAAAAAATAAATGCTACGCAGTATAATAAGACGACAACTGGCTGCGCAGTTCCCAGAGTCAGTCAGTCGGACTGCTTGCTTGGCCACGTCCGTCTTGAGGCGGTGCTAGCAGCGTGGTCAGCTTCTCAGTCGCGACCCGGTAGTGCGGGCTAAGGCTAGTCCACGGGTCCCCGGAACTATAATGCGGCGTGGGACGCGCTGATGTCAGGATGCGCCTGAAGGGGGGCTTGCACGGCTTTTCTCAGCTACAGCTCACAATTAGCATCGATCATCTCCACAAACCAAGATTTCAGCTTCTTGATTTGTGTGCTGTCATCCAGGGTAGAAGTGTCAGGGTGGAAGGGGGTGGGGAGAGGAGAGGGGAAGGCAAAACCGTGGCGTCTTCGTCCATTCAGGGCTGAAGGATGTATGCGTTGGCAAGCGGAATCATGATGCAGCCGGTGACATACCTTGTTAATTGCAACGCACTCGTGAGCCGAGACAAGGGCAGTGGTCTGCTTTTCGCGTGCCCTTATCAGAATACCTGTGAACTGAACTCAAGGCTAGATTTCAGTTCGCAATGACGGGAATATGATTCGCGTCTAGCGAAAGGCAATAATGTTAGAGATATCAGATTCAGGACGATGGCAGGCAGGGATTGACGCGTGGTGATTGGATCGTAACGGGCGGGGAGGGAGGGGGGAGAAAGGTAGCAGCAAGTGAAACACAACAGCAAGCAAGCATGACACGATCGCGGATCAAAGGGGACTTGGCGAATTAGGACAAATGACAATGATAGCGACAATAGTAATTCAGGTACATATCAACAGGATAGGATTTCCAGGTTTGCTTTGCGTTTCCCCAGAGGATGAGAGGGATCACAGTCGCGGTGTGCGGGTCGCGATCGCAGCGGAGGGCAGAAACTGAAAACAACAACACGCCGCCGCTGCCTCGTGGTTTGAAACAAGGTTAATTACCTTTGGCAGCGATTATTCTCCGCGGGAAGGGAGAAGGTTCCAATGCAGCGCAACACGAAAAGGGCAAATCAAGTCAATGATTTGCCGGAAAATCAACTGTCACGAGGGGATGGATATGGATTGATTCGCGGGTTCGCGCGCTTTCAAGAAGAAGGCGGACAGCAGCAGCAGCAACTAACACGCTTACTTCTCTCCTCACACACCCTCTCTCTATTTCCCTCTGTCTGTTGCTTTGCGGTGCTGCCGCTGATGTCAGTCCGGCCCGGGATTGATCCGCCGAGTCAAACGCATCAAACATGGGAGCCCACCCTTGCCCGGCGAAAAAGCAGGAAGTATGACAGGGCCAAGACTTTGCTTGTTCGATAAAATAACCAAACCGGTAATGGAAAAACACAAGAATTAAAGAACCGAATCAAGCACACAAGCACACAGCATCAGAAGGCATAAAAGTGACTGGTGGAGAAGCGTGCTTGAGTGATGATTGAATCATTATAACTGGGGTCTGATAGCAGTGAGAGCTGCACGGCGGTTGGAGAAACAACCTGGCTGCAGACCACGGGCGGGGAGGGGAAAGGAGATTGGGGGCCAGCCTCGGAGATGAGGGGAGGAGGGTGTAACGGGATTGGGCGTCAACCAGATTAAGGTGATGCAATCAGAGGCATTGAGAGGAAAATAAGATAGGTAATCACAATGCAAGAAGAACTATGAGCAAGGGGGTATGTATGGGATGGGGATTGGAAAATGGTATTGAACTGTTTAGAAAAAGTGATAGTGTTCACGTACCTTAGATGGTGATTCGATCACAACCGTGGTAAAGGCAGAAGAGAGATGAGGAAAGTGATCAATCACAAGAGGAGGGCGGATGGGGGTGGGAAGGGCAAACGACGATTGGGTTGGACAAAGACCAGATGGGTTTGATCTTGGAAGCCAACCCAGGGAGGGAGGAGCGAGTAGGAAAAAAAGAAAAAGAGCAGAGAAACCAATGGGCTCAATGGGCTCTGTGCGGGCAGACAAGAACAGTCCAACTGGGGGGGTTGACTGGACTCCCTGGAGGGACACGCAAGGACTGGAGAGGTTGGATGACCAACGAGAGTGAGCAGAGAGAGAAAGCCGCAGCGAGAGGAAGGGGCGAGCGATGGGGCATTTGTACCGGCCGCAGTTGCGAAGGGGAGCTGACTGGCTCGGTAGCTTCGTCGACTTTCCAACCTTTCCAGTTCCAACAAAGGTCGCCTCCAGGGTTTTTCGCTCCATCGGGTTTAACCTGTCTTAGGTAAGGCGGTCCGTCACTGACCGTCATTACTTACCCGTACTAGAAATTACCACCTGTATCTTTCCCAACCACCACCACGACCACCGCCAATCCACCCGCCCACCCACACAGTTCCAGTTCCTTAAGTTAGTTGCTTTTTTAAATTCTCCTCTTAAAGGTTGGGTGCAGGCTCATCAACAATTTCAGTTGATCAATGTTATTTATCTATCTATCTATCAACAGCATCTGATTCTTGATCTGGTCATAATCCAACTGTTCAAATAATAGATTAAAATGCCCTGTTGTTCACCATCCATCCACCCAGGAACAGGGTTTCTTCGCCGCCCAGTCTGGAAAGCATCCGGCTATCCCGAATGCTCATTTTGTGACTCTCAGCAGGTGTGACCCAGCCGGACCAAGCGTCCTCGGGAATCGAACAAAAACTGTAAGACCGAGGATGGTGGCCGACCTTCAATTTCACCAGCCACCCCGTCCTGGGGACAATAAATAGGCAGTAGCTAGTATCGACTGCCAGTCAGTGCCAGCCAGGTGCTGATCAAGGAAAAGATCTTCTGGCGTTTCCTCTTGCACCAGCGCCTATTTCTTTGACATGAGAGTTTCTTATATCTGGTTATTACGCACACTATGTGTGACTTCTCCATCGAGAGCTCTGGCTGGTCGCGTCAATATTCGCATTAGCATTAGCATTATTCAAACAACTAACTACTGTAGGCAGTGCTTTAGCCAGAACGTGCTTCCTGCACTATGCGACCTGAGCCGTGAAGTCACACTGATTGTCCTTCTGTAAGCGCGGCCGTTTTCTTGCTTTTCTTACCGTACGCCGCACGGTTGTGTAGTCTGCTACTGGCCAGTGCGCTCAAACGTCAGCGGAGTTCATCGAGGAGCCATGGCCAATCTCGGTTATATCTCCCCTTCAGGCAAGACACCTCGGAAAATAATAATCAGAGGAAAATGCCAGCACGAGCGCATTCGTTCGTTTCTCTGTCTATCTATCTACAGTACCACTGCGGGCTGCAGACCTCTTCAGCAGATGCGAAGTATACATACCTATGCGCATTGTGGACAAGATTCATAAACTTGTAACAGCTCGCATCTGTAACTTTCCATTTTTCCTTTTTCTTTCTTTCACTTTTTGCAGGATGCGACGATTCTCTGGAAATCACTAGCGCTCGACCAAGCGCTGGATCACATTCTAATCAAATTTCCGACGCGACCGTGGTCCGCTATCGCATATTGTGGTTGCGCACCCAACAATCGGACAATGAACCGTGGCTACCGTGGGCCTCTAAGCGCCCTTCCGTCCGTAGTATACTGTCGTCCCAAAATTTATAGTTATCGTTTGGGAATCTCCAAACGAATATACAATTAATCATGTGATTGTTCCGATACCCGATGGGAGGAGAACGTAGACAGCTCGCATCCTCAAAGTTCTCTAGTATTATGGTTATCGATGAAGACAGTATTGTCTCAGCATGTCACATCTGTGACTGAGCTGTGTATGCAGTTTGTTGCTGTTCTAGTCCGTACAGCTGTTAGAGGGGACGTCATGTTGCGGATGGTCTTATCGAGTCCGAGAATATATACATCCGTTCTGACACGAGGCTCAAGTCCTACTTGTGGAAGATTAGGCCCAATCCTTACTCGGAGCACCCAAACACCCTGCACAAGCATCGTAAAGTGCCCAGTCAAATTTAAAACTCTCCGCATTCTCGGGCCTGTCGAGTTCAACACCATCGTGATTGCTAGTGGGATAGAGGGTGGATTGTTAGGCTGGTCTGTTCTATACCACGTGTGAAGCTTGACCGCCTGGCGCAAACTTACCCGTACAGCTTCAACGGAGCGGAACAAAGAACCTCTGTCGCATCCCCAAATTAGAAGCAAGTGACAATAAAGGATCCTCACTTAACCGCGGGAAGATGGATCTTGGCACTCATATGGGCCCCCATGACATTCGCGTAACTGCGTCTAGCTTGAGCTTGTGTCAAGGTTGGGATCCGAGACTTAATCGTGGTTATATTGAACCCCAGCAAAAAGCACCCACCCAAGCTCTGGCCAAGTGACGTCAGGGCAGCTGTGGATGATAGTCCCCGCCACACCGCTCCATCTTGGTCGCAAACAGGAGTGAGCGAGTAGCTGGGTATGTCGGAGGACAGACCAAGCGCTGCGGAGGGTTCCACTAACCGATCTTTCGGGATGCTATACAATGACATCAAGTAACATAGCTTTTGTTCGCACGAACATAAGCTACCCATACTCGACCAGCTGTGCTGCCTATAGATAGATCTAACCATTGGCCTACTGCTCATAGCAAGAACGCGCTCTCTGGTTTGGATTTAGCCGACCTCCTCAACAAGCAATACCAACTAGTTCTACTGTTTTCGAAATGACAATAAACGCATATTTGTGAGTTCAACCTATTCATCACCCCCCAAAATCCTCTGATGCAGCCTATTGCAATGCGCTTGTAGGTCTTCAAGTCCTATAGCGCGCAAATTATGCCATCGGCTGCTTCCTCACGTGGCGGAGAGCCTTTCTATTTAACTTTCCGCCAACATCGTGTTATGAAACTGCCGTGTTTCCGTGTTGATGGATGTTCTTGTCAAACTGCCGGGTGGCGGAAACTGCTGGCCGGACTTAATTATCGCAGTGGAAGAACAGCGTGACCGACCGATCGACGCTTTACCTTTTATCCGGCCATTCTATCGGATCGACTGCGCCCTATGAGATACCTCGCTGTCATACGCGCAATCGGAAAGACACGAGATCGGGCCACGCCGAAAGATTGCATACCCTTGACAGTACCATCAATTGAGTCCGATGACAGGGATTAGTCTTCATTTCTGAAACACAAAAGATTTCGTCAAGATCGGGAATGTCATAACATTTGGAGCCATCCGCGGATCACGAGCATGTGCTCAGCTTGATACTACATGGGGAAGGATGTGTACGCAAACCAACAACCTGATCATAACCTTTCAAGAACACTATTTCAGTTCGACACCATGGGATCCTTGTGATGACTCTATGGCTCACTGTGCTTCACAGGCCAGCCCGCGCACAATCGCATGAAAGGCAATCGAAGAACTACAGTGTAGAGGCAAGGAGCGAAGAGTCTGCCGACCCAGGTGGTTTATACTATTTGCACAGCTATCCTCATAACGTCTACAAGTACAATGAACCTTGTCACCTGAGTCTACGTTCAGCGCTACTCTACTCAATACACTGCTCCGGGGCTACTGCCATATTGGTAAACTTTGACATTGTAAGTAGTAGAATGGCTACTCCCGGAGAGTTGAGGGACAAGTCACGAACACATAGCACGAATTGCTGCTCGTCAAGCTGTTATGCTGATCGACGCAGTGTACGCTTCACAAGCGCGACCCTTCCATCCCAGAAGGCTCATTGAGCGAAAGCCCCTTACACACGATCATCATCAGACCGAAGTATTGCATCGCACAATTTAGGGTCAGGTTGAACAATAGTCAGCTACTGACCTGTTGCAAGGGGGCGCGAAAGGATGGGCGTCCAGCCCTCAACACCAAATGGAACGATTGCATGCTGCTGTGTGCAATGACAGGACGGGTTGCTAGATATGACGCTTCCATGGGTCGGTCTATTGGCCACCCGGGCCATGGACTAGGCATTGCCTGCCAGTTCTGTCCCGCCTCGATTTCGGTTCGCTAGGCTGTGTTATGCGACACTCCAGCTACCGGGTTTTTGATGATTGGAGTCATCCTCCCCGCTGGACTACAGTTTCGGTATGAAACAGAGGTTCAGAGAGCGCTCACATGAGCAGTGATACCACCTTGATGAACACCATCGAGGAGAGTTCCAGCGTCGTGAGGTTGTGCTCGCTTCTAGAGACTTCTGTGTGATATGCGCTGAACTCTGAGTTGTGCCGGCAAACCTTCTTCTCTTCAGGTAAGGAGTTCCTCCCGCGAGGTTGCTTACATTCGCCCCAGTGCCTTTGACGAGATGCATGATGGATGAAGGACGGGAATTAACTCTTTCATAGAGGGGCCGACACATCGGCTTGATGACGCATAGCGTCCAGGAGCGAAGTACAGGCCCTGGTACCTTTGAGTTTGGTCCAAAGAATGGTACTGAAGACTCTTTCGGCAATGATTCACCACAGCATCAGTGATGCGATGCATTTTGTCCAAGGCAGAATCACTAGTAGGATGTCCCAATATTGTACCCTTCGTAGAAGAAAGTACCTCTTCTCAAGGAAGATGTCATTCCTGTGTTATATCCCAGCTGCTTAGTGTGAGTAGACTCCGCAGGGTGACATTCAGGACGGGGCCGCGAGTCACCAATGCATGTTTACTTAAGTGACTGCTACGTTGCTTGAGGAGAGGAATGGTGCTTATTGGGTAGCGATATGCCTTCACCAGACTTGGTAGAGACCAACGATTCTGGTACCTTACCGTCGGCTGGCTACCTGTCCCTCTCTTACAGGTTCAACAGACCGATCCACCGCATCCTGCCAGCTGTACATGCAGCATTCGTGCAAACCTAGTTTACAAATCGAAAGCAATCAGGGAGGTTGATGATAATAGTACCTTTCTCATATATCTCACATCACCAGCGCCTGAAACAAGTCCGCCTGGATCACTGGCATCAGAGGAGGTACGCGCTGTACTGGTTCTTAGGTTATGCGATAAACTAATGCATCATGGTCGGGACTCCGCCTGTAAGACCTGTGTGTGTTCAATACGTCCAGGTCAAAACGAAGAAGGAATCTTGCCTGATTGTCGCTCCGAGCCTCGGAGGCGACAGCGATAATCGTGATCTATACCCCTCTTGGAGTCTTACTAGTCTTCCGCGTATATGACCTACGGCCAACGAAGAACAAAGCCAGAAGCACATCTGATTGTCCCTGTGGACCCAAGCAGTCAACAGTCCGACTGACCCAGTTCTCTTGGGCGGAAAGTCTATAAGTTAATCCGTAGTTGTTATTACATGTCCAAGTCTGCCTGATTGCGACGACAGGGCGGGGTGAGGCAGAAAGGATTAGATGGCTACTTAAGAGATCATTTTCTCAGCTACAAACAAAGAGGCAGCCTGACCCCGCAGTCGCCCTCCCTTTGGCGAAGACTTGTGTGGTAACCAGGCCGCATGGGTCAGGAGGGGCTTGTCTTGAAAAGATACTCCGAGAGCTTATGAAGGGTTGGGCAGACAACCACCGTTAACAAACGTGAGAGCAAATGACGTACGGAGAGCACACGTGAGAGGAATTGTGGCTACAACTTGCAGCTGAGCATAGCCCATGACCTGTTTTTTCTAATTTTACTATTCATGCTGATAAGGAAAGAAACCACTGTACTTCATTTCATTCCTCCAATTCATCGAAACTACTATCTAGTTCAAGCCGAGTCTAAGCCCTGCAGTGGAGAGCGGATAATCTTTGGAACCGGTGGAACTGCAGGAGAGGGTAATCAACCATGAGCCTATGACAACGCAACGATCCTGGAAGCACCAGATCTATCAGACACCTTATGTGGGAGGAAGCAAATCATGATGTCGAGAGGACACATTCAAGAATGTGTGCCTGCAGATGAATGCATGGGTGAAGCTGGAATACGTACCACTAAGTCAGTGAGTGAACTACCTACCTAGGCAAAGCTAAGTAACTTTTACCTTAACTAACTAGTGACTGCTAATTAGCTAGCAAGCCCAGGGATAAATGACTAAGCTCCCAGGGAGACCAGATGGAGCTATGATTGGTCTGGAGGGTCAGAGAGACGCTTACGTGATCTCCCTCGAAACCCGCCCCGTCTCATAGTGTGGCTTTTCCCCGTCCCGTGCTGCTGCTAAGTGACTGCTGCTACTGCTGCTGCTTGTGCTTGTGCTTGGGGGGCAAAGGTGAAGAAGAACCCAAGAACATTTTGACAGTCGAGTCCAGTCCAGTCCATCGGCCCCCGGATCTCATCCGATAAATCAATGCAATAACACTTCCACCTCCTCCCTTCTCCCTGTTCGAACCTTCGAAACTATTGCTGCTCGGTGAATCCCTCTTCGATCCGGTCTGCTTGTCGCACTGCAGTCGACTCCCCTTCCGAACCGTCCATGTTTATTGCGATCTTGCTACCCCTAAGACGCGCCAAACGATCCGCCCGCAACAATACATGACGTCTTTGTTGACATTCGGCCTTATCTGTCGATTTTCCAGTGACCCCTTTCCATACCCTGAATCTCGAGCTTAGAAGCAATCACCTGCGGACCCGGGCCGAAAAACACACCAGCCTGCGAAACATCTTAGGGCGGCGCTCCTTGTAGCGTTCGCGACTTTTGTGTTTCCCACTTTTAACCTGTTCAACAACAACCCCTGTCACACACCCCCCGTGTATCGATAACGACAAGAAGCGGAACGAAACCCCCGAAAGAAAGGCCCCGTCGGTGGGAGTTAGACCAAAATGGGTAATATCAAGGTGGTGGTCCGAGTACGGCCGTTCAACAGCAGAGGTGAGTGAGCAGGAAAAGAAAAACAGCAAGGGCGAATGCGACGGACTGGACTCGCACATACTCCCGGACCCTGGACTGACTGGCCCATTTACATTCCTGTTGTCTAGAACTCGACCGAAATGCAAAATGTATTATTCAGATGAAAGGAAACCAAACGGTTCTTATCCCGCCTCCTGGTGCCGACGACAAACTACGCAAGGCCGGTGGGAAAGGTGCCGTGGAAGGGCCGAAGGCGTTCGCCTTCGACAGGTCGTATTGGTCTTTCGACAAGAATGCCCCGAACTACGCAAGCCAGGACAACCTCTTCGGTGACTTGGGTGTGCCACTGTTGGACAATGCCTTCCAGGGCTACAACAACTGCATCTTCGCCTACGGTCAGACGGGTTCTGGAAAGTCGTACTCGATGATGGGTTATGGCAAGGAGTATGGTGTCATTCCTCGGATCTGCCAGTCCATGTTCGAGCGCATCTCTGCCATCCAGCAAGACAAAAACCTCAGCTGTACCGTGGAAGTGTCCTATCTCGAGATCTACAACGAGCGAGTCCGCGATTTGCTCAATCCCTCGAACAAGGGGAACCTCAAGGTCCGCGAGCACCCGTCCACGGGTCCATACGTGGAGGACCTGGCCAAACTGGTCGTGCGCTCCTTCGATGAAATCGACAATTTGATGGACGAGGGTAATAAGGCCCGAACGGTGGCGGCAACGAACATGAACGAAACCTCTAGTCGATCGCACGCCGTGTTCACCTTGACCCTTACGCAAAAGCGCCATGATGCCGAAACCTCGATGGACACCGAGAAGGTCTCCCGAATCAGTCTGGTCGATCTTGCGGGTTCGGAAAGAGCAAATTCGACGGGAGCCACCGGCGCGCGGTTGAAGGAAGGTGCTGAGATCAATCGATCGCTGTCCACCCTCGGTCGTGTCATTGCTGCTCTGGCGGATGTGGCTTCTGGAAAGAAGAAGAATGCTTCAATGGTTCCGTATCGTGACTCTATCCTCACATGGCTGCTCAAGGACTCTTTAGGAGGTAACTCCATGACGGCGATGATTGCTGCGATCTCACCTGCCGATATCAACTTCGATGAGACTCTGAGTACTTTAAGGTACGCAGACTCGGCTAAGCGAATCAAGAACCACGCAGTGGTGAACGAGGACCCCAACGCACGGATGATCAGAGAATTGAAGGAAGAATTAGCGCAGCTGCGAGCGAAGCTTGGTGGTGGTGTAGCAGCAATGGCCGGCGCGGCTGCTGGCAACCTCGCTGCCGCTGACGGCATCCCACCCGAGGAATCTTATCCCCCAGACACGCCTCTGGAGAAGCAGATGGTTTCGATCCATCAGGCAGATGGCTCAGTCACCAAAGTCAGCAAGGCGGAGATTGTGGAGCAATTGAACCAGAGCGAGAAGCTTTATAAGGATTTGAACCAGACATGGGAGGAGAAAATGGCCAAGACCGAGCAGATCCACAAGGAGCGCGAAACAGCCTTGGAGGAGCTTGGAATCAGTATCGAGAAGGGCTTTATTGGTCTCAGTACACCAAAGAAGATGCCTCATTTGGTCAATCTCAGTGACGATCCGTTACTCGCAGAGTGCCTTGTGTACAACATCAAACCAGGAACCACTATGGTTGGCAATATGGATCAGGGCAGCCATGTGGAGATCAGACTGAACGGCTCCAAGATCATGGCCGATCACTGTAAGTTTGAGAACGTGGACAACATTGTCACCATCATCCCCACTGAAGGCGCCGCCGTTATGGTGAATGGATTGCGCATCGATCAACCTAAGCGCCTTAAAAGTGGGTTTCGGATCATTCTGGGTGACTTCCACATTTTCCGCTTCAACCATCCGCAAGAGGCCCGTGCCGAACGAGTCGAGCAAAGTCTGCTGCGTCATACGGTCACCACAAGCCAGCTTGGCTCACCCGCGCCAAACAAAACCCATGACCGCAATGTGAGCAAAACCGGGTCGGAGATTGATGGCGACTCGAGTAGGGCCGATTCACCGATGCCGTCACAGCCCAGCAGGGAATCCGATTGGTTCTATGCTCGCCGTGAAGCCGTCAGCGCTGTACTGGGGCCCGATCATATCTCGCATATGCCTGATGATGAGCTGGACGCCTTGTTTGAGGATGTGCAGAAGGTCAGGGCTACACGCCGGGGCCTGGCGGAGAATGAGGAGGATTCTGACTCGTTGAGTTCTTTTCCCGTACGAGACAAGTACATGTCAAACGGCACTATCGACAACTTCTCCTTGGATACTGCCATCACGATGCCCGGGACTCCTCGTCCCAACGATGACGATGAGGCACAGAGTGGAGCCGATGCGACTCTGCAATCTGTGCGCCAGGATATGCAGCGGCAGCTGGACCGGCAGAAAGAGGAATACCAAGACAAACTGAGAAATGCTGAGACGTCATCTAGTCAAGACGTTGAAGACCTCCGCTCTGAAAAGACCCGGATGGAGGAAGCCCTGCGGACAGCGAAAGAGGAATTTGAGGAACAACTGAGGAAACAAAAGGAAGCATTTGAGTCCCACATGAAGGATCTAGGCCAACCGGTACCCAAAGTCTACGAGAATGGCTTTGCCAAACTCGACGCCCGGGAACTCGAGGTCGCACGTTCAGTTTACCGTCACTGGTCTCAGCAGAGCTACGTTCGCATGGCCGAGAAGGTGTTGCAATACGCGTCGCTGCTGAAGGAAGCGCAGGTCATGAGTCAGATCATGGACAAGAATGTTGTATTTCAGTTTGCAATCATCGACCATGGGCACAACATGGCCTCGTCTTATGACCTCGTACTGAACGGTATTTCCGGGGACGAGGACGTTGTCTTGGATGACGCCAGGAAGCCTTGCGTAGCTGTCCGCGTCATTGACTTCAAGCAATGTGTGATACATCTCTGGTCCATCGAGAAGCTCCAGCGTCGCGTCCAGGCTATGCGTCAGCTACACCAGTACATCGACCGTCCTGACTACATCCAGCATTTCAAGTTAGAGAATCCCTTCTCCGAACCCTGCTCGCCTCAGTACTCGCTTGTCGGCGACGCCGACATTCCGCTCACTGCTGTCTTCGAAACTCGAGTGCAGGATTTCTCCGTCGAGGTTTTCTCACCTTATACGCAGAACGTCATCGGCATTATCCGACTGTCTCTGGAGCCCTCTTCGGCCCAGGCCCCGTCGTCTACGTTGAAGTTCAACGTTGTCATGCGGGATATGGTTGGGTTTGCCGAATGGGAAGGGTCGGAGGTGCATGCTCAGCTCGTTGTGCCTGGGATCTCCGAGGAGGGCGGTGCCACCACGACGCAGATGATCAGTGGATTCGATGAAGCCCCGGTGCGATTCGAGAGCGTCCACAGCATGAGCTTGCCATTGTCCAGCCCCCGCAGCGCCGCTCTGAAAATCTGCGTCTATGCACGTGTGACCCAGATGCACCTCGATAAACTTCTCAGCTGGGACGACATGCGTGACTCAGCCGAGCCGGCGCCCAAGAAACGGAAAACTCCACGGATTGCCGAAACAGAGTTCTATTCCGAAGAGAGACACGACGTTTTTGCAAGGGTGCAGATCCTCGAATTGGCGGAATCCGGCGAATACCTTCCGGTTGAGGTTGTTCAAAGCAATAGCCTTGATGCAGGCACATACCAACTACACCAAGGTTTGCAGCGTCGTATCATGGCGAACTTGACCTATAGTTCCACCGAGAGTCTGCCTTGGGATGATCTGACCAACATTCGCGTGGGGTCCGTGCGACTGCTGGACCCTTGGGGCAAAATCCCGGATCAAGACCTGCAAACTCCCGACGTCCCACTGAAGTTCATCCAGGAGCCCGGTGTGAAAGAGAATGCAGACGGGACTTCTAATATCACCATCATAGGCCAATGGGACTCCAGTTTGCACGGGTCTCTTCTTCTTGATCGGGTGACTGCGGATAAGTACCGCGTCCAGGTGACCCTGAGGTGGGACTTGATCTCTTCACGCTTGCAGGACCCAGTGCCCTTCGAGATTGACTTAACTCTCCAGATCCAGGGTCGAACCTATGTTCGACCGCAATCGATGTTCAAGCAATTCTTCAACTCCACGCGTATTGTGCACTCGACTGTTCGCATGTTTTCCTTGGTGGTTCGGCCGGTGTCTGCCAAGCGGGCGGCAGACCTGTGGCGCATGAACACGCAGAATGATTATGTCAAAGGCGAGGAGTATCTGACTACGTGGTCCCCACGCAAGGTGTCGCTCGTGCGGGACTATGTTGCTGCGCGCAAACGGCGGCGACGCATCGCCGAGCTATATGCTGCGAAAGGAGCTCTCAGTGCCAATAGCTTGGTGGCATCGCCTATGCGCAGTGGACGCTCGACCCCTCTCCGGAGCCAGAAAGGCGCGGACCGCGATGCGAAACTTCTCCAGAAATACATCGATCTCTGGGCGAAGAGGACCGATCCGATTGAAGCAATCCTTGTTCGGAGCAACACCGAGCCTCCTGCAGGCGGGGCGGCTTTTTCTTCTCGGATCCGGCAGTCTTCGTCCAGCGACGACGAGAACTCGAGCTCCACTTCCGACGAGGCATCCTTGAAGCCGCGATTTGTGGCCTCCATCCAGACTCTTCCGAAGAATCCATCTTCTCTCAAGTCTGGATACCTACTTACCCCGGATGATACCAACAGCCACTGGGTGCGGCGGTTTGTTGAGCTTCGCCGACCTTACCTGCATATTCATTCCGTCCCCGATGGGGACGAGATCAATGCCATCAACCTGCGCAACTCGCGAGTCGATCATTCCCCTGATTTTGCACGGCTTCTCGACGGGCCAGGAACGACGGGTGACCGTGGGGCGTCGAGGGGCCGCCATGTGTTTGCGGTGTATGGGTCGCAGAACACGTTTCTGTTTGCGGCCCGGACGGAAGCTCAGAAGGTGGAGTGGATCTTAAAGATCGATGAAAGCTACTTCAGCAACGCTGGGGCGCGGGCGATGACCAATGATTCTTGATCGTGCTGTCCCATCCCTCCAATTTTGTAATGCATTGCGTCTCTTTTTTTCTGAGTGATTGGCAGGCCTGGTGTTCATCTTTCGTTAGACTCGTGACAACCCTTTCTGATTGATTTTGAGATACCCCTGAATACCTTTGCCCCGATGGCGCCTGTGATCTCCATGTACATACATCTTGAGACTATTTCGACATAGAAGCGACCGACTCCTGGCCTCTGTTTGGGTTGTGTAGTTGGCAGTACGCACTGGTAGTAATTATATACGTAGTAAATCGAATTATGGTATTAAGCCTAGATCTGGTGTGGAGAGCAGACTTGATGCATACTCGAACGTAGTATGAGTACAAGTAAATGAAAGGTTGCCATGACAACCCCCATTGCATCATGGGGGATCTGCGCTATCAACACTGAGCTTATCGCATCGACTCAACTGACATCTATCACGCATCAACCTTACACCACAGCGCGACATCTTGCAGAGGACGCTTTCCAAGAGGAATGCGCCTCACCTGCGACCAGCATCGAGGATGTACACCATATCAAAAGCGCACCTCCTCGCCGCCGCCGCCGTCCTCTCGCTGATCTTCACGACATTCCTTATCTTCGGCACGCAGTACTCCACCTCGGTCGCCAAATATGCGCTGAAGACATCTCTGCAGACCGGGGGATGTGCCCCGCCGCCCGTGGAGCTTCCTATGAGCAGCAACACCACCAGCGCCTGGGAATTCCAGGTGGCGCGCGACGGCAACAACTACGGGCTCACGGCGCCGCAATGCCGCGCGGCGTTCCCCAAGCTGTTCGTGGAGATCGACAACTCGACGGCGACCCGCGCGCAGAACCCGATCCGCTTTGAGGAGTTGGATCAGATCGAGATGGCGGATGGGATGGTGCGGGGGATGATTGCGGATGGACAGGTAGGGGTTGCCCTTTTCTTTGTGTCGACAACCCCCCCCCCCCTCCTGCTGCCCTACTACACCTAAATATCAACCTAACCTAACCTCATCCCCCCTCCTACAAAAAGCTCTACATAATCTCCTACACCCCGCAACCCGTCACCTTCAGCCGCGCCAAAGCAACCCTGCACGCGCTGCACCGCGCCCTCGCCGCCTCCCCGACCCCGCTCCCACCCCTCGAATTCATCCTCACCACCGAAGACTTCTACCTCCCGCCCACAACCTCCCAGCCCACCACCGCCGGCGGGTCCCCGATCTGGTCGTACACCAAACTCCCGCACCACCGTCACACCTGGCTGATGCCCGACTTCGGCTACTGGTCGTGGCCCGAAGTGGCCATCGGGCCGTACCGCGCCCTGCGCACGCGCATCGCCGCCCTCGAAGCGTCGCTTCCCTTCCCGCAGAAGCGCAAACAACTCCTCTGGCGCGGCAGCACGGCCACCAACCCCGCTGTTCGGGGGACGCTCCTCAAAGCCGCGCAGGGGAAGAGCTGGTCCAGTGTGCATACTCTGGACTGGGATTCTACCTCCGAATCGTCGGCTGGTTCCGGTTCCGGTTCCGGTTCAGGCAGCGGTCTGCCGGAAGCCTTCCTCCCGATGCACGAACACTGCGGCTACATGTTCCTAGCGCACACGGAGGGGCGCAGCTTCTCCGGCCGCGGCAAGTACCTCCTCAACTGCAAGTCGGTGGTGCTCTCGCACCCGCTGTCGTGGCGGGAGGCGCACCATGCGGCGCTGGTGGCGGCGCCGCATCCGGAGGCGAACTATGTTGTAGTCGAGGAGGAGGGGTGGGGGGATCTGGACGCGAAAATGCGGTGGTTGATCGATCATCCCGAGGTGGCGGAGCGGATCGCCGAGGAGGCGGTGCGGACGTTCCGGGATCGGTATCTGACGCCGGCGGCGGAGGCGTGTTACTGGCGGGAGTTGGTGGCGGCGTACAGTCGGGTGTTGGGGTTTGTGCCTGTGTTGGAGGGGCGCGAGGGGGTGGTGGCTTTTGAGGATTGGGTTTTGGGGGTTTCGTAGCTTGGTTTCTTGGGTGAGAATGAAAAGGACGGGGGTCCGGGGAGGGACCCCCGGGTACGGTGATTTGTACACTTTATATATCCTGTATATGGTGGTTTGTGGGGCTTGGTGTTGATGGTGTTGTGGGGTTATGAAGGTATGATTTATGAGGCTATGAATTTGGACTCTAGGTGTTGGATTGGCCTTTTCCCTGGTATATGGTGTATTTTATACTTCAACTGCTACTGGGAAGAAAGACGGGGGTCGGGGAACCCCCGGGATCGCTCTCTTCTACAAGTAAGAGGACTACTGCAGCTGCTGCGCTGACTGTACTAGTACAGTATATAATCCGCTATATGTATTCGCTATAAACAGTATAAACACTATACAACTCCGAACACGCCCACAAGAAGCCCACCACATCCTACAATACAACCACATCCTCCCCTTGAATGTCCAACCTCGCCGCGTACGTACACCGCCTATCCCCCCCACAGAACCCATGAAACAGCATGCGATCCCCGCACCCACACACCGTGCCACCCCCCGGCGACGTCAGATTCCACTGGCCCGAGGCGAACAGCTGCCTGCCGGACTTGGTGTACGGGCCCGTGATCGACTTGCTCGTCGCCCAGCGCACATCGTACTTGGGGTCCGTGTAGCAGTGCGTCGAGTAGAACAGGAAGTACGTGTCGCCGTGCAGGATCAGGTTGGGGGCCTCGACCAAGGGCCCGTCGCTGTCGTCGCGGTCGAGGATCTGCACCGCGTCGCCGACGGGCGTGAACCCGTCGTCGGCGACCTTCTGCAGCAGGATCGGCGTGGACTTGAGCGGCGCGATCCCGTTGTTGCAGTCGCCGCCGTTGCCGATGCTGTTGCCGTCCACCTTGAACACCACGTAGCGGCTGCCGTCGCGGTCGAGGAAGCCCGACGGGTCGATGGAGCCGCCCTGGTCCAGTCGGCAGGACAACGGGGTGGGGTTGGGGATGTAGGGCCCCGTCGGGTCGGTGGTTACGGAGACGGCGACGCCGACGCAATGGTGGCGGAGGTCGTCTTTGGCTTCGCCTGAGTAGTAGAGGACGAATTTGCCGTCGTTCTGATTCGGTTTCCTCGGTTAGCTCGGTGGCCAAAAGAGTGTAGAAGGTAAAACGGGGCCTGGCTGATCATCTACTGCCCTCCCCCCCCCTTTGAAAACAGCTTCGGCTTGCTAACAAAGAAACGCCTGGAGCATACCCGCTGTACTACATCTGGAGCCCAGTGGTCCACGGCTGTCTCCCAGCCAGCCAGGGTGGGCATGGCTTCCTTATCCAGCAGAGTCCAAGACTCGAAATCAGGGGATGTGGCCACCTGGACGGTCCTGCCGTTGCCGTTGGTGCCAAACGCGTACCATGCCCCGTCATCACCCTGAACGAAGCCGGGGTCGGGGAAGTCGGAATCAATGGCAAGCCAAGGGCCTGCGGATCGAGGCGCGACAGGAGAGCCTAGTACCGGCGCTGTTGCTGCCAGCAGAAGCCCTAAAGGCCAACGGCCGCCCTGAATAAGCCGCATTGGGGATTGATCATAAACACACTCAGTATGAAAGAAACTGCAAGTGCAGGCCAGTCACCAGGAAGACAATGCACAATACTGGAAATGACTGGACCGGGCCGTTTTATATCGGAGACGAGCAGAAATTCCTCAGCAAAGAGGCGGGTCATCCATTGCGTTGACGACTTCTAGTTGGATATACTGGACTGAGCCATAATGAGCTAATTCATCAATCAGTTGACCGGGCGTCTCAAGGACCAAGCAGATTGGGTTTCTTGGTTCGGGTCAGGATGCAACACATGGCCCCAGTCTAGGGGCAACAGTCATCTCGCTGCGGGGACAAAGTCTCCGTCCTCCCTCTCACCGGGCCAGAGGTCTAGTGACCGTGCTTGACTCAGTAGCGCAGCATAGTTGACCAAGAAAATCGATCGATTGATTGTGACCGGACTGGCGGCTGGTAGGTCGAGAGGATCGCCGTGCAACTGCCGCAAGGCTGCCCTTTCGAACCGACAGCAAACGGTGTGCACGACCTGCAGTCGGCCATTGGGGTGAGCGATTGACGTTTCATCAACGACTTGTCAGTCTGGGCGAGCGGACCAGAAACAAAGCGCGGATGGTGGTAGGGGTATGGTTCCAAAAAACAGGAAGGAAAAAACAGGAAGCGCATCTTTGTACCCTAGTTAGTGCCAATTTAGCCCCATGATTCCCGCAAGCATGATACTAGATCACAACTATAGGAAAGTTGACATGTCAGACTCAAAGTAAGAACCTTCTTGCAAAACCACAGGAAAGCATAAATCGAAGGGAAGGGACGGTTGAGTGAAAATGCAAGGACAGCCACCAAGGGGTAAAACGGAAGTTGATCATACCACTCTAACATATAGTGTGTGTGCTGAACACACTGGAGGTGCATCGACACAACAGTTTTAATCTTGCAAGTTCAAAAGGAAACCAGTATGATTGCTGGACTGGACTGGATTCACAGTGCCGTGCATACAGTGTCTTGTATCTGATAGGCGCAAGGCGCAGTGCTTGGAAAGTCAGCCACTGCCGCCGCTTCAGCATTTCGTGCCTGACTCGTGCACCACCACCGCCGGGTTCCAAGGCCCAACAGCAATTAACACCGTTGGGTCCGCCAGCCAAGATGCGCCCATCCAGATGCCCGTGCCCTGTGGAGTGTGGACGGTACCTCTGAATGATGGCCCAAAAGACTTGGCAGCGCAAAAAAGTGACTTGGTCAAGAGGCAAACGTCCACCCTCAAACCACTCCTTGGCCAAGATTTCGGGCAGTCAGTCGCTTGCTCACCTTACGTCCTTCCAGTAAACAACCAATATCAATCAAGATCCTTCTCGACAAGCCAGAGCCTCAAGGACACCGCAAGTCCGCTGACTCACGATGCATGACAACCTCCTTTTCTGCATCGTCGACGTCAGATCCAGCGATGCTGGTGGTAGACCCTTGATCTGTGTTGTGCCCCTTGCCTTATCGCCATGCCTTATCACCTGAGCGCCGCCCAACGGCTCTCACTTTTCTGGATGGTATTCGAAGTCATGGAAACGGTCATCCGGCATATCGGAGTGTGCTTTTCCTCCTTTGAGTGGAGGATCGACTTAGGTTGACCATGGAACGGGAAAACCCCGTGTTGTTTTGCCGCATCAGGTGAATGGACAAACGATGGAGTCGTGTGAGATAAGCTCTTTCAATCCGAAATTTCCATGTGCGTACCCGGGTGAATGGATACTGAGTACTCAGTAATATGTCCCCCGCATTTCAGGAATTTCGGGGAGTTGCGGGGAATTATCCGCAAGGTCGTGTGTCGATCGCGGCCGCTTTCGATCGGGATCGGCAAATGGAAAGTTATCAGGCGGTGGATTAGGGTCACATAAGGAGAAATGATCTGTGGGTAGAGTCGGATGTGACACTGTACACAAAATTGCGAAGTTTAGTTACGAGGAGAAGTGGAAGTGGAGGGGAAGGTTGTTTGTTGATTCTCGGGTTTCTCTTTCTGGAGTAGCCTCGGCTGACTGTCTCGCAACCATTTCGCACCTTATTTAATCATCGATGGAATAATTGATTCTATTGTCATTACTGAGTGAAATACTACCACTTAGGCTATCTCATAGATCTTGATCTTGTCGATTCAACAGCATCGTAGCATATGAGATCACATGCTTGACTTGCTCGAGTTCAACTTTTCAAGACGCATCTCGCGTGTCTCGCGCGTGCTCTTCAGCCACTGCTCCACCCCATCAATCGCCCCCTGAGGGTTGTTCTTGTAGTTCAGAAGATATCCCTGAACCTCTGCAGCAGTAAACTCACCGGAGGGAACCGTTGCTGCGAACTGTCGCGCCAAGTTCGAAGTATCCCCCGGAGTCATCACAAGAGATTGCTTCCCATTCACAGGCTTTACCCCGTTGACCATGGAGTGCCGGGTCTTTTCAAGATTACATCCCGTAGCTGCAGAACGCAAATCACCCTCCAGCATGGAATAGATAGACGCAAAGAGTTCCTCGACATCGTGGCTCTGCGCATAGCCAAACCCGATGCTCATATCCACGCGTCCAGGACGGAGCAGCGCGGCATCCAGCTTCTCGGGATGATTGGTAGTCATGATGAGAATGCGACCCTCGCTGGCGGCCACACCGTCAATGACATTGAGTAGACCGGAGAGCGAGATCCCCTGCTTCTCCGGAGGGCCGCCCTCAGCCTTGTCTCTCGGCTTCCGGGCAGAGGCAGCGTTGTCGGTGTCGGTGTCCTTGTCCTTGTCATCAGGCCCGCGTTTCTGCGTCATACCCGCACAGTCGACATCCTCCAGGAGCACAATACATCGCCGAGGCAGTCGGTGAAAGAGGCCCATAAGATCATCCTCATCCAGACTTCTGGAACTCAGATTCAGTAGATACAGCGGCACGCCCAACACCCCGGCAGCGGCGAAGCTCAAGCTCGTCTTGCCGGTCCCCGGAGGCCCGTGAAGCAGATAGCCGCGTCGGTACGGGATCCCGCGGTTGGAGTACCATCTTCTAGTCCTTGGATGCAGGTATTCCTTGATGTCATTGACAAACTCATCTTTCTGGGTCTGGTCCAGCACGACAGTGGAGAGCGCCCTCGGCGCACGCGCCATGCAACGGATCCAGTCGGTACGGCCATTCGCCTTCTGACCCCGATAGATGACCGTACTGTTACCGTCGCGTGCAACATACGCCGCCTGCGCCTCCGCGAGCAGCTGCTTAAGGAGCGTAGTGTCCCGTCCAAAGCACGAGATGATCAGGCGTTCTGAGTTGTCCTGCATGTACAAGGAGTTGGTGGACCGGTCGCGAACGCGATTGAGGAAGATCAGGCGGTTCTTGTACCGGAAGCGATGGACTCCATGAGCTGGTGTAAAGCGTAAGCGCTTTGTGCGGTCCCGGGCGATCATCTTGTTCCAGTACTCATCAAAACTGCTCCTTGCGATCTCTTCCTCATCGATCTCCTCTTCGGATTCGTCGTCCGAGTCATCCGAGTCGTAGTAGTACCGATCAACGGAGAGCTGGGTGCTGGCATAGATGTGCCTGGTGCTCTGCATGCATCGGTGGCGCGAAATCCAGAACATGAGGTAAATGTAGACATCGTCGTAGATGCGGACCTCAGTTGACGCCATGAGATGGCTCCGGAACAGGCTCTGAACATGGTGGGACACATGGTCGGAGGCAAAGTAGATACTAATGGCTGTGAAGATGTATGGGAGGTAGAGCGAAAGGTCGATATGGAGGTATGATAACAGGAGCCGCGAGATGAACGCATACCCGGGGATGAGCCCCTCCAGGATGGCGGTTTCGGAGGTATTGAAGATTGGAGTGGTCGAATTCATGGTGATGAGTATAGGAGCCGCAGCTGAATGCTCGTTGCAGAAACCAAGCATGCTTGAGAGGGCCTCGAGAGGATTTTATAGGAACGAATCATGAACCGTGTGTGTATTACAATCGGATCAATTCTCGGATCCAAAGCTGAACAAAGTACAGTACCTTGTATTCAAGCTTGACCGGGACGCAGGCAGCAGACAAGGCTGCGCTCAACAACAGAGACAAAGGTCCCTAGGTAGAGCAGGTAGAGCAGGTCGAAAGGGTGAGACCTTGCTGGAAGAAATTCACTCTTTATAGCTTTCTCGCTCTTGTGGTCAGCCAGGCAGCACGACAGTGTGTCAGGCTGCCACGAGCTAGGGAATGCCGAATGGTTCCAGACCACATTGCTGCACCATGGTTGTTAGATCAGTGTAACTCAAGCCGACAGGGCTGTGGTTGGATGGGCTGCAACGAGGCTTGAGTCACCGACAGTGTCACTTAATAGGCTGCAGTGAGAGTCAGTGGAAGGAAAGGATCGCCACAAAGGGACAAAAAGGAGGCTCAGCTCAGCCGCATTGTCTTGCACATGATGTCATCCTGCAGTCGGGCTCCCATTTCGGAAAATCGTCAACATTTGAAGTTCAATATTTCTAGTATCAATTGTGGGTATCTCGAATTAATATATGCTGTATGTGGTACTCCGACCAGAACACCCAACAAGACTGACTGAGAGGTCGGTGTAGATGTAATGAGAAAAGGGGAAAATGTGATAGATGAATGAATGAATGAATGAACAAGAATCATCATCTAGGACGACCCCGTCACAAAATTATCTTTGACAGTGTCAAACACATCAGTCGCCCAGTCCTTAGCCTCTTCTATCTTCTCCCACAACGTTCCCCACCAGTTCGGACCCGTTTCGTCCTCGCTTTGAGAGCTAGTCTCCGGTGGCGTATCAACCGCCATGTCAGCTGAAGACGTGGGTGTGGCAAGAATCATGGACGAGGTCGTGGTTGGTGTCGTCGATGGCTTAACGAGTTCGACGACGGTGGCTGTGACTGATGGTGGATCAGAAGGATCCTCGAGGGTCGGCGAATCCTCGTCAGAATGTAGGCCCACCGGCCTCAGAGGGAGACGAAGAGTTCCATTGTTGGGGTGTGGTGTCACCCCGAGGGAGTCACAGACCAGGTTGTAGACATTGATGTTTTCTAAACGAGTCAGCTACCGGCTAAAGCGTACAGAAGCGAAATAAGTACTTACGGAAGACTTCCAATCGGCTATTAGGTTCGTGGGGGAACGCAGGGCCTCTTGCTATGAAGATCGCCCGCATTAAGGGGTGTTCATGGTCGTACCCATGGATTCCTTTTGGGTGATAGACTTCTCCTTTTTCTAGGGCTTGCTGAGCATCGAAATCTGGCCGTTCGACAATTGCCCAACCTGCCTTGGGGATCACCCAAAGAGGTGCAATCCGGTCGTTGTTCTGGAAATGGTATCGTTTGGGCATGTTCTCGCGCGTGTAAACCTCCAGCGCATGAGAGAAGTTGGATGCCACGCTCTCGAGCTGATTCTGGAGAACTGCAAGGTCTTCCGGCCGCTTGGGGCGAAGCCCACGCAAAGGCCAGCCATCAATGCGGGCAACCAAGCTTAGGTCAATCAGGTCTTCCAGCTGCACCAATCTTTCGGTAGCAGTGCTGGCCATCCCATGGTCAGAAACAATCACGACGTTGACGATCTCAGTCAAGTTGCGATCTTGGAGGCCTGTAAGAAGACTAGCAAGCATGGAGTCAACCTTCGCTATTGTGCCCCGCGTCTCCGTGCTATTAGGCCCGTACTGATGCCCGTCAGCGTCGACATTGGGAACGTAAGCAGCAATGAACTGCGGGCGGGACGATTGCGTCTGGTCCTCCACGCCAGGGAGGTCCAACAGGCCCAGGATGCGGTCAACCTTTCGCGAAAGTGCTTCAGAGCCATTGTAGGGATCGAGAAATGTTGGCTCGACACCACCGATATGTGCCTCCGAACCTGGCCACATATGGATGGCAGCCTTCACTCCCTGATTCTCAGCCGTCATCCAAAGAGGCTCGGCATTCCACCATTTAGGCTGCATGCTAACGCTGGGATGAGTGTAGTAGAACTCATCCTCCATATCTGGGTCCCAGAATGTGTTTCCAACGATTCCATGACTTTCGGGATATAGTCCAGTCACGAGGGTGAAGTGGTTCGGGAATGTCACACTAGGAAAGCTGGGCAGCATGTATTGCGGAGAGACACCGTTCGCGATCAAGGAGTTGAGGGCCGGGGTCAAGCCCCGGTTCAAAAAGTCCGCACGAAAGCCATCGAGAGAGATGAGGATTGTAGTAGGCGCAAAAAGAGCGGTGCCGTTGGATAAGAAACGTTTCGAGGAATGTGAGGCTCGAAATTTCGTGGATGCCTTGTAGGCTCCTAATAGGAGTATGAAGAAGAGAACCAGGACGGTGGAGAATATCAACAAGAGTCGACGCCATGAAACACGCGGTGGCTATTGCAACCAAGGCAGGTTAGCAACACTACAGATCATATGCAACTGCACTGGGGGACCCTGTGGTGGCATACTGGGGCGGATGTGTAATCCTTGAGCCGACGGTCCAGGTCCGATGAGGAGGAACTCAAGAGAGAGCTCTCATCGTCCGGGTGGCCCTCTTCCATCTCGAACAGCATCTCTGCTGATTCCCGCGAGTTTCGCAGACGCCCTCTGCGCGCATCCTTCCTGGCTTGCCTCCTTTGTCGCCTGCGTTCCTGCTTCCCGATCCGGACACTGCTGCTATTGGGGCTAAAAATGCGGCGGAGGCCATGAGTCGGACCGCTTCTGGTCAACAGCTTTTCGGTCTCTTCTTCATCGTCTAGAACCGTGCGATCGTGTTCTGCAAGTTCTAGAGTGGTTCGAGATCGGCGGAGGAATTCGTCGTCTTCGGAGTCAGAGTCCTGCTCTGACGGGGAACGTAGCGACTCGGCATCCTCGTCGTAGCCGCCGGGGGAAAGAAGGGAAGCGTCGCGATTATTACGTCGTGAAAGCATGGGGGATAATAGCTGGCATGGGGCCGGATGTGAAAGAAACACGCGTTAACACAGGCGTGGGAAGCAGGGATGGACAGGTTGAGAAGAAAGAGAAGCGAATGAATGATGATTAGTGGATAGGTCAACTTGGTTGATTGATAGGGAGATCAATTGGAGTTCGGGCGATCTCCGGGCCGGTGCCGAAAAGGGGATCATCCCACGGTTCGCCCGCCCTTCAGCTTCGATGCTCGATTCTTATCCCATACCCCATACTATCTACTCGATTGTAGCCCATGAAACCTGCGACAAGCAGTTGAAGGCAGAAAGAGTTAACTCCACTCTAACTGCAGTACTAGCATGGTCGTCACCTCTCCGTATCAAATGGCAAATACTGTCTTTCCGCATACCGCAAATAACCATGATGAAGCTTTACTCACAAGACTCAACACAGCGTCTACACGCAGCCTATCCTAGAATATCGATACGGTTCTTCACACCCGAGCCCTCTGAGCAAATGTTCTCCAACGTAGGGCTCAACTGTACTGTACACGCGGCCAACCGGACTCAGCTGGCGAATTCTCGGGCGCCCGTTGAAAGCGTACACAACCGTGAACGCCACACCATCACTTGCGGAAGTCTTGAGGAGCACCTGAGAGCTGACTAACCTTCCAAATCATCCATAAAGTGCCATCAGGGCTCCAGAAGCTTACTACTAAGGTACCTGCTGGTCTAAAAGTAGTCCAAGAATGGATCAACATTCCTGCTTGGTCCCTGCTTCCGGCAACGGGTTCCCATTTCGGCAAGGATAGGGCTGAGCGAGGATCCAAGTCACATGCTATCAACTGTTCTCGACAAGGACTTCAGTCGAGAAGATCCACCATTGTGGACGAGCCATGGAGCCTGATCCGGATCCATCAGTATTCAGAGCATCTCTGCATCGAACCCGGTGTCTGTTTTGCTTCTCCGCATGCAGTACTGTGTTATGTCGAATCTGGCTTTCGAACAATGGACTTCTTCCCTACTCGAAGATGGGATGTTTAGAATCAAACAAACAAACAACCCCAAAACGAAAGCAACAACAGCCAGGCCAAAGTCCAGAGGACCAGCTACCGGATTCGATCGACAGAAAAAAGCTATAAAGGTTCCTTCCATCACCCCTCCCATCACAACCTCTCTCATCCTTGCATCATCGCATCGTTCATCGTTCCTCCTCTTTGCTTCAAGCGAAACAGCCCCAGTCCCCACTCAAGTCCCAGTCAAACCACTGCTGTTTTCTTCAAGTTCCGCTCCCAAAGCAACGAAACACCACAATGCACATCTCCAACCATCTTGCAGTGGCCCTGGCCATCGCCGCGGGCACCGCCCAAGCCCACGCCCGCCACGGCAACCTCTACGCGCGCCAGAACGCCACGCAGCCCGGCACTACGCCCGCCATCATCCCCATCAGCGTCCCGACCACGCCCAGCGGCGCCACCGAACCCATCCCGGTGCCCGTGCAGACCGAGCAACAGCCCACCACCCAAGCGCCCGCCGTCGTCCTCAGCACGGCCGAGACCCCCGCTGCGACAGAGGAACCCACTGCAACCACCGTCCCCGCGATCGTCGTGCCCCCGTTCCCCATCCCCGCCAACTCCAGCGTGCCGGCCACCGTGCCGGCCAGCGTGCCTGTCATCCCCTTGACCACGGCGCCGCCCGCGATCGTGACCCCCTCCGTCGTCCCCGCGACGACGCCCAGTTCCGGGTTCGTCAACTCCACCAGCCCGAAGGCCACCCACTCGGCGACCTCCAGCGGGGGTAAGGGTGGTGGTAACGGTGGGAGCGGTGGCGGCGGCAGCGGCGGCGGCGAGGGTGGTGGTGCCGCTCCGGCCTCCCCGAGCGCCACGAACGGTCTTACCACGAGCGGGAGCACGAAGTTGGTCGCCTCGGCTCTGTCCCTGGTTGGGGGCATTGTGGTCGGGGTGATGGTGCTGGTTTAGGATTGAGACTGGAAAAGTTCCCCGGGGATGGATGTCGAAGACCACTCACTCATTACTGCTGTATAACTGCTTTATATAGACCTGTTTGCGGGTAACGAACGGTGTTGTTGCCTTGAAAACTTGTCGACTTTTGTCTGCGGTAATTTCTCTTTGGCTCATCTGCTTTTGTTTGAATGAATTTGTTTTGCTTTTTCCTTTTTAATTGCACTTTGAGGGCCTTGCATATGTATCGACCTATTGGGCAGGTGATAATTCTTTTTCTTTTTGGGGGGGGGGGGGGGTGAACAAAAAAAGCCAAATAAGGAGTTGATCTGGGGAACACAGGAGAAATGGGCGTTTTGGAGGGACAGTCTCTACAATAATTCCATCAGTTGATACACACAAAATCAGATCCTGATTCTGCATTGTTAAACCTCATTCAAATAGTCCCAAGAGAGTAGAATATAATCGTAGCTCATTTTTATCTTCTGGTAAGAGTCATCTCATTAGGAAACCAAGTTGTTACAGATATAGTATGTAGCAGAGTGAGTTTTTGTCTACCTCCCCGTATCATCCCATTCAAGATGTCGAAAGCCAATTCACCCACTGACACGAACACCCTCCCGTACCGCCATCGACCCCGCCATACACCGAGCTCGTCTCATTGGCCGAAGAGGAAGACGAATTACTCGCAAAGTCGAAGATTCCCGGCGCCGGATTCACCAACTGACCACCATAACTCCGATCCTCAACCTGCAGCTTTACCAGCGTGGAATTCACCTTCTCATCCGCCTTCATCGCGTAGCAGTACACCATTTTCTTCTTCGCGTCGCCGCCGTGCCGGTCCAAGGTGATTGTCACAGGGTAGGGGAAGGAACCGGGTCGGGTGAAGTCCGTTGCGGACGAGGAGGTAGAGGTGGATGAAGCGCTCGAGGCGGAAGAAGTCGGGGTGGCGGATGCGGACGCGGACACTGATGACGGCTTCAACAATGTATCCGTTGTTCGAGTCCAGATCTGCACAAGAAAGCGCGTTTGCGCCCAGGTGCAGCGCACGCGGGCTTGCTCCTCTGTTGAGCCGCCGTCACTGTCGTTCGCGTCGTCGTCTATACCACTGCCATTAAGAGGAGCGAGTGAAGAAAGGAAGATGGAGCGGTCGAAGTAGGTGTAGAATCCATAGTGTTCCGTGGCTTGCCCACGGTTGTAGAGGCGAATGGGTTGCGATTCCGAGAGGGGGTAGAGCTCGGCGGCCGCGGCAGTGCCGTCAGAGTTCAGGTCAGGCGAGGGAATGAGGGAGTCGAGGTCCGGAAAAGCGTCATCTCTCTTGCGAGTGAGTCGTCGACGAGTGGAAGAAGAGGAAGATGTCGAGGAGGCCGAAAGAAAGCTCATGAAGAATGGCGTCTCTTCGCCGGCGTAGGGGGCGCTGTTCTTGTCCGTGGTGTTCCCAAGAAAGGTTTGGTCCTTCATGCTTGGTGGTGATGGTGAGGAATCCGTACCAGACGAGCGGCCAGAGACTAATGATCGTGAGGCGATCGTCGTGCTGTTCGGATAGGTTCCATTGCGGAATTCGATTTCGACGCGGAAGTTTGGCTCATCGGCCGTGTACGGCTTGTTACCGGACTGCTGCTCCTTCGGAAGGGCACAACTCCAGAGTGAAGATGGGGCAATGCAGCCGGGGACTCGTTCATAAAGATTCGGCCCAGCGATGGTTGCAATGCCAGTTGGCATGGGGGGATAGCCGGTAAGGTTCAGCCATTGGGATTGCACCGGCGTTGTACTTCCCTGCCTGGTCAGTGTCAAGGCAAGAATGAGGGCGAGCAAGACGATTATAAGGAACGAAGTGCAGATCGCCAAGTACCATCGACGCTTAACTCTTCCTTCTCGTCCCGACCTGCCAAAACAGCCTTTCTTGCTAACCGGGCCTCTACCACGCCAGCATCCACCTAACTTCCGGCTAACAGCGTCTTCCTTCTCTAGCCTCCGTCTTTTCGCTTCGATTGTCTGTCTTTCCGTGGTTGAGTCCACCTCCTCCCGTGTAAGCGGGTGTGGATCTATGCGTGGGGGTAGGATGCCAGAGCTGTGGTGGTAAGAGGTATAGGCAGGTGCCGGTGTGTTCTGAACTTCGCTCAAAGGTACTGATCCTCTTTCTGTCATCCGTTGAAAAGCAGGCGACACAGGCTCCGGAGGCTGCGGCTGTGGAGCAGGATTCGATGCAGGCTGTAGAATGTACTGCGAATAGCTTCTTTCCGGCGGAGCTATAAGAACGGCGGAAGGAACCACGGCGGGGTGATTGTAAAAGTTCTGCACTGTCGGTGGCGCCGCAGGCGCTGGCTGGGGAATTGGCTGCGAGACTACAACAGGAGCTGGCTGGCTAACTGGTAGCATCACTGGTTGTATGGCTGGTTGGATTATTGGCTGAATGATTGGCTGGTAGACAGGGTAAGGGGTTTGCTTCTCAACATGGCCCTCAGCGACGGCCGCCGGTGCCGCCCTTGGCCCTTCTTGATGTTCCGGCGCAGATGGCACCTCTTCGGCGGTTTCATTCGCGCTCTGTGTTTGGGGCTGCTGCTTTAGAGATTGGGTACTCGGAGAGCGCTCGCTAGGTGCGACCTCACTTGGTGTATCCTTGCTTGGAGCGTCCTTGCTTGGAGGATGCTCACTGGAAGGATATTCACTCTGAGGATACCCAGTCAATGTAGGACCGCTTAGAGTGCTGTGTTCATCGGAATCACGGAAAGGGTTCTGTCTGCTTTTAGCCACAGTGGAGATCCCATCAACAGAACGCAGACCAGTGTCCGCATCGGAGGGTCCAGGTGGATGTTGTTTCTCAATTTCAGGCATATCATCCACGTCAATAAGAAGATCTTTCTCCTGAGTGATCACCGCAGGTGATTCAGTCATCATTGCCGCAACCTTGGCTTTTGGGGTGATCGAACAAATATGATTAACACATTCGAAATAAGGACGCCCGCTAAACAGTTCGTGGGCACATGCCTGATAATACTCTGCAGCAGAGCCCTGAATTGGCTCGCCAGGAAACATAAAGGATGTCATATTGCGCTCAGCTTCAACCGAATCAGGGTTTTGTGGACTCGAGTTGATGTTATCTAGCGGGTTTGTAACGGCATCCGGGGTATCGGGCGAAAAGTACGAGACTTCCTTCTCCCACCACTCGTCCGTCAGTCCAGAGGAGTGGGTTGCGATACTGGGCACAGGAGGCCTTCCGGCGGTGACTGGTGTCTTGGGAAAGAGAGGGGACATGAGGTACGTCCACCAGCCTTGCGACTGCCGGGTAGCTTCGGTGTTGATGCTCAGTCGATCCGGGATCTTTTTCACCTTCTCAACTAAGAGCAAGCTTGGTCTTCCTATGGTCTTGGGACTGTCTTCCTCAAAGATAGTTCCGGTTGAAAATGCACGCTGTTTTCTTGAAGACATTATAGATTTCACAGAGGCGGAATCGGGGCTGGCCTTCTCATTATCCGCACGGACATGAAAGGCTGGGATGGCCGGCACTGGCGGTATATCATGATCGTCATAATCGGGGTATGGCGTAGGTTGAGAGTAAATGCTGGATGTCGCTCTGGGACGGGGATGAGCCGGCTCGAATCCGTCCCAAAATGTATCTTCCTTGGCAGGAGTCACAATAATGGAAGGTGTAAGTGGAGTATGTGAAAACCGCATCCGATCTCTTTCCCTTGGCCTTTGATCAGGCGAGTCCTTCGATCCATGGGATGGCATTCGAACCCCGATCATAATATGTCTATCAGAAGGCGACAGCTCGTCCTTGCCTATCGTCTTCTGCTCGACAACCCCGAAAGACTGTGGTGCACATGACCCTGGCACTACCGACTTCACAGTCCCTGAGGTACCGTCCGTAGTTCTTTCTTGCTCTCGTACCTGCGAAAGGGCTTTGAGGTCGTTCAGATCGACGAAGACTGGTGCTGGCACCTCGTGCTGTACAGTCGTACTTGGTTTGGAGAAATCTGTGACCAAGTTCAATCCGCGACTTCTGCTTGAGCCCTGCTCAGCTCCTTGCTCCACATGCACCACTCCTTGTACGATATCACCTGCACCAGAGAGACGGCCAGTATGACCCTGTCCTTGGATTTGATCATCAAAAGTCGCCTTCCGAATGAAAGGATTCTTGCTGATTGTTTTGTTCAGGAGAGCGAAAGGGCGATTCCGCCACAATTCGTGGTCGTCCGGCGATGATGGGATGGGGCTGGGAACCTCTTCTGTGATCGGTGATGAGAGAGGAAAGTTTGGAGCAGTAGGGATAAGCAGTCCAGCCAGTGGCTTCTGATTCCGAGAAGCCATGACACCGGACTGCGTATAGTATGGCCCGGAATGTCGACTCGCGGGCTCAGTTAATTTGCAAAGTATGTAGGGATACTATACTGTTGTTGATGCAAGTTCTGACCACTCAGTAGTTGCAGAGTAGGCGAGGAATTCTACCGAATATGAGGGAGGTGTATCTGTTCAATTGGGAGAGGTGTCGTCCTTTCGTTCTTTGATGCAGGCCAAGGCTTTTCTGGAAGAAGAACAAAGGGTAGAGTTGGTTGTCTTCAGAGGTCAGCGAGTCGGAAGCAACAATGAAATGATGTCGACAATAGCATTAACACAAGCAAAGAGATCTTCCACAATCACCCTAACTCAGGATGTGAATTATGGAGTGCCAAGAGAGCAGTACAGGTGTGCGAGACAAGCTCCAACAACGAATTTATGAAATCATGAAAGGCACATCAGGCCGGCCAGGCTGTACGAGGATGGAGACCAGAAGAAATCAAGAGACACTCTCAGAGCTGTACGATGATGGTAAAAGCTTCGTCACCTGAGGTGATCGATGGAGGGAGGAGAAAGCTTCCTCCGAAGAGCTACCCTTGATCTAAACAGCTTGTTTCGCATTGTTCCGGCCAAATCCTGTGCAGAATCGCAAGTCGACCAGTATCCATGGTTTCCGGCGACATCTGCTGCAGATAGATCAGTTCGAACGAAGCGCTGACTGGGTAGAAAGAATAGAAAGAAGCAGATGGACTTTGCAGGACGGAGGGTAACCTGCAGAGTGATTTGAGGATTGGCTGTGGATGAAGCGTGATGGGTGATGGGCAAGTTGTATAGCCGCCGATGCACGACACCCGCCCAAGCGCTAACTCCCTTAGACCATGTTGCAGACTGTCAGCGGCCCACCCAATCAGGGACCCGCTTTGCTGGGTGACAAAAATAGTACAGTACTACGTAGGTACCTTCCCCAACAGTGGAGCTTGCGCCCATTACTCAGGTACCATGTCTGTCTCTCTCCTATGCGCCAGAAATTTCCTGCGATACACTTAGACTACTAATTACTACTCCTTACGAAAGTAGACAAACACAGGAAATAGTTTAAGAAAAATATCGCTGCCGATTCCTCTAAATCGGCTTGCGCAGCGGTAGGAATTTTTTCATTCATCTCCGAGTCTGTAACCAATGGTCACACAGATAGACATAATGAACAGGCCATGAGGATATCAAGAAGGCATATGCGCAAAGCTCATGTCACAAAAATGTTGCCTCCTTTCTACAACCAAGGGGTATTGAGGATGCAACGTCGATAACCGATCCAACCGTAAACCAAGGATAGACACATGAATTCCCTGATATAGGGAAGTATTCCAGACATAAGAGGCGATAAAGGAGACGCGAGGCGAGATATCGAAACATGCGGTGCGGGGGTAATCTTTGGAGGCGAAAAGAAGTAATAGTAAAAAAGACACAGTGAGGTTGGAGAAAGCAGCAGATTCGGAGGAAATCTGACGCCAGCCAGAGAAGCTTGCCGGTTAGATCCAGGAAATATGTATATGTTGAATGAGAGCGAATTTTCACAGAACGAAGAAAGCCGCTCAAGACTTTCCTCTGCAAAGCAGAATCAAAAAGGGTGCGATCGCCGAGAAATCATCACCAAAGCATTCAGAGCAGGGCTTCCATCAATGGGTGTATTTCGGTGCGCTATGATTTTTTTTTTCAAGCTACCGTCGATCATCGGTGTACTGTACGCCTTGCATAGGAGCAACAGACCCATTCATGAGTGGGGGCAATGTACGAGGCTGCTCTTGCGCCATGGCGGAGCCTTGGGCGTAGCTGGGGTAGATCGGACCGTGTACCTGACCGTTCGTCTGCGGAGCTGAGATGGTGTGATGCTCGAATATTGACGCCTGGCGCGACTGTCCATTGGCTTGCTGCTGGTTTAGCTGCGCGCGTAATTCATCAACCTCACTCCTCAGAACGTCGTTGTCGCGGCGAGCGTTGTTGAGCATTTTTTCCAGATGGCTAATGTACTCGATCGCTATTGATGTCATTAGTGGGGAATGAAGTAACAAGTTGGCGGATTACTGCTTACCTCTAGTGAGAGTCTCCCACTTGCTAGATTTGTTGTTCTGACTCTGCGGAAGACGGACGCGTAGGGCTTCAAAACAGTCTTTCATCTCGCTCCGGCGCTTCCGCTCAGCTAGCTTGTGGGTGACGCGCAATTCTGGAGTGCGGCTGTAGGGAGTGCTGCCGCCATGCGCCTCCGCCTCGCCGATCAAACCCCGGACTTGTTTATGCTGAAGTGTATGGTGATGTACATTTTGAGGAAGTTCTGCTGAGAGTTAGAAACATGCGTGCAAAGAGGGACATCTCAAGACCAGTGCATCAAACATACCATGCTGTCCACGGGGTAGGCGTGCATCGGAATACACACTGCTGGCCAGAGACTCTGCCGTGCTTCCTTTCCGTGTAAACTGATGGCCGTTAAGAGGTTTGTCGGCGGTAGACGAAACTGAATTCGACCGGGCGACATCTGGATCTGGGAAAGCATACGCGAGACCCGCGGTGGGCGCCTCCGCATTGTAAATTTCTGACCGAGGATTCGACGAGATTGCAGGTGCAGTGCGGCCAGCCGCAAAGCTACGATGCTCGCCAGCTCTTGGGCCAAGGGGAGAAAGAGGCTGTCCGGCAGAATAGCGAGGACCCCGGTAGGTGTTGTTCATATTAACATCCATCGAAATCCCACGTTCCCGTTGTAGGCCAGAAACAATTGACGACTGCGAGGCGTTCGTGCTATGGTACGGGGAAGCCGGGTTGATGGCGAGAGAGCTGATTCCCTGATTCATTCTGCTATCCACGCTGCTCCGTCGCGACTCTGCCGGTTCCGCGATGCTGGCTCTCTGGGAAGGCGCATCGTAATGTTGGTTTATGGAAGGTAGTGTCGTCGGGGGTTGAGCGTGACCGAAATTGGGGGATGGCTGAGCTCCAGCTGAAGAAGGGGTAGTAGTACTGGAGAGGTCATTGGGGTATGGAGATCGGTCGGAGACAAGGGAGACGCGATTTGGGGACGGTTGTGAGGATGTGAGGAATGAAAGGGAGGGGTAGTTTCCGGTGCCGTTTGTCGCGGTGGAATAGGTCGAAGATCCTGGCGTGGGCGGTCAGCATGGATTACGTACGCGATCAACATCAAGCCACCTACTTGTACTCTGAGGCATAGACCAGTTCCCTGAATCTCGCTCGATTGTGTTTAACGAGGCATTTCCAGGCGATTTCTCCGCCTGAGTCGGAATACCCGTCATGCTCGCTGTCAACGTTGAAATCGAAGGCAGGGTCTGGGTGGTTGCGATGCCCTGCGGTCCCGTTGTGGCAGGCTCCCATGGCCGGTGTGTGAGGGTGGTTTCCATTGTGTGGCTTTCAAGACGTTGAAAGAGTAGGGGGCGAGAGAAAGAGCGAGAGAACGTATGTGGGTGTGGATATTTCTCAAAGAGTGACGAAGTACTTTTGCGAAGACTAGTGATCCGAAATATTGTACCTCCCTCACTATATCATGTTCGACGTATCGGGAAACAATCGTAGAACACACGTCTTATATTGGATAGCCGATAGATGCGGTAAATGCCGAGAATCGGTGTCGATCGAGGTACCGTTCGAGGATCGCGTAGGGAAGCGGCTCCAGATCGAGAGACGTTCGCCTTTCGAGTTCAGGGGACCACTCGGAAATTCTGTTCCTCCTCTAGGATTTGAATTTTATTTCGCAAAGAGCCGAATTCCCTCCAGAACCCGCTTGCCCGAGAGAAATATTGCCAACAACGATTGTCACTAGACCACGTAAGAAGTCAAGTCTCGAATCTCGTGGAGGTTCACGTTGGGCGAGTAGAGACGCAAGGTACACTAGTGTAGCGGATGACGGTCACTATGCGACAAAGAGATAAGTACTTGAATGGGAAGAAAAAAAGAGAAGGCGAGCTCATTGATCACGCAGAGACGCATCCAAGGTCCGGGGCAGATGTCGGAAACAAGTCAAGCAGACGGGGAAACAGCCAGCGTACCTATCCAGGGACGGATCATGTAGAAAGAGTAAAACGAGGGCAGTTAATCCTTATGGAGGACACGGAGAATGTACAAGGAAGAGAAAAGGGACCTTTCAGAAAGGGAAAGGAAGAGAGGTAAGGGAGCGCTAAATTTTAATAGGAAAAATGAGCAATCCGTGAAGGTCAACCACATGGGGAAGACGGAGGGAGGGGGGGTGGACAGAAATTATGAACCACAGGACCAATGGTTCTGGGGCATGGTTTGCAGACAATGGATCGCACAGGGAGCTTACCTGATGGCCGAGAATAAAACGCTCGGGCGGTGCAGCGGAACGTGGCACAGGAGTGAGGAGACGAACAATTGGGCAGGAAGAAGAGTTAGGGCAAAGATTCCGACCGATAACCAGCAGAAGCTTAACGTGACCGGCCTAGTCAAAAGCGAAGCTGCGGGGATGATGAAGAGGGGCGAAATGGCTGTTGAGAAAAGAGCCAGCCAAGAAAGATGGACGACCAGAGCCGGACTAAATAAGTACAGTACTAACAGTAGTGGTGGTGGTGGTAGTAATGTACTTGGTTAGAGTCGCAGTGGTTTAGTACGGTAGTCTCCGAGTCAGAAAGAGGGGGAAGGAAACAAGAGATTTAGAGAAGAGAGAAAGAGAGAGAGAGAGAGAAGAGAGAAAGGAGGGGGCCGGCGGTTGAAGGAGAAGAAGCCTAGACTAGAAAGAAGCCAGAAAGAGGGTGGACACTGGAGTAAGTTGCAAAATACGGAGTAATACTCGATTGGTCGTAGTAGGAATAGAACCTCGGACTAGTGGCAGGAACCAAACGGTGGCACTGGGGAGTATGGGAACAACTGGGAAGTCTGATTGATTGAATGAATGATTGATTGATTCATTGATGAAAGGGCAGAACAGACTCCGACTCCTTGGGGCTTGGAGCGTGTGGTGCAGCGATGCAAGCAAGTGATTTTTTGGCACTAGAACTGGATCGGGTTGGAAATTGATGATGGATAATGATGATGACCGACTCGCCGACTTTTTTAGGCGCGGGAGCTATCGACCATATGTTCTGACTAGTCGGCGGAACCCCGGGGCGGGTCTGGAAACAGTCGGTGGAGACACTTTCTACAGTAGGTGAAGAAGTCAAGAAGATATGGAGAGTTCAAACAATCCATTTATTCTCCCGGCAAAAGCTGGGATAAATTAATGACAGGTGCATGCATGGGTGGTTCATACTTACTAGTCTTAAGGATAACACCCAGGGTCATTCCACAGAAGTCAATTCCCGTAGTAGACGTGTGCTAATTGAATAGTGGATGGAGATAATGCCAGTGTAAAAAAAAGAAAGAAGAAAAATCAGCTAAAATGAAATAAAATAGAGCGCCGAGCGAAAAGGGAGAAAGTTTAAAAATGGAAGCAGTGAAAAAGCAGTGAAGAATGATCTGATGCAGCTCACACGTAGTATCCTTGTTTAAAAGGGCAATCGAGCAGTCAATCACAGAGGGCAACCGTCATCTAAGGCAGAGGATCAATTCTATCTCCTTCTGCTGCTCATCCCTACGCAAACTTCAAGATTCCCATCGCCGAGGTAAGTTCCTTCTATTGCTGCATTCAATGTAGCATGATCTCCTATCCCCTTCTCAAGAGTCCAATATTGCTAGATCTATGTGACACGGAGTGATGGATGTATGGGGTTTCATTGGGGACTACTGCGAGATACAGATGATACAGCAGGTATCATATGCTGCTGGATGGCGCTTGGCATTGCGTCCTCAAGTATGGGCATACACTTAGACCGCAACGGTCCATCAACAATTCACCCCCCGGTCGTATAACAGGGCATTATTCACCCTTGGTCAGACGTAGTGTGGTCGCAAATCCGGTAGGCCATCCGCTCGGGTGACAGCCACTGACGCTCACTCTGGCATGCTGGATTTACAGGTCAAGATCGCTTGGATGGTAAACTGGTAGACTATCGGAGGAGCGAGAGAGATCGAAATCAGATTTGGAGCCTGAAGTGAAGGCAAAAAGGAGGGTACATCGTCACCTAAGAAGCCACAACTAAGGCAGGTCATCCGTCTGGAAACGGCCAAGCATTCAAGGGAGAGATGATCTGCTGCGACAGGAGTCCACCGCCACGAGGCCGCCTTTTTTTGACCTTTTTTTTCCCTTACTGTTGATGAGCCGGCTGGGAGGGTGGAAAGGTTCAATCGGAACCAGGGAGCCTGGAAAGGGAGGGGGGAAAGAACCCCTTCCATCCAGTGGCACCGATGGAGTCACTGCTGCCATGCCACAACAACTTTTACCCGTGTTCGAAAAAATACTCTCCATGTCCAGAACACCATAGTGGTACAAGAAGACAAAATGTCAGGTACCAGAGTTGAAAGGTGCTTAGTTC
Source organism: Aspergillus aculeatus ATCC 16872 (assembly GCF_001890905.1). NCBI lineage: Eukaryota > Fungi > Ascomycota > Eurotiomycetes > Eurotiales > Aspergillaceae > Aspergillus > Aspergillus aculeatus. The sequence goes on from NW_017962988.1 coordinate 1,016,105, forward strand.
CCCCACTTTAAGGGATCTAGCGCATCGGATAGCTGGCTCCGCCAAAATTTGCGATTTGTATCCATCTCTTTCTTGGGCTTCTTTTTCCTAATGCGTACCGCCCGGTTAAGCTCCAGCTTGCGATCCATTATCCCCGATACATCGTCCAGAATAATATTAACAGACATATAAAATCGCCAACCACTATCTTAAATAGTCAGAGGCATAACAACAAACAGAGGCCCCTCTACTACTGACTTATTGTTCAAATAAGCGGGATAGGATGTCTTTAGAACAGGCGACAAATTAATAGCGGCACAGTTACTGCAAAAATTCAGTCCAAAGTCATCCGAGCCGAGCTTGTCCTACTTAGGCAATTGTAGGAGCTGAGTTGGGCAACTCGAGCGTAGATCGTGCCGAGGTCCTCCGTGACCTTACTACAGCCATGACAGCGCCATCTAGTTTTCATTCTTCCCATTTGATCTAGCGGATTTAAATGGGTTCAGATGGGAAAGATACAGTCCAACATAATGGACCAGGTTTGCAAGGCTGATTTCGGATGCAAGTAAGTAGCAAACAAATGATGAGACTCGGAAAGTGAGAGAGACGGCGGGAACAATGGAAGTCAAAATGAAAGGAGCCAGGTGGTTGACACCTCCCAATTCTAGGCCCCCGAGCTGTTGTAGGGCGCTGGGTTGGCAATTATGGCCGAGCCAAGAGGGTGGGAAGAAGCGGCGTCCTCACTTGAACGATTGAAGTGGTGATTTTTTGGTTGACTGACTGTTTAACTCAGAATTTGCGAGTTCTTACAGCTTGGACCAACAGCCGGAAAGTGGGGCCCACCCAATAAATGGGGGATTTTGGAGTCGATTCAATCCAATCAGACGAATCAGCTTACAGGCAGCTGTCATGATAAAATGCAGTTTACTGCAGGACTTTTACGGCACCTCTACCCGTCGTGAGAAAGGTGGTGGTGGTGGTGGTGATGGAGATAGTGGTGGTACATATTTAGTGCATGATTGCTGGCAGAAAAGCACTGCAGTGACCTTGTCTTTGTATGCATTGGCCATTACATCATCTGAATACGAGATAAAATTGAGGTTCACTCGGATTGAAAGTTGAAAGGACTCTGGATCCGGAGCCGACAACAAACTCGAAAGGCCGATGAGATTTGATCAGTACATGTTGAGGATGAAGAGGGCCAGGTTCCAAAGGAAGAAGCAGAGGCCATCCTCGGTCGGCAACGATCTCGATGCGATGCGGTCTGCTTTCACGTGGCTGCACTGAACGATCGGCCGCAGGGGTCCCACGGTCTGCGAACTGCCGTAAGCGTAATGTTGCGTATGGCTATGTACAGTACCACCAGTACCACCCACCCCCCTCCATGTTTCCTCCATGTCTCTGACTGGAGAGTAAACCTGTCCTCCTTGCAGCTGAGCAGATGTAAGTTCACTTTCTCCCTGCCTGGCAATGACAATAAGCACCTATGTGATAAGCTGGATCCCCTGGAAGTTATGGGACCTACCACACACCGTGCGAAGGGTCCATGCCTCCATGGCGTCCTTGACAGCACGCTCGAGTGGTACAAAAGCACGTTCTGCGAGACTATTGAAAGAATACCCGCCGGCATGAAATATTACGAGCTACAATTTCAATTCGTACAAAAACCAACACCATTGGCGGTACGGAGTTCTAGTACATCTCTCTGCCAAAGTCAAGGTCAACGTCGGTTGGAAGAGAAAGGAGGGAAGTTAATGGAACAAAGCGTCGTCTACACCATAGAGGGTGGGCGTTTCCACCGTGACCACCTTCATCATCTCAACCAGTCCTAGGTGCAAGCGAGAGGTAATTATGGTCATGATCTGTTTTGCTATTCTCTTGCGCGTCAAAGTTTGCTTCAGCTAGTCCCGAAACATGATTCATTTTTGACTTTCCAGCAGCCGACACATGGCAACCACGGTGGAATGATCGCCGCTAAAACGCCTGCTTATGGAGGTTCTGGACATGCAGCGGCGTCAGTTGTTCAGCCACACGGTCGCCAAGAATCCCAACGCCCTGTAGCATAAGACAGTACTGCTATGTAGTATGTACTCAGTATGTACATGTACCACTGATGTAAGCATGGATGTACTGTGGTGACATGGATGGATAATCATGGTGCATGTAAGTATCCCTTCCTCTCCCACATGAAAGTATTGTACACTACAGTGGTGAGGTCAGACAGCATCAGTGTAACTAAAAGGATGACTGACTGTCTAACCATAGTTTGTAGACTTCCTGCCGAGTATCATCAACAGAGCAAACACACGTACAGTACATTCGTCTTCTTTGGGACAATGCAGAGTCACGTCAAGCAAGTACAGTACCTTGGAATGCGACCATTACCAACGTGCATACTTCATCTCCATTGAAGTGTACGGAGGACTGTCTCCATATTCTCCCTACACCTGTCCACTACAGTACATGATCAACGCGCTTCTACGGAGTACTGCAGGCCCTTCCTTACCTGCTGAATAATACTCTCTGGTCGATCAGGGCGTTGGGAGCGAGAGTCAGTCGCTGTGACTCGAGACACGAGTCTCAGCTAGTTTCATCCCTTTGCCTGGTGTGTGTGCTATGCGTCGTGCCATGACCTACCGCCCATACGGTGGCGGCCGCCTCAGTTGCTGATTCCTCACCGACTCGATCCTTTTTGCACTTGAGGGATCAAATCGACGGCTAAGATTATCGCAAAACCTATGGACTCTCCGTACTCAGTCCACCAATCCATCAGGGCTCCTGTTGCTTTTTCCCTTTTTCACTTAATCCCCTTGTATTTTTCTGTTATGTTTGTTTGGAATCTTTTGATGACTAAGTTGTAGAAGACACTCGATTCACATTATTGACTGAATCAGTCGATGCAACCTCGAAAATCCTCCAGCTCTTCTGAAGCACATGTACTGTACTTCCCCAAGTGGAAAGAACAGTGCTATCCATCTATCACACCATGTGATTGCCAGTGACCCAATGTCATCAACAACGTGAGATCAAGAATCCGGCAATGCTCCATCGTCCATCAGCCGGCGACCTGATTCCTCATGACAGGGGGAGTCACTTGAACGATGGCGATCGACTGATTGCCATGTTTTCTTTTTCCACGTTGAGGGGAAGAACCCCCAGCCTGCAGATCGTGCAAGAATTTCCCCGCTAGTCTAGCGTGGCATCTGCCATCCAATCGTGGAGTCGATCAGAAGCCAAGGTAGTACTGGTTAAATATGTGTGTCTAAATTGAGAAGATGGGGGTAGCATCGAAACCTGGTCCAGACTATTGTGTTGTTATTATGGTTTGCTATTATTGTTGACTTATTCTTATTCACTTGAGCGGGAGCGAAAGGATTATTGTTGCAAATAATCCATCCACGCCCGTTGTGCATCCGGGCCACCAGAATCCGATAGAGCCACAAGACAACCACATCAACCAACAGGCACCACTGATTTGGATTCATCCTTCGACGGAGTCGGGGGCGGGGTCGGAATCGGGTGACGATCGGATAAATGATGCATTCACCCGCCCCTCCTTCGTCCCTTTGGGCAATTTCTTTTCTTTTGTCTGATCGCGTGAGAAAGCTGTGTCTTGTGCGCCACCCCCCTCCCACGGGGCTGCCGTATATCTACTCGATTACGGTGATTCACTGCTGTTATTATCAACTGCGGCAGTAAAAGGAATTCTTCCAAAATCCGGGCAAGGTTGGTAGTGGTTTGGCAGGCAGCACAAAAACAGGTGCGATGTCGGACTTCCCTGGCCTGGGCGGGAGATTAAGCCAGGACTTCTCCAATCACAACACCTGACCTCAACCCCAACGGTCCAGCCTATTGCGTTCTACTGGCCTCGATTGACTATGCTGGGGTCTTGACTGCGCTCTCCAGCCATGCAGCACTTTCGAGAGGGGGAATGGGCGATGTGACAGCCTTTCTATAGGGCAGGGGTGGTGTGGACCACGGAAACCCACCTCCAAGGCTCAGTCCCAAGCCCAACACTCCAACTGGGCCAACGATCGGACAGAATTCCATCGTCCATCATCGCTGGCCACGCGCAAGACTACGAGTAATATGGCCCGTCAGCTATTATTATTGCCCTGCGCTAGACTAGGCGACAGAGCCGGGGTCGGACTACGGGTCTTAGCGCGCCAGGGTTCCTCGTGCATTATTGGGCCATGTGCCTTCAATCTATGTGACACCATCCGGCCCCGTTAAGGACCTGCCCGAGTGGGCACAGTCTGAAATTTGCCCGATTTGACCTGCTGAACGGGAGACTGCATTTTGGCCCATCCCCTCCACTTCCGCATTAATATTCTCCCAGTCGATTATCCAGGTAGGAGACCCCAGTGGCGACGCAGCAGGAAACCTCTCAGGCACCAATGCAAAGCTCATCTTGAAGGATTCAACAGAGCGGCCATGCAGCTTCGGAAGGATTCTCATGATAAGTATTCCCTGCTTGAGGCTTGATTCAGGTCGTTCTTTAGCTATCGACAAATGCTCCTTCGCCGCGCGGGAAGGCCAGCTTCCGGGCCTTGCACCCTGCTCGCTTGATTAGATTGAATCTCCAGATGTGTCTGGGCCGAACGGGCCAGGATGGTTACATTGACTCTGTCAGTGACCGCGTCAGCACTCAGTATCTAATTTATGCATGCAGGGCCTCGAGCGGAGCACGACTGCTGTTCAGCCGGCTGGCTACAGCATCTGTAGAGTCTAGTTTTCCAGCTCCAAGGCCTGGTTCAACCTTAGTCCTGCTGGGCTGTCGTGGTCTTGAAATCGAGGTTGATCGAAACAGGTCAACCGGGGTCACTGTTCACCATGTTGTCGTCCGGCAGCTGCCCTGCGCATAGTATCGAAGCTCGGACTCCCACCTGTCGGAGAGCTAACCATCTGGACCCCACGCTTTAATTAAAGTGTGCATGCTGACCTCACCTCCTACCCTTGCGCATGGCCATGGCGTAAATATGCCAGAGCAGGGTCAGATGCAGCGGTCGAACTGATCCATGCCAACTGCAACTCATCATGGTGCCTGCCCCCCGAGCCAACGAAGCCACCAAGCAGACTATATTCAACCTGCTTGCACAGGTTCGGAATTCGTCCGCCGGGGAGAGCGGGGGTTGCTTCTCCGACCAATACTCCATCATCTACCGAAGAGAAGCGCCCAGGTTAAATTAAAGACATTGTTACTTGACTAAGAGAAGAAAGATAGGCGAACAAAAACAAGCGAGCCTGCACGTTGGACAGACCAGTATCTGCTCCGAACTCCATGCGATGCTACCTCACTAACTTAGCCCGAGTGAGGACCACCTCTCGCTCGAATCAGCATCCTCGAACAACGAGACTAGACATCGGCAAGTCAATCATGGATCACCCGCGCGATGACCCAAAGCAGGTCAGATTGATCTCCTTCTCTCTCACCCCAAGCACTTACAAGTAAAGCTTAGTCTTCCCCTCCCATTTGGCCCCTCTGGACTTAAGTCTACACTACCATCCCGTCGGCCCTGACTAGCGCTTACTCACGAAGCCACTAGCCAGAGACTCCACCGCGAATCCTTCAGAAGGATTCCTTCTGCTCCTGGATGGAGATGGACCTCGGTTGCTGTCCCTACGGAGTAGACAACGCGGAAAATCGGTGGAGCCCATCTCTTCACGGCGCACGCGAGGTGAAGAATCCGCCGCCATCACTATCTTTCAGGGACCACTTTTTCGTTCGTGCAGCTGCAACCTTAGTCCGGTAGTCCGGTCAGCGGTCGTCCATGGGCCGACCCATAGAGATGATTTTAAGCTCTATCAAAAACAACCACGAGAACGACACCAGTGCCTCACTCTCGGACAACTCCCGATGAATCAGTATACAATTAAAAGACCCCCGCAAGATGTAAGCAAGCCAAGCGAAAACGAAGCAAGCAAATCCCGGTTCAAAACCCAAAGCCCCCATGGCGGATAATCCTCCCCATGCGCGCCATTGCAACAAAAAAGCCAAAAAAAAGCCAAAAAAAAAAAAACAAAAAAAGAAGAAGGCGGCTGACACATAATTGTCCGAACCTGACGGATGGATACCTATCTCCTGCACGGAGACATTCAGCACTCACAGTGTAGTAACGCCTTAGTACTAGCAGTCAATGACCTTCCCCCGCTTCTCATACTGTAGTACTCCGTAATCTCGTCCAATGCTCATATACTAGGTATAGACCAGATGAAAAAGTCCTCAAAATGCCCGCGGTAATTAGCATTGACTTACACGAAGGAGAGGAAGGGCGATTCCCCCCCCCTCTTTCATTCCATCCTTCCTTCCCATCCCACCCCCATCTTCCCTCCCTGCCCTCACTCCGACTCCGATGCTACATTGGCAGAAAGTTACTTTAGTAAAACCGGGAAAAAAAAAAGCCCAGACCAACACCCATGCCTATAGGAAGTTAGACCTAAACCTATCGGACCTTTTCTCCGTCGGAAGAACGGACGGAAGAAGCCATGAGCTCCGAAAGTCCGAGTGTGGCTGATAGAAGCAAAAAGAGTTGGGTTGGGTTGGGTTGGGTTGGGTTGCCACGTGGTTAAGGCTACCTTCCGCACGCACTACGTTCTTTCTCTTGGAACAGTGTGGGTTATTGGTTGTTAGAGTAGTCGCAAGGGGGTTTGGGTCAAGGTTGATTGATGTTGTTGGTCAGCTGTAGGTGGGTGGTGCTAAGGGTTCAAGTGGGCAAATTGGAAGGGGGGGATGGTGTTTGGGATTTTTGGACTTGAAACTGCGAGAGCTTGGTTTTTTTTGTGCTGCAGTTTGTTGAGAATTAAGGGCGAGGGCTTTTCTGCATGCTTGGAGCTGGGTGTGAGGTCTAGAAGTGCAGGCTTTGGATGGGTAGTCTAGAAGCTAGTAGGCAAGCTACTTTACTGTCTGTGCCTGGCAGATAAGAAGGGGGCCAAGCCATAACGGATGTATAGCCACAAGCTTTTCCAACGTGCCCTTTCTTTTGCTGATTAGTTGTCTAAAGGTCCAATCCAGGAACTACGACATCCCCATAGACCATAAACTAGCTATCCACCACTCGATATTTACGATGAAAGGAGATTGTCCAGAAAGAGAGGTCTGGTCTCGCAAACGCCGTTATCAATGCGAACAAACCCCCTGCATGCCGAGTATATAGAGTGGCAAAGCTATCAGCCTCACGCGAACACCTGCATCCAGAAGGACTAAGCCGCCGTCCTTCAGCCTCTTCGCATAGCCTCTAGATCGCTATTGCTGCTAATGAATCCATTCACCTAAGAAGGACAAGCCCCGCTGAGCTACTACTTTGAGTAAGAGTCGAGAAAATGAACCAGACAAAATCAGCCTTACTCGCCCTGTGCCCTGCCCTGCCCTGACTTATCCTGCCTTGCCTTTCGGACTTCCCTGGCTGGAATACTAGTAGAAGTGGAGGTGGAGGCTGTGTTCGGGGACGGCGACGGCGGCGGGGTGAACCCACCCCCGGTCCAAGGAAGATGTGGCAGAGTTGGTATCCATCTATCTATGAGACGAGGCTGTTACCTATTTCGCTCTTCGGTATAACCGTATAAGGCTGGCTTCCGGAGACGCCTGGTTGAAATTGGAGGTGTGGGGGGTGGAGTCCGAGTTGTATTGCCCTGGAGGCTGGAGCTAAGCTAAACCAACTGGAACCTGGGTTCGGCTGATCCTTCGATCGGAAGATGGGGCTCTTGCTTGGGTGTTGTCGTGTGGTAGGGAAAGGCCTCCAGATAATTTCACCGGACGGCCAACCGTCTGCGTGACTTGTGTTTGGAAAAGGACAAAAGACTTTGTTTGTCATGCAATTATTCGTTCAGTGACTTGGTTGCTGCTGCTGCATGGATATCCTCGATATGCGCGGTAGTCATATGGCATATGCAGTTGCATCGTGGCTATTCATGTAAGTAGTAGTTGACCCGATCTATGTTTTATATCCTGGTCTGAATATGGCTCCCAAGCGTTGTGTATGTACAGGTGGATCTTTTGTGCGGAGGATAAAGAAGTGTTTACTCCTCATCCTCTCCTTCGTCCTCGTCCTCATCTTCCTCCATCTCATCAGGATCAACTTCATCATCATCCTCATCCTCGTCCTCGTCATCCTCGTCATTATCATCAAACTCTACCCCCAGGTCACCGGTGATATCCCAGCGGTCACCCTTAGCAGCGGCACTAACGTACTTAACAAACTTGAGCGTGCCGCTGTCGCGCAGGACAATGCTGAGGCGGTTCCAGTTGGCCGCTGTGCTGAAGAGAATGCTGTCGTCTTCGTCGCCGGCGGCGGACCGATAGATCGCCGCATCGCCCTCGTCCTCATCATCGACGGCCATGTAAATCTCGTATCCACCCACTGCGGGCTCGTCGGCAGACTTGACATCGTCCGTGGACTCGGGCTTGGGCTGGGGCTTGGACTTCTCCTCGGACTCGCCGGTAGCCTCCTCCTCTTCATCCTCCTCGTCGGCGCCCACGGGCTCCCAGCCGGGCGTGGGCGTCAGGCACAGAGTGAATTCCAGGCGGGGCTCCTCCCCGGTATAGCCGCTGGCAAGGGTGTAATCCTGGCCCCGGCGGAAGCGGCGCGCCATGTAGTCGTAGCTGGAGACGCGAGCCGCGCCGGTGATCAGGGCCAGCCACTTGCGGAACGCCCGGGACGGAAAGAGGTCGTTGAGGAGCTCCTGGAGCGGGGTCTTCTGATCCTCCGTGGCGGTTCCGTGCTGCTGAAACATGTAGCGTTGCTTGTGGGGGGGCCGGGCAACAGTCCACCCGGTCTGGGCGAGGATCTCGTCCGAAGAGCTGGGCAGAGATTGCTTCTCCTGCTCCTCAATATACGTGCGCACCCGAGCGGAGAATTTGTCGGACAAAAACTGGTCGAGGTTGAGGGAGGATTCATTGCCGAACGTCTCGGACATCTCCTCGGCGATGTCCGGAGTCAGGTAGGAGGGGCGGATGTATTGAATCAGGAAGTTCAAGTCTGACTCCGTGAACTCGGCGCTGGGTTCCTCCTCCACCTTCGCCTTGCCCTTCCCCTTGCCCTGATCAGTCTGTCCGTCCGCTTCCTCGCAGACGACCGGCTTGGGCTGAGGGAGATCGTAGATGTCGCCTCGTCCCTGAAGCTGGGCCAGACTGCTGCGCTCGGCGAGCTTCTCCTCCAAGCCGGCCTCGTATCCGTCTTCGCCCTCCTGCGGGATGTGGAACCATCCGCTGATCGCCATGCGCACCCGCTTCTTGGACTTGTCTTCGTTCTCCTTGGGGTGGTAGACTTCCTCAACGTCGTGGAAACTCTCGCCGGGCTGGACGGTGAAGAAGCTCAGCTGGTTGAAGGCAGGGGGAATGCTCAGGCTGAAGTCAGGACTAGGGATCTTGACATCGTCGCCGTTGACATCCTTTTTCGTGGTGGTGGGGTACAGGCGCAATGCACCACCCCATTCCTCTTGCCATGGGGTGTCCGGGTCGGTCAGGTAGAGGATATAGGATACTCGTCTGCTGCCAATGACGTCGTCATGGCACAACAAGTGGCAGCCTTCGTTGTAGACGTTGATGGCCATGTCGGTCTTGCGACCGCTGAGCTTTCCGGATCCGGTCACGGCGGAGAGGTATTCGCGGAACCGAGCAGAGTACATAGCATCGCGCAACTTCAGGATCGAAGGGAGCTTCGACAGGGACTCATCATCAAGCCCGTCCAAGTTGGCCAGATCGCCCGACTGGAAGATCTTGTAGATATCGGTCTCCTTCTCAGTGAAGTCGACTTGGGCCTGGATTTCGTCGCGGACAGCCCGTAAGAGGGAGGGCTCGATCAAAGGGGAAATGACTCCATGCTTGTAACTTGAGCACTAGTTAGCCTTTTGTTTTGAGTATAGCATCTGAATGATAGACGAATTGGTGATCGGGTGGGGTGGACATACGGAGCAGATTGAGCATACTGCTCGGTATACTTCTGTTGCTCCGAAGGGTCGAACAGACCGTCGCGGAAACGCGCAGCGGCTTCCTCACTGGACAAAGCACGCTTTTTCGTCTCCGGCTGACCCTTGCTCGAGCTACTGTCTGTCTTGCGCTTCATTTTCGGTGATTTCGATTGAGATGATCTGAAAGGAGGGGAAGCCTTGGGAGGGAAAATCGAGGTGCGACAACGGAGGGCTGGGGATCTTTTTTGCTAAATTTTAGTTTGGCGGTGAGGATTTTGCAGCCTTCGATTTCAAGTCAGCCCATCCATCAATCAGGCCATGCAACCATCTACGGTACGGTGCGGTCTCTCTTTTCTTGGGCACGGTGTTGGAGATAGCCAATATGGTATAAACTTGTAAATTCTAATAACCTTAGCAATTCAATTGTTACATTGTCTATGGACTACGTCCTGTTCTTCGACAAATGAAGGACTTAGTAGATGGTGGCTCTCGGTTCCTGAGTTGGCGGCTGGAAGCTTCGATTGCTCCGCACTGGCCGATAATGAATCCCCCCCTGGCGATAAGCCGCCTATCATCTCCATTCAACCCATCTGCCCCATCATCACTGCCTATCACTTCCATCACCTCCCTCCATCTTCTGCCTTCTGCCTACCACTTTCCACCTCTGTTACAGTGCCACATTCACCCAAACAGATATTATCCTGATAACCATTAGCTATCCTCTGCTGGCAGACAAACGGCTCGCCTCGCTCTTTCACCCCCAACACCGACCCCTCACTGAGTACAGCGCAGACGTCATTGAGCGCCGATCGCGGCCAGCAGTCCTTCGATCCAGCAATCCGCTTGATAGAGGGATCGATCCCGTCCTTCAATTTCGCCCCTCTCAAAAATAGTCAAAGAAACACCGCACGGGGAGCAACACACAATATGCAGCCTGTACAAGAATCCCAAGAAAGTTCGCCCGATCGGCCAGGGACTCCGCCACGCCCACCGTATTCTCCTGTGACACCGACCTTTGCGCATCTCGCACCTGTCATCTCTCCCTCCGTGGCAAACGGGGTATCGCACCCCATCGTCCCTCCCGCCGCATCGCCCTCTCCCACAACGGCAGCGCCGCCCTACAACGGCTTGACGCCGGACTTTGCTCCTCCCCCGCAGGCCCCGCGTGCAGCACCCTTCTTCGCTGCGGAACCCGCTCCAGTGCCCATTTCCGAAAGCGAGAACCCCGATGCGATCGCACTACGGTCTGCTATCTCGATCTTGCAGCTCCAGAAGCAGCAGAGCCTGCGAGATATCCGGACATTGGATGAAATGAAACGAGCGGCGGCGGCGGACCCGGAAGGCTTTGCGCGCGAACTGGCTGCGGGGAACCTTACGGCGAAGGATAAGGGCGGATTTATCAACTTCCGCCATGACACTACGCATGATGACGAGGATGAAGATGAGGATGATGGGATGGGGGATGATTCGAAGGAAGGGAAGGCATCTGGGTTTGGAACGATTCCCCCTCCCCAAAACGTGGTTCGGATGCCCCCGATCAACTGGGCCAAGTATCATATCGTGGGCGAATCGTTAGATAAGATGCACGAGGAACAGCGGCGCCGGCCATCCGCGGGGGAGCCGCGAAGGGATGAAAGCGCCCAGCGGGCCCCAGAGTATCTCCTGGCTTCACCGTACCGACCGCTGACGGACAAGCTAGACAGCTCGAGCAAGGCCAAGGGGACTGGAGCCAAGAGCAAGAAGTCCTGATCAGGCCTCCTTCTCTAAAAATCAAAATCTGTTTGGTAAATCGACTAGACAGTGACAACATTAGCATTCATATCAAGGGCTAAGATCACAGAAAGCGTGCAACAACCACAAAAAGAGGATACCACCACAGCTGTAGGAGACGTCCGCGTGTACAGTATATGACAATGTGGAAGTTTCCCGGCGACGACACAATCAATCAAGCACAGTTGAAATCCTTCAACTCCGCAAGTGTCTTCTGCAGCCTCTCATGGGCCTTCTCAACCCGTTCAATTTGTGCCTCCATCTCAGCCTCAGTGGTGATCGCCGAAGTCGCCTTGAGCTGCACCGGGGGTAGTATGGCCATCACTTCGCGCACCTCGTCCTTGGACGCCTCCGATGCTTTCAATGCAATCATCGTCCGATACCGCAGACTCTCCACAGTCGCCTTCCTCCTGTGCTCCTGTTCAATGATCCCAAGCATTCGTTTTTCCGGACCAACCTGCTCACACCCGCATGCATGTGCGCTCAGCCAGGCCTGCGCTTTGGGACAATCGGCCCGCGTCTGCATGACGATATCAGCGACGGCCTCACGCGACAGAGGCGGGTTCGAGTCGCTACCATCGTACCGCGAGACCATCTGTCCAGATACCTTCTTGCTCTATTTTGTGGGGGGGGAGGTTCAATGTCAGCAAGTTGTGCAATTTCAGGAAATTCGTCATGTTGTCTTCTTTCATTCCGTACCCCAATATGTATCTTCAACCCCGCCTGATCAACCTTCACATGTACTGCTTCATCCTCGTCGTCCAGTGTCGCGAACGGGGACGCGAGCTTCGCGGCTTTCTCCGCCCAGAACCTGGCCCACGCCAGCTGGGACTTTTGGAAGGTGTAGAAGCTGTCGTGCTCACAGCGCTTGGATCGGTCGTGGGCAGTGGTGGAGGTGGGGGCGTCAGGTTCTCTCGCGCTAGGATGAGGTCGAGGGTGAGGTGGAGGTACCGGACTGGAGGGTGGCAATTGGGTGGCCTTGCGTTTCTTTCTTCCCATCTTGGAATTTAGGATACGGGGTCAACGAGCTTAGTCTGCTTGAATTCTTGATCCGTCTGAAGGGAGGAGTAGATCGTTTCCTGAGAATGAACGGATGAGATGACAAGATGAGCTGGAGTAGAGATGAGATGAGATGAAGTGTAGGTGAAATGAGAGGGAGGATGAGGTTCAAAGTGGATCATGCTGATTACACCTTCTCCCACTTTCTCTCTCACTCTCTTGACGGGTTCTGTAACTCCTGAGGTACTGGAGCATTGATGTAAAAGTCCGTGCTGGGTCATGATGGTCATTGTAAATCCGGGGGCGCTGGATACATGCTGAGGGAGCATGCAGGTATACTGCGTGCTAGTAGGAACAAAGCTGCTATACATTACTAAAAGTTATTCTAAGAATATAGACAATTTTGATTAAATAGTCCTAACACAGTTTCTTAGGTAATCTTTCAAAAGATCTTAAGATTTAGGAAATCTATACCTCTAAATAGGAGATACTCTTGTATGTGATTATATATCTAAACTTATAAGATTGGATAAGATCTGTTAAAAGTATACTAGTTCTATTAGATCTAATCTCAACAGTATCTAGTTTTTAAGACTTGTAAAGATTAGGTAAGATTATTTTCCTCTCTAAGTAGACTTACAAGTAGCTCTCTTCTGATAGCTGTCTCCGGCACCTCCTTACTTTTAGTATCATGTCATCTGGAAATGTAGATAAAGCCCCAGCCCCAGAGAGAAGTGTCAAAGTGCAGCGAGGAGCCAGCAAATAGCCACGATGAAAGCGTCCAAACTTGGACTCGGAAGGATGAGCAATCAAGCCCAAGAATACTGTACATGTATATAGTTTTATTCATCAGATCCAAGTGATAGATACCTATAATCCAACGCATCTAGCGCAGAACAACTAAAACAGAGCAAGTGTTTAGCATATGTCCAAGAAACACCACAACCAACATCCACCATAACCCACCAGATCTTCATCCTCACCCTCACCCAATACCTCTTAGTACCCCTCCACCCCAGCTCCCAGCACCCAGTTCCCAGGCCTCATCCCCCAGCAACCGCTCCCCCAAAAGATCAAAGCTTAGCTTTAACCTCATTCTCCCAAGCCTCGACCCTTCCCCTCGCGGCCCCCTCCTCCTCCGCCTTCCGCTCCTCCACGCGATCCCGCCACGCCACCATCTCCGCATGCGCATCCAGAATCCCCAACGACTGCCGCCACATCTCCTCCTTCATCATCCCATAGATGCCCGTGGCAGCTTTCGTCTGCAGCCGGCGGTCGCGCAAGAACTGCACCGCCTCCGCCAGCCCGCCGTACGCGTCGACCAAGCCGGCCTCGCGGGAGGCGGCGGGCCCGCCGAAGCGCCGCGCCTCGAGCACGAGGTCGCGGAACGCGGTCGCCGACAGCTTCTCCCGGAAGACGCTCATCATGGGCGACTGCAGCGGCACCCCGAACTCCAGCTCGTTGATGCAGAGGTACCCCTTGCTGGGGTTCTGGATCCGGTAGTCGTGGTACATGGCCAGCATGAGGCCGCCGGCGAAGGCGTGGCCGTTCAGGAGGGCGAGGGTTGGCATTGGGTAGCTTTTGCGGTTGGTTAGTTATATATTTGAGTAAAAATGGGGGGTGGGGAGGAAAGGTGAAGACCTACGTAAGTACCCGCCGAAATAACTTCCATAACCATTTCTCGACGAAGCCCTCGGTGGACTGCGCGAGTTCGAGGTCGAGACCATTGCTGTAGAATTTGGGGATGCCGCTGGTGGTGATCACGACGCCCTTGGGGTAGCGGTATTCGATGATGTCGAGGGCCAGCAGGAAGGCGTCGATGAAGGTGGGTGTGAGGCGGTTGTCTTTCGGGGAGGTGAAGGTGAGGATGTAGATGTTGCGGTCCTGTTCCGCCGCGGACGGGTTCGTGCAGGTGAAGGTGCCGTTGGTGGAAGTGATGGGGATGGTGAAGAGGGGCGGCGGTGTTGGGTCGGGAGTAGACATGTTGGTGAGATGAGAAGATGCCGTGAGTTTAGGTGAATGTGTCTATGCTATACTTGTGGATTGTTATGATCTTGTACGATAGGTCAAATGTGGGGAGAAGTATGTAGTTTATTTCGGATGAGGGGAGCCGAGGGAGACACTGATAATGTAATCATGCCCATGTCCGCGGCATCACATGCTGCTAAGCTTCATCCATCCACTTCCTTCCTCCTACACATGCACTCAACCCACTATGCTATGTTCTCCTTCAACTCAATCTGGAAGCGCGCCTTCAACTCTCCACGCAGCGTCTCTGCAATTCGGGCATTCGTCCACGGCGCCACCATGCCCTTCTCCTGAATCCGACCCTCCAGCACCGCCAACACGCCCACTGCGCAGGGCAACCCCACCAATTTGGCCATGGCGCTGCGCGACCCAGGCCCAACCGGCTCACCGTACTCCACCAGCGTGCTGGTGCGTCTCTCTCGCGATCCATCCGCGTTCTCGATGTCAAAGAGATGCTGCAGCACGATCATATCCCGCTCGCCGGGCTGATACGCCATCTGCCGCTCCAACACGGCACACAGCGTATCCAGAGGCGTGTCACGTCCGTCCACCAGCCGGGTCCCATCGAAGAGTCCCAGCCAGCGAAGGCTTGACAGCACACGATCGATCTCCTCCTTATTCTCGCCCTTCTCAGCGAGGATGACCGAGCACTTCCTCACCACAGCGTCCTGCACATCTTCAGCAGAAGCAGACGCGGCAAGCCCCAGAAGCTGCGCCGTCAACTGCGCCCACGTCAGTCTTTCACTGAAGTTCGACGCAAGCGCCGGGATCTTCTCCTGGGAGAAGTACCCCAAGCCCACCAGCGCCCGAATGACCTCCGGGAACCCCGCGTACCGCAGGGTGCCCCGGAAGACCGTGTGCGCCTCCGGGATGGCGTAGGACTCCCGGAGACCAGCCGAGTCCCGATTGGGATATCCAACAAAATTAAATCCGGGGAAGAGGCCTTGCGCCGTGGCGGCCGCCATCAGGTCCTCCCCTTCCACAGAGGTGATCTGGCCGTCGCGGTACCACTGCGCCGAGTTGAGCAGCGCCAGGAGTCCACCCCGCGGGCTCCACGAGAACTTATACCCCAAGGGATTGTCGGAGTTTTCCGGGGCAGGCAGCGCGCCGCACCAGCTGGTGAACGCGTGGATCTTGCCCCCGGCCCGGTGGACTTCGTCGATCGTCTTCACCGCGTAGAGATGGTCGATGCCGGGGTCGAGGCCGATCTCGTTGAGGACGGTCACGTCGGCGGATCGGGCGCGGGAGTCGAGTTCCCTCAGCGCCGGAGAGATGAAGCTGGTCGTCACGACGGGTTTGCTGTGGGCGATGGCGGCTTTCACGACGATGGCGTGGTAGATGTAGGGGATGAGGGAGATGATTATGTCGGCTTGGGAGACGGTGGCGTCGAGCTTAGCCGGCTCGTTGGCAACGTCGAGGGCGATGGCTGTTGTGTTACTGTAGTTGCCTGCGAGGGATTGTGCGGCGCTGAGCGTGCGGCAGGCCACGGTGACATGGACCCCGGCGTCGGAGAGGGCTTGCACGGCTGGCTCGCAGACAAATCCAGCACCGAGAAGAAGAGCTCTCTTACCGGCGGCAGAGGACATGGTTGATATGGAGGATGGGGGTTTGCTGCTGACAATGGGAGAAATAGACGAAAGGAATGTAGAGTATGTGGGAAGGAAGATGCGCGGCAGAGGATAGACATATGCTCTGACAAGAGTCAACGGCAAGCAAGGCTGGCTACCAAGAATTCCCACTTTCACTGCAGTAGCCAATGGCTTCTTATTTCCCTCATATCTCCGCACTCCATTGCGTGCTCTGCACTATGAGTGTGGTGTGGGCTAAGGTAAGCATATCAAGCGCGGTATGTGATTCATGACTCACACTTGCTTGACCGCAGTGAGTGGCAATTGCATGAGAGCCATTAGCTGATTGTTCTCCTTATCATATTACATAGTAGTATAGCGGCAGTCCATTCAGCAGTGCACGAATTGACAACAACCGTGCGAAGTGCTGCCCCTCAATTACCTTGATGAGCATGCAGTGGACTATGGCTGCCATCCATACCGCCTGAAGCTTAGGTCGCTTGCATAACTACTTTAACCCCTGATTGTGACATAATGCGAATGTTATAACTTGGCCAGGCCATCATGCTTCACTTAGATAACCAGCACGCTGATTAGCAGCATAAAACTCCACACTCACTGTACTGTACAGTATATCCAAGTCAATCTCTCAGTGGCTATCTACACTTAGACGGATTCCGCAAAACAAGTCCCCCTCTATGCATTATCTTCCCACTACTAACTACACACAATATAAACCCGAAGACCTGTAATCATTTCAACAAGAGACAAGAGACAATGGAAGATCCCAAGAATCCCACCCACATACTCACGCTCCACCCCCGGCCACAACCCATCCTAAGAACACACCAACCTATTTATGCCTGCTAGTCACATATCCCAAAAGAGCCTCCAGTAATCACCGAAGACCATTCAAACACCTCATACTTACGAATAAATCGACAGAGCACTTAGCATACACCCCTATCCGCAATATCAACCACCGGCCTACAGGACAGCATCAACAACCCAATGACCTTCGAGAGTCTCAAGCAACACAATTCAAGCCATTCAATGCACACGGAGACAGAGGCAGAAAGCCAGAGTAGCCAAGTCCGGTTGGGTTGTATCCATCAAGCGATCACAATAACACATCCTTCTCGCACAGCGTGGTATACTACATAACTTAGACTCCGGATTCGCAGGGGGATATGTGGTCTCACTCTACGGAACTCCATTTAAAAAAGATAGTGGCTTTGCTCTGCTTCGGACCTATCCGAGAGGACAACTTGACGACCTTGTCTCAAATCATTTGATATTGGCAGAAAAGGTGGGTGGTGTTCTGATATCTGGGCGTTACATCGAGAATACAGTATATTGAACTCGCGCACAACTCAAGCAACAAAGTTAGATCTCAGCGAAACACGAAACAACTAATGATGGCAGATTTCGAAACGAGTGCGCATTATCTCCAGTTACCAATCCACCCCGGGGACCTAATCACAAATGCCCGATACCAATGAGGTCTCATCTCTCAGCTCGTCCCCCTCTCCACCCGCAAACCGACATCATCACTGACGTCATCCCATTCCAATACTCATAAACCTACCACCCAGCGCTCACTACCACCCAGCACTACAGACCACTACAAACCACTTTCAAACCACAGTTTCCGATCCCAGACACCTTTTACACGAAGCAAACACACGCCCACACCCACACGAGCAGATGATCCGATACAATCTCGATACCCTAGTCGAAAGAATTACTACATACAAACACAATGCAATCCACCCACCAACCCGACCAACCCGCCCACCCCCCAAAAGAGGCCGGCTACAACCAAACCTCCAACCCGGTGACACAGACGCCCTACGAGCAGCGCGCACCGCCCCAGCACCCCGAAACCCGACAGCGCGGGGACCCGACCTCCTCCATCACGCGGCGCACCGCCGACTCCCGCCCGGCCAACGATGAGCGCCTGCGCCAGCTGAACGCGGACCGCGAGCAGGAGCGCGAGGCCCTGCACCGGGCGGCGTCGGGGGTCGATCTGGAGTACGGGGTTGAGCAGCAGCCGGCGGAGGGAGAGATCGCCCACGCGGTGGAGAGCACCTCCGGCCGGGCGCGCGCGAGAGCGCAGGCCGGGGCCCATGCCGGTGCGGTGGGCAGCGCCAGTGGGCCCGGGGGCCCAGGGTATGAGAAGGGTTTGGCGGCGGATATGGACCGGAAGGCCGAGGAGCATGAGCGGGTCCTGGGGGAGCGGGTGGGACAGTCGCCGGCGGAGCCGGACGATGATGGGGTGTTGGCGGAGAGGGAGGCCGTCAGAGAGCGGAAGTTGAAGTAGATAGTGAGTTGGATGTCAAGGCGGCGGTCGCCAGAGGCACGGGGGATCCTGTTGTTGGGTGAATGCTCGCGCTTAATGACCTGAGAGGTTTTTGTGGATAGAGCTCGTTTTTGGGAAATGAGGTAAAAAACGATTTTCTGATTCGTTTGTCGTATCTGAGATATTTTGAATGATTAATGTGGACATAATGGTTTTTTCTGCGGCTGTCTGACCAGGCGATGCCGCGAGGGTATCACAGTATATATCAATTTCAGTCATCAGCATCGTCTCCTTCTCCGATGGATACCTTCTTCAATGCCAGATCCTGCTTCAGGTCATTGATGCGCTTGGCCAGCTTGTTCTTAAGAATGGCGTTCGGCATATTCTCCCACTTGACTGTCTCGGCACGAATCAAAGCCTCCAGCTCGTCAATTTCCTCGCGCTGCTGCTGTAGCTGGCGTTGTTGCTCCAGCTGCTCTTCATCCATTTCGTCGCCCGGCTCATCATTATCCTCACCATCCGATCCGTCACTCTCGTCGCCCGATGTGTCGGCTGCTGGTGTGGAGGGTTTGGTCGCCATAGGCGTGCCGGCCTGGTAAACTCCAGCGTCTGAGTGCGGACCGCTCGCAGCACCGGCGGCAGCGGCGGAAGCAGCAGCAGCAGCAGCAGCAGCATCGCCCTCGTCTCCGGCAGCCAAAGCAGCCTCCATTTCGGCTGCGAGAGCGTCCTCGAAATCGTCTTCAAACAGAGCCCCAGCGTCCATACCTTCATCAATCTCGCCCTCTGCATCCTGCTCTTCGTCGTAGTACTCGTCACCGTAGTCTTCATACTCCCCACTTTGCACTATACCCTCGTTCCGATTCAACGAGGCAGCGTCCACCAACTCGTAGCGAGGCGGGGCTATCGAGGCTTCGTCCTGCGCGACCATCTCCTCCACCGCTTTCTCGACCTGTTCGATCGTCCGGGTGCTGACCCGCTCACGGAACCGACGCCTTCTAACCCACCGTAGAGGCGGCGCCAGGCCATGCGGATACTGCAGGTTCTTGTCATCCGTTAGGGAAACCTCGTCCGGTATTGGATAATCCAGAGCCTCCTGTTCATTGGCTACAGGTCCCAGGATCAGCAGCATCTGGCAGATATCCGCAGACTTGTACCATCCGCGCCGATCCCAACTCTTCATACCCTCGATGATGCACGGCAAGTCCACCAGCGCGGCGGCGTACTGGCGGTCGCGGACCTTGAAGATGGCACGGCGGCCTTCGCGCGTCAGCGGCTTGAAGGAGAACTCCGATCGGTCGAAGCGGCGCTCGGCGATGGCACGGCGGAGATATTCACAGTCGTCCCCGGGCAGCATGCGTAGGATAAACTGCTCTTCGATCGCGGGATCGATCTCCGTGTCGGAGGCTTCTGAATCGTAGCCAACACCGGTCGGGCGATTGGGGACCAGCCCCTTGTTCTTGATCCGGATAGACTGCACGCCGGGTTTCTTGGCCGGGTTAATCAGCTTGAGGCGTTTGGGGCCTGCTGCAGCGGATGCGGTCGCGACGGCGGCGGCGGCGGCGGAGGACGGTTCTGGTACCGCGGGCCCCTCTGCTGGGCGCTTTTTGGACGGCTTTTTCTTCTTCGGCTTTTCATCTTCTCCTGCTCCTTCGGCAACGGATGGTTTCCGTGGGATCTTGAGCGTGATCTTGCGTTGAGGAGTCTCGGTCGGCTTGGGCGTAGGAGGGGCAGGCTGGGATGGGGTTGAGGGCGCTGAGGCTTTCGCCTTGTTCTTATTGAAGGTGAGCTTCAGAGACGGCCGGGGGGTCTCCGACATGACGAAAGTTGTTCCACCAGACTGGCGGCGAGTATCAGCTGTCTAGATTCAATAATACAAGGCGGATTCCGGAGGTTCTGAGAGAGAAAATGAGAAATAAGAAGGCGAAGGGTGTAATGGCAAGAGGTGGTGATGAAGGGTGGTAGGCGGAGGGAGGAAAGAAAGGCGGAAGAGCGACACGGCCTGGTTGGATTCCGCTTGTTCCTCCTCAACTTTCCATCCTTATCTTCTCCAATTCATGTGCACGCCTCAACTACCTTGTTCTTCAGCTTGATTTGATCAATCGCCCGATAGAGAAGGCTCCCTCACTTTAACCTGACCTCTATCACACCTCACTGCCATCGAATTCTCCAGCCATGTCCGGCTCCAATCTACATAACGCTCTTCTCCGCCCTCCGATCATTCAAATCCTGCGCGCTGCAGGCTTCCACTCGACGCGTCCCTCAGTCCTAGACACTCTTGCCGACCTCACTGCCCGATACATTATGCTCCTTGCCTCATCCACAAGCGCTCATGCAGCTAACGCCCACCCCGAAGACCCCATCCCCGTGCTCGAAGATATTTACCAGGCCTTACAAGATGCAGGCGCGTTGCGGCCGCAGCTGCGGGAGTGGGAGGAGGAATGGCAAGGGGAAGAGGACATGCGAGGACTAGAAGGGTTTCTGTCGTGGTTCACCGGCCCCGCCAACCGCGAGATCCGGCGCATCGCTGGGTTCGTGCCCAGTGAAGGGGACATGGTGGACGCGGACTCCCTGGAGAAGGAGGACTTCCTGACAGCCCTGAAGAAGAAACACAGCAAGACGGGAGAAGAGTCGCGATATGCGGGGACCGTGCTGGGGAAGAGCGGCGAGGAACACCCGATCGTGATCGAGGGCGGTGCGCCGACCCTGCAGGATTGGGGGTCCCAGATGCGATCCCGTGCACCCTATATGGCCGACAGCGACTCCTCAGTGGTGAGCAGTGCACCGAGCAATTTGTCTGATGGAGAGGGAATGGACGTGTGATGGGATAGATGGAAGTGTGTCGCATTCTATCTACGATGACTCTTTTGGTTTCCTTGGTCACTTTCGACCATGAGACCCAGTACCCCAAGTCAAGCGAGGGATCTTCGCGTATGAGAATATCCCCTTCTACACGTTTGGGACCCAATTCGCTCATTTGACCCCAGTTGGCTGGTCCAGCTGAACGGCATTGCCAGTAGCAGAAAGCCATCCCATTCGCCATCTGGCTGGGGGCACAACCTCCTTCGACCTAAATCGTTGACGCAAAGCACAGGAGCTACGCCATTCAGAATCGCAACATAAGCGGTGTAGCCGAGTCCAGCGCAAACTTGAGAAACAAGAGGACGATGTCATTGCGAAAATGCATCTGAGGGATGGCAGGACAACATGGAGGGTTTTATGTATCTACCTTACTAGGGGCGCAATTCAGGAGCCCCGCGTACTTGAGATGAGCTGGATGTATGAAACATCTCAACCACTAGGATGAATCCTTATGATTCTGTCCTACAATATGAGAACTTCTAGGCAATGCTTGGTTGGCCGGCGGTGGGTGGTTTCATCCAACCGCCAACGGATAACTGATAACTCCGTAGTTCCACCTCCGCTTCTCCCCTCACTTTCCCTCCTCCTTTCGACAACAACTCTCCGCACCAAACACGCCCACCCACCATGGTCTACGCCTTCACCCTTCCGACCACCTCTCATCTCTCCTTTCAGAACTTCCTCTCATCCAGCACACATCCATCCCTCCCGCAAGCAGCCACCACCGCCCGGCATGCCCTGCGTCAGGCACTCAAAGCCCACAAGCGTCTACCCCGCGGCCCGCAACAAGACGCGCACCTATCCACCCTCCTGACCACCCTCACTACCTACCTCCCCTATCTCGAAGCCATCTCCAGCGGTCTAAGCAGCAAGCCCAGCGACGCGACCAGCGAAGAGATCGAGATCACCCTGCACAGCGAAATCGTCACCTTCTGGCGCCCGACTCTCACCACCGCACCCAGCACCACCCTATCACTCAAACACCTCCCTACCTCCCCATCCGCCTTTTCACCCAGCAGCGGAGGCGGAGGCGGCAGCAAATTTCTCGGCGGCAGCGGCCACCGGATCCGCGGCGAGGGCATTGACTTCGAGATTGCCTACGTGCTCACGACGCTGGGCTATGTGCTCAGCCTGCTGGCGCACACGGGGCTGATGCGGACGCTGTACGCCGCGACGACCCCGACGCCGGACCAACGCACCGCCGCCGTCCAAACGGCAACCCGATACCTCCTGCAAGCCAGCGCCATCCACAATCTCCTCGCCTCATCCCCTGCCTTCGCGACCGCCGCCCGCGCCATTGCCGCGTCGACGTCGACAACATCGACATCCCCGCAAGCAGCCACCACCACCACTTCTACCGCAACAACCCCTTCCCTCCCTGACCTCGACCCAGGCACCCAAACCGCGCTCTCCGCCCTCGCCCTCGCAGAAGCCACCCTTCTCGCCGTCCTGAAGGATGACTCCTACGTCTTCGCCTGCATTCAGGCCCGGAATCCCCGGGACAAGGATTGGATGGTGCGGGCGCCGGAGATCCCCAAGGTGCGCGCGCACCTGTTTGCCCGCCTGTGTATCCGGGCGGCCGAGTACGCGGAGCAAGCGGCGGCGGGGCTGGGGTCCGTCGTGGGGAAAACCGGGAAGACCGGTGCCATTGAGGAGGAGCTGCTGGGGTACACGCGGGTGCTGGGACGGGTGGCGCGCGCCCGCGCGTGTCGGTTCTTCGGGGTTGATGCGGAGTTGGCGGGGAAGATCGGGGAGTCGATCGCGTGGTTGCAGGCGGCCAAGGGGGCGCTGGGGGTGAGAAGCCGCGGTGGCGGCGGCGCGAAGACGGAGGCGGAGAAGGAGGTTGGGTCGAAGGGGGGTAGTAAGTTCTCCAGGTTCAAACAGGGGTTCAAGGAGAAACTCGAGGAGAAGAAGATGGAGAAGGATGCTGGGTCGCAGGGTGGTAGTGTTGATAAGAAGGAGCTCGGGCCGGGAGACAATGCGGGGAGAGACGAGGAGGGACGGGTGATTGAGATGTTGGAGACCAAGTGGGTGCGGATGAACAATACGGTTGGTTTTCTTTTCTTCCTGCTTTTGTATGAGTAGTGGGAAATGATGCTGACGTTTGAGACGACAGATTAACACCCAGTTGATACCGCCGTCGGCGGATCTGTTGGCGAATTTACCTTCGGGTCGTGATATTCATGCTCCGCCGGGTGCGTACCGGATCCCCTCGCTGGACGAGGAGCAGCTGGTGCGCATGCGTGCGCCGCCGGCGGAGGATGAGTTTGGGCCGGGCAGCGATGTCGAGGAGAGCGATGAGGAGCCTGCTGGTGTGTCGAGGGTGTGGACGCCTGGGACCGTGCCGGGGCGGACGGATAGTGCATATTATTGATACCCCGTTGGTGAGCGGAGTAGTTGTTTCCAGGTAGCAACATTCGTCTCATACAAAATCGAGTCCTGATCACATTAACTTACCATCCCTTTACTCCAACCCTCTCTTAATTCTCTGCTCTACATACACCAACCTGACCATTCCCGGCAGCCTGAACCAGAAACACAAAGCAAGAGATGATCCCAATGTCGATATTTTCCACCCCAAACAAATGACATGCATAGCATAGGTGAGGAGGTGTGTAGGTAGGTAGGTAGTATAGCTAAAGCAGACAAGAAACAGAAAACCGTAAAGAAGTTTCGAAAAGAAAAACATGTAATACAACCATGACACACAAAAAAAGAAGATGATATAGTATAAACACCATCCCTGGCCCCTGCGATGCTCATCACCAGGGTCATGAAAAGTCCCCTCCCCATCCATTTCCTTCACTCAATTCTATCCCTCCTTTCACTCCTTCAAAGAATTCAAGCAGACTTCTCCTGCGAGAAGTGGTTCTTCTCCTGGAAGAGATAACCCTTGATCTTGCGCTCCCCGAGGAGTTCGAAGTATTTTTCTAGACACCAAGCAGAAAGATATTAGCATATGTCCCAAGCCTCACTGAAAAAAAAAACAGCAGACAACTGAGTGTATGATCCCAGAAAACCCAGCAAATCTCCCGGGAGATAATCATCCATCCCCAATCCTCCTCAGTCTCAACCTCAGTCCTCAGTCCTCAGAACTCAACCACTCCCAAATCCTCGTCCCATGCAACCAAACCCCAAACCCCGTCCAATTCTAACCCCAAACACGCCCAAAGAGAACCACAACAGAGCAAACCACAACAAGAGCAGTCAACCAGACGGAAAAAAAAACACATACCCCTCAAAACCCCACACTTCTCGAGGTGGTTGACGCCCTCGCGCGCATAGCACTTGCCCAGCTCCTCGCCGACCAGCCGCGACATCATGCTGCGGACCCACTGCTCGCGAATGATGGCATCGCGGGCGTTGTGCAGCGCGACGTTGTCCTCGTAGTCGACGCCGTCGTAGGTCGGGGCCACGGTGGGCTTCTTGGCCAGGAAGGCGGCGGATTCCGGGGTGGGCATTTTGGTCGGGTTGGATTTTTTCGGTTTTGTTGCGGATAGGAGAATTCGTTGGCGGAAGGGAGTTCGCTCCGAGATAAAGGCTTGTGGTGCTTAGTGGTCGAGAGGGTTCAATTGCGGATTGGGAGAGCGATGATGGTCGGAGTGTTCGGACGGAGGTTCATGAAGTTCGGACGGAATTGAGAAGAGGATGGAGCAAATGCAATTGAGGGGTTGTGATTGGGTGGAGCGGCTGGGCGGTCTGCGGTGCG
Source organism: Aspergillus aculeatus ATCC 16872 (assembly GCF_001890905.1). Lineage (NCBI taxonomy): Eukaryota > Fungi > Ascomycota > Eurotiomycetes > Eurotiales > Aspergillaceae > Aspergillus > Aspergillus aculeatus. The sequence goes on from NW_017962988.1 coordinate 1,041,225, forward strand.
TACAAGTTATTGAGCATCCCCATTCAAGCTGGCACTGCGGGCAAGAATACTAGGGTGGGCGGGAGGGAGCTGGTGTGCTGTTTTCATCGGCGGGTTGTGATGATTAGTCATTATGTGTTTTATGAAGGCTGGTTTGCAAATTTGAGTAAGTTACTCGATATACGAGCGATGTTTTATGTGACGACAAGTTCGCTTGAATAATCTAAGTAGTTGACTGAGTTCCTCATCGAATAAATATACTCATACAATGACCGGTACCGAAACGCCTTGCCAATCTACAAAGTCCACATTATTGCACAAGTACCCCCCAAACTCCTCATCTCCTATCATGCAGGCCTCACAAACCCGTCGTAAACACCTATCATTGCGTCTCCTCTTCTATGCGAGGAAAGAGCTTGTCGCGGAGCTCGTTCAGCCGTTCCTTGACCCGCTCCCATGGGGGACGATTCAACTGTTTGCTGTACTCGCGATACTGGTACATCTCACCCCAACAGTCCCGGCCAAAGTTACAGCCTGCCATATTGACCAGGAAATCTCCCTCGTCATAATGAACCTTTGGATCACCCCCGTCGCCGCAAGCGCCAGGAGGGAAGGAGTTGATGTGCCGCTGCGGAAGGAAGCCCACCCCGCTGCGGACCCACGGCTGGTTGGTGTAGAGATACTCCAGCGCATCCTGCTCCTTGTGCTCCCACTCCATATGCTTCTGTTCGTACATCACGGGGTCCCACCAGGCGTCCAGCAATCGATCGGCCCAAAGGGATCGTCGAATGAAGAAGGAGCCGAGGTTAAACCCGCCGCAGTCTTGCGACAGAAGAAAATTGATCGAGGACGTATCGTTATCCCCGCTGGGAGAGAGAGAAACCTGATCCAAGTAGGGCTCGTTGAGAGGATGACTGATACCAAGTGGGTTATAGACGTTGATATCGCGATAAGCAATTTCGTCAAGCCGGTGGAATATATGGTCCTGCAGGGAGTACGAGTACTCCATGATCCAGGTGTTCAGGTCCAACCACCAGAACCTACAACAGCAGGATTAGCCATCACGCACTCCCTCTTTCCCTTGGCTAGTACAACATGACTTACCACTCCGCATCGGGGTATTTGCGCATGGCTTCCCGAATGATGTCAACCTTCTCCCAGTTTTCGCGCCATTCATGTGAATAGCGCTTCTTGGCCAGCATGTTGACCGTCTCTAGCTCGTACCCCCAACGCTTGGCGTAGTGATCCTTGTTCCCAATGCTGTTGCGCTCGATCGCCCATTCCCGCGCGCCCTTCCACTCCATCACTCCTCCTTCGATATTCGACTCTAGGATAATGACGAACTTGCGCCCACCACCCAATGATGACCGTCGGTAGGCCTCAATGATCCCTGTAACAATGGGTCAGTGAATCGTGTGTTGCGCGCGCAAACGACATCTGTCCCTACGTACGTGTCCACAGAAAGACATATCCGAGCGCGAAAGCGACCAGAACCAGTAACAGCCGCGAACGCCTACGTCGAAACACCGCCCTGCCAAATCCCCAGGAGCGCCAGCCGTCACCGGAACTAGTGGACGGGTACCCACGCCCGAATTCGTCCTTATCAACGTAGCCACTCGGGGATCCTGATCCTAGGCGAAAGCGCGGCAGCGTCGCAGACAACTGACGCCTCGACCGCGAGAAGAATCCGTTGTTCTTGGTTGCGAAGGATGGATAGCCTCGCACCTCGTCGCTCTTGGCTTTGGCGACGGCCCATGAGATCCCACTCGGGCCTAGGGCGGTCGGAGAGAGCAAGCCACTGTGAGGCGTGGATGTGCCACTGCCGTGTGTGAATCCGGGGCTGGACCATCCTCCCACCCCCGGCGGGTGGGGAGATGGTGACCGGGAGAACGACATGGGCGGGGTGTCGGGGCCGAACGAGACGAGAAAAGTGGCAATTCCAAGCGAACACAACGGCCACTCAAGCTGAGGTGTTAACGAACAGGTAGTCGGCGCAACTGTCGGAGGAGACGAGCGCGTTGGGAGAGGGATACCGACTCATGGACAGAAGGGCTGAAGAACGAGGAACAGAGAGAGAAAAAAAGGACCCGGAGCGCCGTGAGGGAGAGATATGGTCGACATGGAGGCTACTAGATAACAACAACCAAGCCATTTGAGAAGAAAATTAAAAGTAAAATTAACTGGTGGACGGAAAAGGAATGGGAGACAGGAACAGGCACAGAAACCCATCCGTGAACGGGCCTGCCCGTTTCCGTCGAACTCGAGGGAGTGGATGGCCACTTGTCACTCGCAACGGTTCATTTCCAAGGGCACACGCTAGGGGTGGCCCCAGCAGAACCACACCGTGAGTTCAAGCGGTTTAGGGACGGACAGAGCTACGGCCATGAGGTCGACAGTCACCGGGAATGTAGGTAGTACTGTGTAGAGCCGAATTCTACCCTTCCGCGCGCGCGCGCGCGCCTCTACTTTCGGTGGGACATGGCCATTGTTCATGAAAAGTGCAGATACTTGGGCTGTACAAAACAATTCTGGTGACACGAACACAATGAGCAGCCGATTCTCAGACAAGATTAGGATTGGGGGATTTGCAATCGGTGGTTGGTGGGGGTTAGAGAAAAGGAGATGAAAGACTGTTACCAAAGGAAATTAAAAGCAATCAACCTTCAATGGGGAAGAGCCCCGCCCCCTCGCTTGGACCACAGCGAAGGACTTTTTGTCTGGCTGTTCTGCCTGGCATTCTTCCGGGTGCGGCAGTAGCTGGACCGATCCATCCATAACACTGTCTCATATCTGCCACAGTAGGGATGATCAGGAAGGAGCCTCATGGTTCGAATGTATCGGTTGATTGAGTTCGTGTGCTCATACTGAGTACAACCCCGATATTAATGATGATGGAGAACTTGAAGACGATTGATAGTGCAATTGAAGCTAAGTCGGGCTAAAAAGTAGGGGCTCCACCACACTAATCTCCAAGACTAACCCAATGGGTTGGGAGTTCGTCTCAGGGTCACTCGGCCCGAACTGAGTATGTACAGCCCAGTACAGTACTCTATCGTCTCAGCTGATACTGTAGACTACATGACAACCACCTCGACACTTTTCGTCTCACCACGAGAATAGGAAAATTACCATAAGATGTAAATGTTCTCAGCATATGCAGTAAGTATACAACAGCGTAAATGATCTCACAGGGGGTGTATGTCGTCTGGCTTTTCATCTTCAACATTCAATCGTAGTTCCGTTTCATGGGCGATCAAACAGTAACCCGTCCCAGTTTTCCTGAATTCAGCACAAATCCCAACCCAAAAATAAGTCCCAGCTTTCCAAAAACGATTATATAAAACACCCATGTTCCTATTTGACAAGCCCATTTGGCTCACCTTGGTTTCTGTCCGACTCGGCCAAGCAAGAACCCTCTCACTTCTTTCCATACTCTGTAAGTACCGGAATTTGGTTAGCAGCTTTCTCCTTGGGCATCAGCACTTTGCGCACTGTGAACCCCTTCTCGGTTTCGGGTCGTCGACGCGCGCTGTCTCCATGATAAAACTCGCATTCGAACTTCAATGACTTGTTTCGATGTTGCCAAATAGTAATGACGTCGCCGGTGTAAAGCTTGCCAAAGTGGAACCCCTCCCGATTGTTCTTGTCCCCTTCAGGCCCACGTCGCAGCTCAGTGCCATTTACCCAGATACATTTGCGTGTTTTGGTGGACAGAATGGCCATTACCCCCGGGACAGTTAGCCAGTCTTTGCCTTCGGCGATTTTGGCTTCGATGGCTGGCGCCCAGAAGGTGACCTCCAAGGCATATGCAGGAACCCGTGTGTCCATCGGGTCGGGATAACAGATAGTTGCTTGGGGCCCCCGACCCCATGAAGTCATCCGGCTTTCCAAGCAAAGGGTGAGGTCGAATACCGATCCGGGCAGGGTACTCAACTTGCCAAGGAGAAGTCGAGGCTCTTTCCGTTGAGGCATAGGTTGCGGAATTTGAAGTGGCACCTCATCTGGTTCAGGATCAGGTTCTGCGGGCGGTTCCGGAGGTTCTGGTCTCTTGCTCATATCAGGAAGCTGCTTCCCTGTTTTGGCATCGATGGTATTGGCCAGTTCGATACTGAAGATTTCCACTTCACCGCTTTGATCTTCAGGCTCTTGGGTCTTTTGCTTGGAGAAAGGCTCCGGACTTGAACTATCACTGGCAGTATCAGGCATGGGCAGCTCTATCCGTCGACTGAATATGGCCGAAGGCTTGGGGGTCTCATCAACAACATTGGTCCGCTGTTTCGTGCTCGAAGGTTGCTTGACCGGGTCGCCTATGTTCGCTTTAGTTGGCGGTTCCTGTGCCTCGGCGCCCTGGGGAATGGGACTCGATGTGCCAGGGTCGCGTGAGTTCACGTTCAGCTGCCCAATAAGTTTCTCAGCTCCCATCAAGCTAGGTGCAGATCCGGCAATGGGGTTTTCCGGGAGGGAGAGGATAGAAAATAGGCTGTTGCCGTCGCTTATCATCGACTCACCAGTTGAAGACACAAAGTCATGGATGCTGTAATCATCGCCCTCGAACGCTTCCACATTCTCCCCCAACGCGTGGGAACTGTGGAGGACTGACGGCGTGATCTCACCAAAAAGGCGTTTCGGGGTAGATTGTGCCACTGGCTGAAGGGACGCGAAGCTTTCAATTTCCGGAAGCGATGGGTAATGGATATTGGCAGGGGGGTAATCGAGTTTAATCTTTTTAGATTGAGCCAGGTCGTCCCCCTCTTCATCTAGGATTTGTACCGCGTTCTCGTTGAGCGAAAGCTGGGATGCGTCCAGCTCGTCCTCCACATCTTCCCCGATGTCTGAAAGCTCCTCGACGACGTCAGGGTTGACCTCGTCGTCCCCGTACTGGTCAAGATCGGGGATATTTGCGATCCATGGATGCTGGAAACATTTTTTCTGATTGGGTCGAGAATGGGGATCACGAGTCAAGAGCTGAGCAACAAAGTCGATGCCGTCTTCTGAGACTCCCACTGCACGAAGCTGGGAGTAATCGGCATCCTCGGTCATGATGATTCTAAGCATCTGAGCTCCCCTGTCATCGCCCCTCGGAGCGAATGGAGGGACACCGGCGAGCAAGTGGAAAAGGACGGCGCCCAGCGACCACATATCGACAGATTGACCGTAAGGAGACGTTTTCGGAGGTCTGAACATTAGTACGTTTTCAAGACAGAGGCAGACATCATTCTACTTACGGATCGCCCAACCTACGCCGCTTCTTGATCTCCCCGCGCCGGTATGTCTCATATTCAGGATAAACCTCAGGGGCACAATAGAGCAGAGTACCGCAGAAGGTCCTTAAGAATGTCTCTTCCTGAACTACTTTTGAGAGACCAAAGTCTGACAATTTGACCCTCAGTGGATCGAAAGAGGAAATCAGGATATTGTCGGGTTTGATGTCACGGTGTGTGATCTTGCGGGCGTGCAGATACTGCAATGCATGCAAAATCTGACGGGCCATAGGCTTCACCATGTCCTCTTGGATTTTGCCATGCGATTGTAAGTAGGTTGACAACTCGCCGCAAGGAACGTACTCCATGATGATGTAGATCCAGCGCTCGTGTTCGTAGTGGTCTATGTATTGTACAATGTTAGGCTGGAATGAGTCCAAAGTCATTAGCTATCACGATCCGAAGCGGCGGAAAAGGAAAGGAGGAAGCGTTACATGTTTTAAGTCTCTCATGATTTGCATCTCATTATCAACTTTCTTGTCGAGTATACCGTTTTTCATGAATCGTCGCTTGTCAAGCTCTTTGGCGGCATATACCGCTCCATGCTGCTTGGTCGCGAGCTTATAGACTGTTGCAAAGGCACCTTTTCCAATCTGGCCGGTGACATTGTATGTTGATCCTCCAGACCAGTGCATCCCGTAGGTATTGGAGCCTGACAACTGCAAGGCCGGTGCGGGTGTCGCGCGAGGATTGCGCTGAGTCTTGCCGGGCTGTTGAGGTTGAAGCTTTGAGATCCGCTCGAAGTAGCGTAGTATGTTTTCGGTGTACTGCATCATGTAACCATCCCGGGAGGGCATGCGGACAATGAACCGAACCTCATCTGAAGCGTGGTCTCCATTCATGACTTGAATCACCGAACCATTGACTAACATACGGCTTTTCTCTTTCTGAGTCTTCCGGAGACGGCAGTTGTCCACTATCGTACCATTGGTGGAGGTATCTTCGAGCATGAGAATGCCGTCCTGGGTCAAGAAGATACGACAGTGCGTGTTAGAGATTCGTCCCATATTGCCCTGCGCTGTGAGCAAAAGGTCGCAGCGGGCTGGGTTTCGTCCGAAGTAGAAACCGGCACATGGGTCGCGTACTTGGGATGATAGGCGAAGAGCGAAGTCCAAAGCAGCAGTATCAGAACATTCATAATCTAATGCGTGTCTTTGCAGAATGTGCTGGGGACTTTGGCGGGCGGTCGCTGCCACGGCTTCGTGCGCTGCAGGCGAGTTGGGGTGTAGGATACAGATGATGTCTGTCACATCATCTTCAAGAAGACCAGAGTTGTTGTAGCCAGCACGGCGAGGGTCCGTACACGGCTGGGTTGATTCCTGAGTTGCCTCCATTTGTGATGATGACAAGCGTTTGCAGTGAGTGATAAAGACAGGCGTTCAAGCTGTGAAGCGTGTATATGGGCAGAGATAACGTGAAGCTATAGACAGAAAAAGACTGGGAGTGAAAAGGTAGTGTGTTCGTGATTAGTCGTGAAAATGCAAGGAAAGATATGCGTAACCAAGGCGATTACCAACACGGCTGATCCGCACGGCTGCATCCAAGTATAAGCCTCTGCAACATCCACTTTCCCATTTTATGCGTGCGGTTCGTGATACAAAGCGCCAAGTGCTCTTACCTCGCGAGAACCAAGAACTAGCGCCTTATGCACACAGTGCTAAGTCTTGTTTATCCCGGGGCAAGCTCTTGAAAACCAAGGTAGTCTGTCCACAACGGTTGATACTGCCTGGTTAGTTGTCACCGGCTGTAAGCAGATTAACTATGTATCGCGCGCTCTAGCACCAAAGAAAGCAAGATCAAGCTGGTGTGGTATTTGAGCTCTTGATCGACTCGAGCTTCGGCGAGCAATCGTACGCGTTGTGTATGTTCAAGCCCTCGATGCAGCGCAAAGCTGACTCAGTGAAACAAGGAGTGAAGGGAGCGGTGTCGACCGGGCCGTATGGATCGGATAATGCGAGCTTTCATCTAAGCATATCTAAAGCCGGCCACAAACCATTATTAGCCAAGATGCCTCACGATCGATAGAATTGTTCCACGGGGAAAAAGAAAACCGAACTTACACGATTGACGTGCTCTCCCCGCCAGCCACCCACTCACTACAAGTCCAGATTGCTGCGATGGTCTCAGCTTCGAAGGCGGAACCAACAATAGAGACGAGAGAAGAGGCTGTCCGGCAGGCGGCGTCGTCGGAGAAACATGCAGCAAGGCGAAGAGAAGGCAAGGCTGGGGGAGACTCGGAGGCACCGCTCCACTAGCAGCAAGTTGTTTGGTTATTTTGAGCTCCCGCCGAAGCCCCAGGCATCAACCCAAGCCACGGGTGCGCTAATCGGTGCCTGGCCAATTGGAGTCCTGGCCTGAGAGGCGGGCGGCAGTTACACCACTTTGGCAAAGATGATCCGTGGATGAAGCCGGTAGCTACGGAGTACTAGGTAGGTATATTTGCTCTCATCCAGTTTACTCATAGTTACATGTACATGATATTGAAAATATGCACTGTCTTGCATCACAATTTGCCTTTATCTATCGTGTGCCGTACGGCTTACTCGAATCAGTACTACCTTGATATTTTCCACTCAATGCCGTGTTGAAGACTTGTTCCAGCCGAGCGATAGCCTCCGTGGATACCTCTGTGCTTAAGGTTATGGCCTGAAATGTCAATGATTCACGAGGAGCGAGAAAGGCTTACGGTAGTGAATAACAATCCGATTCCCCGACATTTTCAAGCCTTTCTCCTGGGCGATGGTCGAAAGGTCATTGGGCCCTAGTCCAGACGCTTGGAGGTCCAGCCAGACCATGTTGGTCTCCACTGGGTGGGCGAGCTTGCCACCCAGGCCAGTCCAAAGTTGAGCAACCTTCTTTGCAGTCTGATGGGATTCCAGAAGCTTTCCTTGTTTGCCATGAGGGTCAGGCCCAAAGGTCTCTTCAACAGCGACGCGGGCGGCCGCAGCCAGTACTCCCGCTTGACGCACCCCACCCCCAATGGTCTTCCGGAACCACCGAGCTTTTTTGATGAAATCGGCGGACCCTACAACGATACTGCCGATAGGAGCACCCAAGCCTTTGGAGAAGCACAGACTTACGCTATCAAACAGAGTGGTGTATTCTGGCAAGCTACCCGCTCCAGACACTACTGCTTCCCATAGTCTCGCACCATCGAGGTGCACCTTGATGCCGTTTTGATGCGCCCAATCAGTGATTCTTCGAGCTTCTGCAAGCGGCATGACCCTCCCATCCAGAGTGTTCTCGAGACTGATCAACTTTGTTGGACAATAGTGGATATTGTCACTCAGAACGGCATGCTCCTGGATGTCCTCCAGAGTAAGGTAGGTGCCATTTTTGGGAACAACCGGGAGGACAGTTGCACCGGTCCAAGAGCTGACACCGCCTGCCTCGTAGCAGAAGATATGTGCACGGTGATCACACAGCACTGAGTAGGGTGGCTCCTTGAGATGGGTGCGGATAGCCACCTGGTTACCCATAGTGCCGGACATCACCAGCAAAGCACGTTCATGCTGCGTCCGCTCTGCCACGTATGCTTCCAGGTCATTTGTTACCGGATCTTCACCGAAGACGTCGTCGAGAAGGGTGGTCTGGCAGATAGCTTCCAGCATTGCGGGAGTAGGCTTGGTCATGGTATCGCCTTTGTTGTTTTATTTAGTAAAATCCGCGCATCACAGCGTTGTCCATGAACTCACTTCTGAGATCAAACTCAGCGGCGCCAGCACCCTGCCACGTGCTGGGCCTGCTTCCATTGCTATGCGAGACAGTTGATGTGCTGGCCATGGCGAATCGAGGGGAAGATGCGATTCGTGAGATATAAACCAAGGGTCTCTGAGCGGATGGGTTCCGGAGAGAAAGACGGGTGAGGTATCTCATCAAGACTTTTATACTCACAGTAAAGCAGAAGGAGGGGTGGGGGTTAAATTAAGAGCAAGTCGGAAGCCGTAACCCGTCAAAGCAAGCCCGAAGCCGACAGGGAAGAAGAGGGCCCGGGGAGGAGCGAGGGGGACCGCAGTGCCTATGCGGGGTGCCCAATCTGCTGGGCAGAACTTCCCGACCAGCAAGATACCACCGTTCCGAGGCAGAGGGGATCCAGTCGGGTTCCGTTCCATAATTCATGACTGTAATTGTACGAATAAGACTGTAACACAGTAAACAACGCTTGGTGTCAGCCTATGACGCCACGCCAAACGCGCGCCGTCCTTATCGATAGTCCCAAAGGGGAAAAGGTCGACCCGCCGACGTGTCCCCAGTTGGTTGCTGAGTCAGCAGTCGAGACCTCGGGATCTTCGCGGGTAGGCAGGTTTGCGCCCTGATGGATTCGGAACGTCCTGTCTCAACTTGCGACCTCCCCCTCTCCTCCCCCCCCCTTCCTCAGAGAAGCGAAATTTTGCTACAGCGACACAACCGACCATTACCTAATTGTCCCAGGGCGTGGGTGCCACGCATCCCCCCTCGCTTCTCCCTCATCATGTCTGCCACCATGGATCTGTCCCGCCTAACTCGACCCGCGATCCTGTGCCAGTGCTCGCGATGCTCCAGCTCTCTCGCCGCCTTGGAGAACGAGTGGGCGAAGCTTTCGAACTCCTACTCCATAGCGGCGGGGTGGCTGAGTGTTGAGCTGCATCGCATTTCTGTCTCCTCGGAGAAAAAGCAGATCCCCCAGTCCTCGGAGTTGAGCAGATTGCGGGGTCGCATCCTACAGGAAGTCTCCTGCAAGCTTTGCCAGCAGAAGCTGGGTGCGCTGTGCGCCCTCGACAATGGGTAAGAAAGGAATGATGTTAAGTCTTCTTTGTGTTAGGCTGACAACAATTCCTAAGTCCAAACATCTTCTGGAAGCTTTCCAAGGTGTCATTCAGGGAGATCGTGACCATGCGTACCGTCGAACCTACCTTTAAAGATGGAGCGCTCGAACGTCTGATATGCCCACCACAGGAGCAACGACGAGATAGGGCCCTTTTTCAGCCAGGCGCTTTAGTCCCGACTGGATCCACGGAGCTGGAGAGTCATGGGATCTCGGTGGAACAACAGATTCAACACCAAGGTCTTAGCCTTGATCATATTTCCAGCTCTGTCAGCAACCTTCACGATACCATGTTCGAACTCAAACATGCATTTACCGCTCTACGCATCGAGTTGAACGGCCCCGGTCGCTTCGGACCAGATATGAACAGCCCTGCTAGCAAGGACCTGATGATCGCAACGGTGTTGAAGGAGCTCCGATCGAAGTCCGAGGAGATCGAACGACTCAAATTGGAGATTGAAGCGTTGAAGTTAAAGAACCGCTACGTGGAGGAACAACAGTCGGCTAGACAACAGGAGCAACTACCCCCCTCACTACCGATATTGACTGTGGGCGAAATGCTATCGGAAGTACGGAGTCCAGGACTACTGCAGGGGAGCAGGAAGCGGCCGTGGCCCGACTCGTTCCCAAGTGGTCGAACCCAGCCGATCGGGGACTCGTTTGACGATGACGATGACGATGAGAGTATTGGCGACTTCGCTCTGGATGGTAGAGTTACTATACCAGCCGTCAAGATTCCACTCAAGGATCCACCCCTCCGGAATTCAGAAACGGTTCATACGACGGATACGACGACCCGCGAACCAAGCCCCTCGGGGTCCGCTCGATTGCGCATCGAAGTTAGCCAGTCCCGACATCAAACACCACACCGCGATCACAATATGGACGGAAGCCTGGAAGCTTCTACGAACTCGCAGCCAAGGGAGCCAGTCCTTAAACGTCCCCGGTTGGCTCAACCGGCTGATAAAAATTCCACCAGCGCGAGGAAGGCAGGCCGGCCCCGCAAGTCATTCAGCCAGACCACCAAACCTGACATTTTCTCTCACACCAAGCCCGCGCCACTCGTCGAACAAAACACCAACAACATTAACGGTGCCAATAACCCCAAGGAAACGGCTTCTCTCGCCGCCACCAGCCCCAGTGTGCCAGCCCCGGTCCAAGAACCTCGCCGGACACGCTCTCGGAGCCTCCGAAGACGGCAGTCTGCAAACAACCTATTCTCCGCGCCAGGCCAGTCACTCCCCAACGGCCATGTGAATGGCGAAACCTTCAACACAACCGAGTTGAACCCACCCAGTGCCGGCAAAGAAAACCCCCCTGTTGCCATGAACGACGTCCAGGCCACGGACACCAGCGAGAAGCGCAAGGCCCAGACCGCCGCGCGCGACGTCATGGTCCGACTGGCCATGCAACGCGAGGAGGCCATGGAAACAGATACTTCTCGATGAAATATCGGTGAAGGCGGGAATTCTCTCAGATTGCCTCCTCCTCTTAGCTAACAAAACATTCTCCGATTCAACCCCTCCTGTCCTTTTAAGAACCCACAAGCTTGGCCTTCCAAGGTTACCCTGCTTTTTCTTTTGTCTTCTTCGGCGCACGAAAAGTGTCCCTTCATTTTCTCTTTACCGGCGTATCGGTGAATAGGTGGGTGGGGGAATTCGGTGGACGGGTTATAGATTGTGTCTTCTTTGGTTCGAATAACAAAACACCCCCCCAAATAATATTTCATTCTTCCGTGTGAAGTCAAAGCTACAATCTACCTCCCTTGATCAAGATAACAATCAGATGGTATCTATGATTCATACATGAAATCCGGACCGCAAAGCTCCCAAAAGTAGAGCCACTTAGTAATCCACCGAGGAATCAAGTGGTTTCGATATATGAAGTTCTACTACAAAGTAGGTAGATAATGGATTCGAGATCCGACCCCCCATTTTACTATCCCAAGGCACCAACCGCCCTGAATACCGGGAAACACACACACACACATACACAGAGATTATTTTACACACATGAACCCACAGCCCTCGCGGGCCCGCTCACAGGCCTTCTTGAGCGCCTGCTCCTCCGTATCCGTCCACTTGACGCTCAGCTCATCCCACGGCTTCTTGGAATTATACTCCTCGCGGAACAGCTTGTGCATCGCCTGCAGACGGGCGACCTCGCGCGGGTCCCCGGTGCCCGAGTAGACCATGAACAAGGTACAGGGCGGGAGGGCGTCGTAGATGCGCTGGATATTCGCGACCGTCCGGCTGGCCACGTCCGATAATTGCGGCGTCGTTGCTGGGCGCTCTTCTTTTGTTTTCTCCTCAGAGGGTAACGCCGTGCTTGTGGCTGCTGCTGCTGCGGTAGGAGCGGCATCACCGGACGTTGCTGTTGTTGTTGCTGTAGTTTCCTCGGCGGCAGGAACTACGGCCGTCGATTCGTTGGCGTTGTTGGGGTCGGGTAGACGGTTGCAGAAGCCACGGTGAAGTTCGAGTTCGCGCAGGCGCGCCCAGGTGAAGTCTACACCGCCGCCGGGGATGGAAGGGTGGGTGTCGTCGCCGTTGACGGCGGAGGCGATGCCGTTGACGACGTCGTTGTCGTCAACACAGCCGATTGCGACGGTGGCCTGAGCACCGAAGCCGCGCTCAGGGTTGCCCCAGTCGACGACGGCGCCGGTGCGGCCTTCAGGGGTATTATTGGTCGTGTTGTTGTTGTTGGTTGAGGGAGTGTGCTTGCCAGGCCGGGTGGAGCGGCCAAGACGTTTAAAGATGCTTTCATTGGAGTTGTCGCCTGTGCCCCAGCGCTCGCCCTTCTCGCACTTCTGCTTGACGAGCTCGAGCACGGCGCGGGCGTCTTCGATGGAGTCGTGGCCGGTTTGGCCCTTTTGAATCTCCTTGCCCATGTATTTTTGAGTGAGCCACTTCAGGCTGCATTTGAGGGGCGGGCCGCGTGGGTGGGGGTAAATGAAGGTGGTGTCGACGATGAAGGGATGGGTCATCTTGAGGGCGTTCATATCGGAGTTGAGGGAGTGGCCGACGAGGATGGCTCGGGGAGTGAGGATGGTGAGAAGCTTCTGCTGAATGTCGGCGAGGGTGGTGGTGACGGGGTCGAGCTTCTCCTTGGTGATGCCGGAGAATCGAGTGAGGTAGTCGATAATGGGCTTTTGTGGCTTTACGAGTTCGTCGAGTACAACCTCCCCGTCCCAGCGGACCAAGCTAATCCGCGTGAGTTCGGACTGGCCTCCCTCCGTGATACACATTTCGCAATCCAGCGCCAATACGTCCCGTCCAGCGGTCATGCTTCCCTGCTGGATCTCAGCCTCCGGTACCTGGCCAGCCTCTAGACTTTCAACGTGGGTATCAACCCATCCATCCTCTGCAGATTGACCGGCTCGCTTGCGGTTCTCCGCTAAAGTCAACCTCTCTTGCTCGCTGGCCAGGAGAGCCGGATGTAGGACGTAGTCGTTTTCGCGCAGATCTGCGACGGAACTGAAAAACGTAGTGATTGGCGTTCTCTGGGAAGCCTGGTTCTTGTCGACCCTGACCGGTTTCGGACCTTTCGTGTTGTTACTCTCCTTATTCTTCGGAAGTGGCGTGAGGAGCATCGCCTGGAGCGGCGAGTGCACTTTGTTGTACTTCGTGTCTCCAGGCGCCTTCACCGGCCAAGCGTGAGGGAACATATCGGCCAACGGCTGCAGAGGCTCTGGGAGACTCTCCCGCGTCAACGGCCGCGGGTTGAACCGGTGGGACCGATCCTCCAGAGGCAGGCCTTGCTTCCACCGGGCAAAGTCCGCCGTCTTGGGATCCTCCTCCTGTTTCTCCATAGTTTCTGTATCCTTGTCCAGGTCCATCTGTTCGCCGGTCTCATCCTGTGCCAGCGGTATAGTTCCATCCAGCATCCCAAGTTCCAGGCCGGGTACCATCACTACCACAATCTTTCGAACATAGCCGGAGTGCTTGATGGAGATCCATTGTGGTGCAATGCCATCAGCGAAACAGTATAGAAGCAGGCTCTGCAAATCTGCGATCCGAATAGATGACTGTAATCGCCCTTCGACGTAGGTGAGGACGGGGTACTTGGTCTTGACACCATCCACTCGCTTCTTCTTGCTCGGTCGCTGAGCTCCATTCTGCGCCTTATCGGCCCCGGTGTCGGGCGTCGCAGAGTTCTCGTTGTTGCCGTTTGATTCCGATGTCGACCTCTGAAGGGATGCAAGGGTCTGGGCGACTCCGAAGCCGTTCCCTGTGTCTGGGTTGGTTTTCACGGGACTTTCGTTGTCCGAGCAATCGGCGTGCTTGCGCTTTCTGGATCCGGCCATTTCTGGGTTGACAGCGGCAATAGGTGGAAGTGTCTGAGAAAGCTTACCCAGCTACACCGGTTCCAGCAAGTTAGTTCAAGAGCCGGTTCAGACACGAAACCGCCTTCTAGACCGCCGCAAAGATGTCGCAAGGACTGGGGTGATTTGCTTGACAATTGACAGTCTCGGGTGTCGCGCGGTGAAGATCCTATCAATTTCAGGGTCACGTGATGATAGTGTATCGCAGGCGGTGATGAGTTGTGGTTGCTGCAGCGTCTGCAGGAGGGTTGCATCTGTAAAACATGCAGGTCGAACCTGCGCGGGGTCCGAGAGCCATTACAGAATAGGTTTCGAAGTAGCTAATTACATGGTTACGAATGACCTTTGAGCAAGGCCTCCGAGAACATATGCAGTTCAATGAATAGATCAATTTCCGATAAGAGTCCATCCCGAGGGCAAAGTGATTACTCATCCTAAAGCTTTCTTTCCTCGGTTCCCACCAATTAAACCCGCCGTAGAGCGCCGAAGATCGCAAGATGGGTGGAGGAGGAGGAGGAGGAGGAGGAGGAGGAGGGAGGGGGGGAATAATTTACATTGTAGCTGTATTACAAAACATGGTTCGATCTGATAAGCGGCCAAAATTTCGCCATCGATCATCCTTTCCCTCTTCTTCCCTCGATTGTTCCATTCATAGTACCTGGTGCTTTCTTATTGTCTTTGCTACCTTGGTCACCTATTCTCTTTCCCATCCTTCCTACTCAATATACTCACCAGATTGAGTATCACAGCCTGTTATACGAAGCAAATTCAAAAGCAAACAACTTCTCCTCTCATCCAGTGCAGCACTCTCGACACACACACCCCTCTGAAGGTCCCCCTCCCTCCCCCCGCCGCCGCCGCCGCCGACCTCGCCCGCCGCCCGCGCTCGCTCATATTCTCCCCCACCCCACGCCATCGTAACAGTCACACCCACACACACAAGACTTCTACTTGATCCTTCCCTCTCCCCTCCTGCCCTCTCTCGAACCCACCAGCAATCGAACCCAAACCAAAAACCAAAAAACAAAAACCCACAATGTCCGCCCTTATCGAAGTAGCCACGGAGGCCGAGTTCCCGACCTACCTCTCCTCGCTGCCGCCGACCTGCCTTCTGGTGCTGTACTTCCACGCCCCCTGGGCGGCGCCCTGCACGCAGATGCGAGCCGTGCTGTCGGCCCTGGCCTCGCAATACCCGGCGACCAACCCGCCGACGACCGCCTTCCTGAGCGTTAACGCCGAGGAGCTGCCCGACATCTCCGAAGACTACGACGTCACCGCCGTGCCCTTCGTCGTCCTCGTCCGCGACGGCCAGATCCTCGAGTCCATCAGCGGTAGTGAAGCCGTGCGCGTGCGCGATGCCGTCGAGCGGTACGCCGGCGCCGGCAGCAACACGACACAACAAACCCAACAACAACAGCAGAAGACCGCCATCCCCCCGCCATTGACCGCCGTGCCCCGCGAGGACGCCTCCGCGCCCACGACCGCCACCCAGGCGCCCAACGGAGCCATAGGCGGAGCTGCGCCGGCGGCGACGGCGGAGACAAAGGAGGCCCTGTTCGCGCGCCTGGCGGAGCTGGTCAAGGCCGCGCCGGTCATGCTGTTCATGAAGGGTACGCCCAGCGCGCCCCAGTGCGGTTTCAGTCGGCAATTGGTCGGGATCCTGCGCGAGCGCAGCGTCAAGTACGGGTTCTTCAACATTCTGGCCGATGAGGACGTGCGCCAGGGTCTGAAGGAGTTCGCCGATTGGCCCACTTTCCCCCAGCTGTGGGTGGATGGCGAGTTGGTCGGTGGGTTGGATATTGTATGTTCTTTTCTTTTTCATTTTGCCTCTTTCTTTTTTCTAAGCAAGTCAAACGTGCTAACGTCTCTCGCAATTACAGGTTAAGGAAGAACTTGAGAATGACCCGGATTTCCTCGCCGCGTACTCGGTTAACAAGGCTGCGTGAGTATTATAGAATAGGTCTGCTTTGTTCGGGTTCCCTGTATTTTCCTCGTCATTTTTCTTCATTCCAAAGATACTTCCTAGTTGTCAAGTTCTCTCTCAGATCTAGCGATGGATATTGAGAAAAAATCAAAAGATTTAATTATTGTACCACCGGTTTCAGTTTCTTCCGTTGCCTTGCCGTCTTTGGTTTTGTGCCGCTCGAAGTAATATGTCCGTCTTACATTCTCTACATGGAAGCAAAATCTGCGGTGTATGTCCTCTCGTAGAAGTCATGCGATATATTGTTTATGAGGGACAGATGAAAATTTGCAAGTCAAGCAATCCGCTTTATTCGGGCATCTAGCCATGCAGGGCGAGACACATGCATATTTAAGTATGGCGCGATGAAGGCATTCAAGACCTACGACTTCTCCTCCTCCTCCTCCGCTCGCCAAACGTTTGCCATCCAGTTTTCAGGATCCTTGTTCCGGCGGGCTTGATTTGGCGTCCTGGGAAACATAGGGCTGTAGTCGCGCTCATTCCAGATATTTCTAAAGGCCCGGTTGCGGATCACAGTGCGGACGCGGGAGAGCACGGCATCCTCGTCGACGTACGCACCGGCCAGCCAGCGGTCGCCCTGGGCGGTGTTGAAGGCGCGGCGGGCGTGCACGACGCGCCGGTTCTCGAAGATGACGCATTGGCCCGGCTCGAGTTTCAGCTCGAAGACATTCTTGGGGTCCTCCAGCTTGGCCGCGAAGTACGCCAGCGCCTTCACGGCCAGAGCGTACTCGCCGTGGTCCTTGTAGCGATCCGTGATGCTCGCCTGGAAGGGCGGCGAGTAGTTGACGCGGGTCAGCCGCCGCCGGAGGCCCTCCCGCGGCAGCGGGAACTCCTGCTCGAACACCGGCCAGGTGTTGCTGTAGAAGTGATCCGCGTGGTTGTACTCGTAGGTCAGGTCCAGCCGCGTCAGCGCCTTCCAGTACGGCCGCCGGTCATGGTACATGGACCGCGCCACGTGGAAGGCGTCGGCGAAGAGCGACTCGCCGCCGTCGCACGAGTTCCGCAGGCAGTGCAGCAGCTGGAACCCCGGGGGCTCGTTCATGTACATCAGGTCCATGTGGAAGTTCAGGAACTGGTTCGTGTAGGCGACATTCTCGGCATTGGGCTTGTTGCGCACATCCCAGGTCGGGCCGTAGAACGTGTTGCGGAGGGGACCGAGCCGCGTCGCGATCTTCTCGACCTCGGCGCGCGAATCCGGGATGTTCTTGACGAAGATGAGTCCTGTTTCGGCCAGGCTCCGCAGGGCCAAGGCGAATTCTTCACTTTCCTGCATGAAATCCTCGTAATCGACCCAGTACACATGTTCTTCGATCGTCGCACGGTTCCAAATCTTCCGCCACCGTCTCTTGCTGCTAGCAACCTCCAGGAGTGGCGCGAAGACGCCGTGTTTAACATGATCGATGTCGTACTGGGATCTGTGGATCTTCTCGCCACTTGCCATTCCCCGGTCCCAATCTACCACCATTCTCTTGTTATTGATCTCGATAGACCGCGGCTGGATGTCAAGGGGTATGTCGGTGGTGCGGAAATTGCGTTGCTTGGTAGACGGGTCCACGCACTGCGAGCATTTGCATGCATCGCGCAGCGTGTGATAGAGTACCGAGAACTCCCTCCGTCCAGGTTGCTTGATCAGAAGAGCATCCTGTGTCGCCTGGATGTCATCCACCCATTTACCTTGGATTTGGATAGGGATCCGCAAGGGTCTGACTGACGGCCGACCTTCTTCATTGACGGTGGTGCGGTCACGTTCAGGGTGAGTATCTTCGAAGGCGGCGCCTTGGTGGTCGTCTGGGTCGAACTCAGATTCTGAAATGAGAACGGAAGGATTCACTGGAGCAGGGGACCGTCCATGCCCTGCTGAGATCTCGGCTTCCTCCTTCTTTTCCTGCCATAGAATTGGTGTCTTTGCGTAGCTGCGGCGGAGTGCGGGGGTGAGAGCTGTTGCAATGCGAGGAGATCGCAGGAGGCTTCTTTTTAACAAGGACGCCATGTCGATCTCACTTCATCTGAGCTCCGAGTGCTGCTGCACAAGATGAGGCAGAAGCATATATTTTAGCAACCGGACTAAAGGAAAGAAGGGAAGGAAATCATGGAGGGGAAACAAAGCACATCAGCTAATAGTCAAGAACGAGAGCCTCGGCTCGGAGGTCGAACTCTTTCTCCGCAATCCTCATCGCGCTTTCTTCTCGCTTGTGGACTAGCCTCATGCCGCTTTAATCTGCCAGGCATTGTTATCACCGGAAAACAATTAAAGCAACACCACCTGAACATAGACATGGTGCAGAGAGAAATTCATCAGTGAATTTGTTATTCCTGAACAAAATCACGATGCGCTCCCTCCTTGCTCTAAGACCAACAATGGCGCGTACAACGGGCCTCAGCTCACGTCATCGCGCGCGGGAGCGCCTTTCATTTTTTCTGGCCCTGGGCGATCATCTATCGCCCCGACACAATCATTGCACCCACTTAACTACACCCCGACTGCGTGTTATCGGCGCATTCACTATCTGAGTCGCACTAAACCTAGCCGGCTCCTGTTCAATTGGAGGACTAGACCATCCAGATTTCACCTTTTGACGTATTCCTGACCCAATCGCCGGTTCAACTTGTTACTCTGTCAAGAAAAGTCGCATACAAGTATTGTGGATTTTTCTCCCACGCCGCAAGCCAGATTCAAATGACCTTCTATCAGGTATAAAGCTACATTTGAGATCAGATCAATCACCAGCGCCTGCGCGCGAAAACCCCCGCCGATCTTTCTGGTTTTAATATCTCCCCAATTGACCCTCAGCAATCACATGCATGTCGGCCGGGGGCGAACACCTCAAGGATGAGGTGAGTGCATGGATCTGGGCTTGGCTGGACTTCTTTTTCTCTTCTTGCGACTTTGCAAGTCGGTCTTGCTCTTATCTACCTACATTCTGCATACACCTTCACACACATCAAGCCCAACTCGACTAACATGTCCTTCCTCAGGGGTCGCGACGGCAAGTCGTCCTCGCGGGCGGAATCGCAGGCCTCTTCTCACGGTACGTTATAGTTTTTCCCAAGCATCGCAACCACCTCGCGGTTTGCCCCCAAATTGCTTCATTGAAGCCCAAGCTGACCAGAAACCCAAAAACACACCAGATTCTGCATCGCCCCCCTCGACGTCGTGAAAATCCGCCTCCAACTCCAAATCCACTCCCTCTCCGACCCAATCTCCCACCAACATGTCACCGGACCAGTGTACAAGGGCACGCTATCGACGATGAAGTCGATCCTCCGCGAGGAAGGAATCACAGTGCGTTTTCCCAGGCTTTCCCTTCCCCGAAAATCACCAAGCATACCCAGCCCCAGACCACATCACTTACAACTAGAAAAAAAAAAACAGGGTCTCTGGAAAGGCAACGTCCCCGCGGAACTCCTCTACCTGGCCTACGGCATCATCCAATTCGGCACCTACCGCACGACGACCCAAATCCTCGCCACCGAACTACCCAATCGCCTGCCCCCCTCAGCCGAATCCTTCATCTCCGGGGCCCTGGCCGGCGGCCTGGCCACCTTGTCCACCTACCCGCTGGATCTGCTGCGCACGCGGTTCGCCGCCCAGGGCACGAAGCGCGTCTACACGTCGCTGCTGGCCTCGGTGCGGGATATTGCGCGCCAGGAGGGCCCGCGGGGCTTTTTCCGGGGCGGCAGCGCTGCGGTGGGCCAGGTGGTGCCGTACATGGGGTTGTTCTTCGCGACGTATGAGGCGCTGCGGCCCGTCGCGGCCACGCTGCCGCAGCAGGTGCCCTACCTGCCGGCGGGCAGTGGGGATGCGGCGGCCGGCGTGATGGCGAGTGTCTTGGCCAAGACCGCGATGTTCCCGCTGGATCTGGTGCGGAAGCGGTTGCAGGTGCAGGGCCCGACCCGGCTGTTGTACGTGCATCGGAATATCCCGGAATCTCGGGGGGTCTTCAGTACGATGGCGATGATTGTGAGGACGCAGGGCGTTCGGGGCCTGTACCGTGGACTGACGGTTAGTTTGTTCAAGGCGGCGCCGGCCAGTGCGGTGACCATGTGGACGTATGAGACTTCGCTGCGCGTGCTTCAAGATATGGAGGTCGCTGCCGATTGAGCGCGACTCTCTGGGTGGCAGCTAGTTGACTTGGCTCGGAAACACTAGACACGACACGCCAGCCTTTAGAATAGCATCTTGTAAATTATTCAACGACCTAATAGACATCATTCACAATTCACCTTGGCCGTGTTCAGACCGCAGACTCATCACAGCATTACAGATCCCGGAGCACCTCTAGCTTTTTCTTCCGAATTCTCTTGGCCAAAACAATTGAAGCCAAACGAGGCAAAAGCAGGAACGGTCAAGAGGGGGCTGAGGAAAGCAAAAACAGGAGGGGGTGTCAAACACGCTAAAAACGAAAACAAAGCATTCGGCAAACCACGGCGCAAAAGCAATCAAAGCAGAACGCGGGATAACACTCAGTACTCTGCCTCCAGGTCCTCGGTTTCCAGGCTGTCGCCGGCAACCTCCTCGTAGTCCTTCTCCAGCGCAGCCAAGTCTTCGCGGGCTTCGGAGAATTCGCCTTCCTCCATACCCTCACCCACATACCAGTGAACAAACGCGCGCTTGGCATACATCAGATCGAACTTATGATCCAAGCGACCCCATGCTTCGGCGATTGAAGTAGTATTCGCGAGCATGCTGACCGACCGATCAACAGGAGCGAGCTCGCTGTCAGGAACGCGCATGGGTTTCTGGAAATTGATGCCCAACTTGAACCCTGTAGGGCACCATTCGACCAGGTGGAATGTATTCTTGGCTTTGACAGCGGCAATAGCCTGGTTACAGTCGCGCGGGATAACGTCACCGCGGTACAACAAAGCAACCGCCATGTACTTGCCCTTCCGTGGGTCGCAAACCACCATCTGGTTATGGGGCTCGATACCTGGAGAACATTGTCAGATATCGCCTCTTCATATCTACGAGCGAGCCTCGACACCATGCAGAGCACGTACACTGGAAGGTCAGATCCTGAACTTTAAAGCTCTCGTGCGAGCTGCGGTTGCTTGAAACCACAGGTGCAAAAGAGATCAATGGATAGTGAATGCGAGGGAAAGGAACCAGGTTGGTCTGGAATTCGGCCAAGTCGACATTCAGGGCGCCCTCAAAGCGGAGACTGGAGGTAATCGAGCTCACTACCTGAGCAATAAGGCGGTTGAGGTGGTCGTAGCCAGGACGTGGGATATCCAGGTTGCGGCGACAGATCTCGTAGACAGCCTCGTTGTCAACCAAAAAAGTGCAGTCAGCATTCTCGATTGTGCTGTGTGTCGACAGGACCGCGTTGTATGGCTCGACAACTGCAGTAGAGACGCGAGGTGAAGGGTAAATGGCGAACTCAAGCTTCGATTTCTTGCCGTACTCGGTCGAAAGGCGCTCGAGCAACAAGGCACCAAAGCCAGAGCCAGTACCGCCGCCAAATGAATGAAATACTAGAAAGCCCTGGAGCGAGGAGCAATTATCTGAGATGGCAAGTATATTGTTTAGTACATTCGAGCAGCCAGTGACGCCGGGTGAATACATACCGGCAACACGACGAATGCGGTCGGCAACTTCTTCAACCATTTCTTTCCCGATGGTGTAGTGTCCACGTGCATCTAGACAAAGTCAGCGCTTGCTATAACCGACAGATGCTTCTGGGAGTCAGACAGTTGTTAGCAGCATCCTCCTTGCCATTGATCAGGGTTTCAGGGTGAAACAGCTGGCGATATTGCCCAGTTCGAACCTCGTCAACAGGCTACAATTATTAGCCTGTATAATGACGTCCAATGATGCTGACTCGATAGAAGCCCTACCGATGGGTCAAGATCGACGAAGATCGAGCGAGGGACATATTTTCCGTTGCTGGATTCGCTGAAGAACGTTTCGAAAGAGCCCGCAGACCTGGTTTCATCAACGGCATCGGGGTTAAGGTGACCGTCTGCCTTGAGACCATGTTCAAGCAGATATCTGTTATGAAGCCATGAGTTCAGCACTGGTCTGTCCTCGGCGACGGTGCGGATCATGTCATGATGGAGTGGGTGGGGATAACTTACAGCTCCCAGGCACTGTTCCCCAGCTGGATACCGGCCTGGCCGATGTGAATATGGCAAACCTGATAAATAGATCACGTTAGATTCCAAGAATGGCTAGAATTAGGTACCAACGACCCGGTCTTCTTGAGGTAACTCGAAGCTAATCGAGGGGAGGGGTGGAGGAGGGGAGCCGTGCGGGGAAGCAAACGCTCGGGAAACCAGTATACTTCTTACCTCGCCTCGCATGTTGCAGATCTGGCTGCCTTTTCCGGTGATGTTACAGCTTGGGATCTGAGATCGATAAAGATGAGAGGAGACGAGTAGCTGACAGTGGGGGAGTGCAGAATGATGAGGGGTGATGAAAGAGGGAAAGATGGTGATGAGGGGAGATAGAGTTGGAAGATGATGGTGCCATGACCGTGTGGTTACTTTGCTGACGGACAAGGACAACAGCGACACACGCGCTTACCGGGTTTGTAAACAACTTCGAGGAAACCAATCAACAACCTTGTTCCATCATCTTACAAACCGTCCGCATTCTGGAGGTGCGTACCTCAACTACCCGTGACAGTACTTCCTAGTCCCCTCCGAGTGCTTTCAAAGACAGTATCGGTATGATACTTACCCAAGAGCTACAGGCTTTTCATGTCACCTAACCCATACATTTCTTAAACGTCTCCCACGTGAACTAAGCGGAATGCGGGGAAACCGCGGCATCATGGATAGTCGAACAGCACCAAACATAGGTGAAAAGCACTCGTATCAAATTGAAACTGCGTGGCCACAGCACCGGTTTGCCTTCTCCCCTGATTCTGCCAGGCTTCATGATACTTGTGCTTATTCAAACTCACAAATTCTGGGGAAACGAGCTGTTATGCACCGACTGTATAGCGCATCATCGCCGAATCGGCTTTCATACGACCTCGACTGGAAGCCTCACTGATGACAGAACAGCCTACGAAACTGCGACAATCACAATTCTCGCCTGGCATGGTATTCTTAGCAGCATTTAACCGGAACCTATCAGATTCCCCGAGACGGACAAATGGTCATCTTATAGTTCACGCACCGCGCTAAAAGAGAAAAAAAAGGGCTCGCTTCGTTATCTGGGATCGGCAGTAGACAGACAAGGAGGGGTAGAGTAGGACACGTCGAGGGTCGATTATGATGTCGGAGGCTTGAGACACGACTCGATTAGGGATTCCGAGCCGGTCGGTGGGATTTATGTGCATAAAAGCTCCGCCCCTGCATCTGCACAAAACTCAGATATTTCATCACAATGAACACGTTATTTCCAAGGTAAAAGCCTGGAAATGCAAGGACGCCGACCATGGAAATAGGTATTATCGCTGTCTAGGGATGGCCATTGTACCTATATTGTCTAACAGTGTGGTGATCTCCTGCACGAGATTATAAGAGGCTGCATTATTTAGGTTTCATATCGTTGGGTTTACCGAAGCCACCGGGGCCAACGATCGGCTGCACTACAGAGCACTAGGATTTTAGCAGACGAGCTACCCTGAGTCAGGGCCAAACACAGCTCGTGTTAACGCTGAAAATAACGGCGGCACAAGAGTCGTCGTCGCATGGTAGTTGGGACACCGTCGGCTTGCCTGAGCTCTGGCTAGAAGGTCTGGGTTAGGCGTCAGGGGTGACGCGGAGATCCAGATAATGTGCTCGGCTTGATGATGCACTTCGGATGTTCCACGCTATTAGGAACAACAATTGTTCCAAGAAACAGCCAGTGTTCAGAAGGGAAATTTCCATGACGGCGACCGGGAGTGCCTGAATTGTGGCGTTTCTTGGCAGTCGCCACACTGCGTCGTTGAATTTTTCTTTTCATTTACCTTTCACTGAACCAGTCAATATTTCTTTCCCTTCCACCTTTCGGAGGATCTGCGTTGACCGACCAAAGGAATAATTCTGCAGGTACTATATCCCGATCAAAAGTCAATGAGGGCATGCAGCATGGGAAGTCAAGTCACGATGGTGATAGTCAACGATAATACTATCGGGATATAACCACTCGAAAAGCAGCAACCAATGCAGTGCGGAGTCATTGCGCGACGCACAGTGATCCAGTCTGGGACTCTGGGACTCCTGGGTCTGTAAGGATCCACTTTCTTCTTTCGAAGTGGGGATTCGAAGGGCCCATTCATTGTTAGTCCCGACGCCCACCGCAGCCACAACTGGGGCCGGCGCCATTGTTGCCTTGACTGTTTGCTGATTGAATGAGATTCTGAGGGTCTCCGCCCTGGCGCAATCTATCGATCTCACTTGAACTGGCCTAACTCGATAGCTTCGGAATTCCTGCCTCTGCCGTATCTGTAGATCGAAGAATAATGACCATAGTACGATGAGGATTGGAAGATAGCAAAAAATCACTTCATTGCTGCAGTAGAAACATTGCCAATAACGCCAATAATCAGCGGAATCATGCGCATCGGCAGGGCAGCAAGTATGAGTAAAAGCAAATTGGTCTGGACCAGAGGGGAGCAGCATCTCGGTTTCTTGGGCGTTTCCACTGGCCGACTTTCCCGTGCGATCGGCGAGGTTTCCGCATCGATCAACTCCTGCTCTATTGCTGCTGCCATCCATGGATGGAGCTCTGTGGATGGGAGTGAGAGTTTGTCAGTCTATCTGTCTTGTCTGTCTGTCTGTCTGTTCGTCGTCTTTTCTTCATCAGAGTTCCCCACTTCGTCCCTCTTCTGTCTTCCTGTCATCTCAATAGTCTTGTCTCTTGTCTCCTTTTCCTTTCCACCTTCTTTCTCTCGCACACACACACACTCTCTCTCACACTCATCTTCTCGCCTCACTGCGTTTGCTTCAGCCGTTCACTTTTATTGTACTTCCATACTGCTTCCCACTTGCTTGTATAAAATACCGGCGAGTTCTTTTCTTGCCTTGCTTCTCAAAACCTCTAATAGATCCTATGCATAATTAAATCATTTGAGCGGTATGTATCAATTCTAGTAATCTTATTTATGGCAATCGTCCCCACCAGTGTTCACTCGACACTCTCGCTCGTGCGCTTCTTACTGTCTCACCTCAATTTCCCCACGGACTGTCCACAGCAGCTTGGCTTTTTCCATAAAAAAAACTTATTCCCTCCTGTTCCCTGGATGTTCTTCGGTCGATCCATCTACTGTTTCTCATTATCCCATGTCGGCCTTTCGCTGACTGTCTGCACAGATTTGAGAGTTGACCAGGTCAATCGATATCGTTGTCGATCAGGTACCAGACTTTGAGCTTATTAGTTTCGTCGACTGGCCCGGTGCCAGCATGTCACACCCATCGGAGAATCTTCAAGTTCCGGTACATCAGCATGAGAAGAGATTAGAGGGCGACACCCCTGATACCGATGAGGGAACCTACTACGATGGCTCCACCAGCGGGCACGGCAATCACCTTCGGGTAGATACCTCATATGACTATGATCCCGCTGCCTTGCGCTCACCTGCGACTGCACGAGAAGAGTCGATGCGCCTGGAAGATGATCTGGCCGTTCTTGAGGCTGAGCGCATGGCATCCCGTTCCACCACGCAGGAGGGGTCGATGAGAAAGGGCGAAGACGACGGTGCCTCGATGGCCAGATCTCGCTCTCGTCCATCTCAGCATGTTGTTGATGAGTTTGATGAGGCGACCAACCCATTGCACGAGAAAGCGGCAGTCTACAACCCTCCCGAGAACCCCAACACCAACATTGCCAGATTCATTAAGAAGCTCCATGAGTCGAGTTTCATTGTGCGCTACCTCACCTACATTGTGCCACTAGTTCTGATCCTATTGATTCCTTTGCTGGTTGGTGCCCTAGCGTTCCCGGATGCCAATGTGGGAGGAGTTAAGTTGCTCTGGTTTTCGGTTTGGTTGGAGATTGTCTGGTTGACTTTGTGGGCCGGAAGAGTGAGTGTAAACCATTGAATTTGAATGTCAGGATAGATACTAACCTTAATTGCCCCCTTCTAGATTGTCTCGAAATGTATCCCAGTTCCAGCTGGCTGGATTGCCAGTATTTTCACCAACAACGCCAAAAAGTGGCGTGACATGGCCAAACAGCTCGAGCTCCATGGCACCTTGTTCTTCTGGTGGCTAGGTGTGGAAATCTCGTTCCTGCCCACCATGAAGAACCATCACGTCGACGGTAGCCACGGCACAAAATCCTGGGAGAATACAGTCAACAAGATCATCATCTCTATCTTTGTATGGACAATTCTGAACCTGGTCGAAAAAGTCATCATCCAATTCATCGCCATCAGCTTCCACACTCGTACCTACGCGGATCGCATTGAGATCAACAAATTTCAGATCGGCAGTCTGACTAAACTTTATGACTTCTCTCGGCGAAAGATTACAGCTGAAGACACGGAGTTTGAGGAAAAAGACAAAGGTACCCCAACTGGAATGAAGACCCCGCTGCATTATGCCGGAAAGGCAGGACGTCTGGCCAAGGGGGCCTTGAACAAAGTGGGAAACAAGGTGGGCGACGTGGCTGGCGCAGTTGCTGCCGACTTCACTGGCCGCACGGTTAACAACAGCAGTCACCCGTATCAGGTGGTGCTGACCTTGTTGCGCACCACGAGTGGCTGCCAGGTCCTGGCTCGTCGACTCTATCGCACTCTGGTGCGGGAAGGTTTCGAGACCGTGTTTTCTGGAGATCTCAAGGAAGCCTTCGATAACAACGAAGAGGCGGACGCCGCTTTCACCATGTTTGACAAGGATATGAACGGAGATATCTCGATGGAGGAGTTGGAAGCAGTGTGTGTGGAGATCGGACGGGAGCGCAAAGCCATCACCGCATCACTGAAGGACCTGGACTCTGTCGTCGGAAGGCTCGACAACATTCTGGAATTTTTCGTGATCATCATTACCGTGATCGTCTTCCTGACGCTCATTTCGACGTCCGCCGCCGGAGTGTTGACCTCTGCCGGGTCTAGTATTCTCGCATTGTCGTGGCTTTTCTCCGCCACCGCGCAAGAATTTCTTCAATCCATCATCTTCGTCTTCGTGAAGCATCCATTCGATGTTGGTGACCGTGTGACTGTCTATGGTAACGCAGGTGATGCCGGTCTGGGTGATGACTACTTTGTCAAGCAAATTTCGCTTCTGTACACGGAGTTCAAGAAGATGCAAGGCCATGTTGTGCAGGCTCCTAACAGTTACCTCAACGGCTTGTTCATTCTGAACCAGCGTCGGTCCGGTGCACTGGCTGAAGCAGTGCCCATCGTCATCAAATATGGTACCACTCTCGAGCAGATTGATGCCCTACGCCAGCGCCTGTTGGAGTTTGTCCGCAGTGAACGCCGTGAATTCCAGACCAACATTCTCACCGAAATGCGCACAATCACGGAGAACTTCTCTGTAACCCTCAATGTTGTCTTCTTCTATAAGTCGAACTGGCAAAACGAAGGCTTGCGTCTGCAGCGCCGCAACAAGTTCATCTGTATGTTGATGGTTGCCCTCCAGGAGATCGGCATCGAGGGACCACGCATGAACCTCCAGGGTGCCGGCGTCGATATTCCTTTCCACATTGCCGGGTTCCCGCAGCCTCACATGCCCGCTACTCCTGGCAGCAGAGATGGCAATCCTCCCCCGACTCCTATTGGCGACCATCACGGCTATGCGCCCGAGAATACTGGGTTCAGCAGCGCTACCCGGCACCCATCCATTCTCCGCAAAGGCATGAACACTGCTGCCGCCCGAGCTCGTGGTGACTCCATGCTCTCCCGCAAACACGTGGATTTCTCGCTGGGCATGCGTGATATCTCCTCTGGCGATGTCATGGGCGACGTCTTCGAGGATCGCCGCACCCGAGTTGAGGACATTGTCCGAACCACCAACCGAGAGAACACCGAGCGCCGCATTCAAGAAGAGGAGGAAGAAGAGGCCGAGCGTCAGAGCCGTAACTCATCCTCCCGCCGTCGCAGCAACTCCAATTTGAGCGTCCCGTCCACTTCGCGCGCAGGTCGCCGATCGGTGGACTCCCAGGGCGGGCACAGTGTGACCTCTATCACCCACAATCGTTTCTTCCGGCATCATCGCAGCAGCATCAGCCGCGCGCCCGACGATTTGATGGAGCAGGGCCGCTCCGATCACAGCACGGATGCCCCTGGCTCCGATCTCCAGCCCAGCGTTTCTCATCCTGCGGAGAAGCAATAATTGCATCTGGAGGATCTCATGATATTGAAAAGTACACCTTAGATAATAAACATGTAGATAAAATATTCCTTTCTGATTGAATAGTTTGCAAGGCCAGTCAATATCAAATTATATAGAAGATCGTATCTATCTCGTCTATTGAAAGTGGGTAGAGTTAAGGCGAAAACTTACCTGCCAACCTTATTCAACTTCAAGATCAGGCCTGTAGCTGATGCCAAAGGATCGGTGTGGCAAAGCCATCAAGCTTCTCCATCTCGTTCACCCTACGGAGCTGTGACGTGTATGCACGCCCTGTTGAATCTGCTTAGTCATGCCTTACATAGCTCCAGGAGATGGCCGAATCGAGTAACCGGACGGAATATGCAGAAAAAGAGCTACTGCGTGTTACACGAGAATTATGCCATTGATCTCTCCTGACTGCTATATCATTTGACTGTGAAGGTCAGTGGACATGTTTAAAAACCTCAGATTCTCGTGCAATTTCTGCAGAATATGAAATCATCCTGTCTTTCTCCGAGAAATGTCATCATATTTCATACACATATAGTCCCGGAAGCATCAACAACTGCGGGAAAAGCGACTATACTCAAACTACGGAATGCAAGAACCGCCCGGACAATTCCAGACAGACCGACGGAAGCCCGCCCATCTCGCAGGATTGAGAGTTCGCAAAGCTAGCTCAACATGACTCAACACAGATTCGCCCCATCCATCTCCAAGGGACAGCAAACACTCAAGATGGATGGAGCCTACGGCGACCCAAAACCGGTATGGGGCTCCAGCGTCGCAGCGGGGCCCGCGGACTCCGAACGCTACCATATCATGAGTAGCAAGAACCCGGTATCTGGATGGAGCGTTTTGTTTCACGATCAACAGGCTCATGCTCAGGCCCATTATGCTTGGGAGTCGCTATTGGTTATTTTCTTCTTGAATTGCCCTTTTTCTCTTCTTCGTGCGGAAGCAAATCAAGCATCCGGGGAAATAGCGAACTAGCTTAGCCATCACTTGTCTTATTCGCAGAAATATGCCACCCAGCTGGTGTGGCCTGTGGCCAGGCCATGATGGGACTCCGACGCCTCCGAGGTTCCTGAAGTTCAGGTCCTCCGATGGCTTTATTATGTTCGTTGTGTCTTTTGCTGTGTTCACGGTATGTCTTTGGATAATGGAGACCTATGGAAACCAGAATGATTGACGTTGAAATTAGGATATTCTTTTGTATGGGCTAGTATGTGGATCCCTTCAGAAAGGCGCCGCGCCCCCCCCCCCTCCCCTCTCTTCCCTTTGATCTAAACTCTTCTGGTGCCGCTTGAATGCATTTCCGCTCTCTAACCTTATTTTCAAAGATTGTCCCGGTTGCTCCCACGGCTCTTCATGAAAGAGTGGGTTTGTCTGTTGACGAAGGTACGTTATTACCGTGAGGTGTGATCGTGTCAAAACAAAAAAACACTAATCTTTCTCGTTGATGTGGTTATACAGAGCAAAGATGGACGTCCATCCTACTAGCTCTATACGGCGCAGCTTTACTAGCCACCTCGCGTGAGTAGCCGCCTTTACTTTTTTTCCCTTTCATCATCCTCAAGCCAACCTTCAATACTAAATATCGCGTGCAGCTGTTGCGGGTTACATAGCGGACCGATTTGACTCCCGCTACTGGCCCTTGATCACCGGCCTGGTAGCTCTGGGGGCATCGACCGTGTTGCTCTGCGTGGGGACCAACCTGGCGCTCTGGATCCTCGGCCGACTGTTCCAAGGCGCTTCTGCCGCTATTGTCTGGACGGTGGGACTGGCGCTGATGGTCGACACCGTCGGCCGGGACGGCCTTGGGCAGGCGATGGGCTACATTGGCATGGGCCTGACCCTGGGCATCATGGGGGGCCCGCTCCTCGGCGGCGTCATCTACGGCCGCGGGGGTTACTACGCGGTCTTCGGGCTTGCCTTCGGTTTAGTCGGCGTGGACATCGTCCTCCGGCTGGTGATGATCGAAAAGAAACATGCCATCAGATGGCAGCAACAGCCGCCGTCGAAAGACAAAGACGCAAACCAAGCAGAAGCCGACCCACAACCCTCACCCTCGTCATCATCCGACACAATCCCCGAAAAGACCTCCGATCTCGAGCAGCAACAGCAGCAGCACACAACCTCCACGCAACCCCAACAAAAACCCACACAAGCCAACGCAATCACCACCCTCCTCTCCTCCCCGCGCATGCTAGTCACACTCTGGACGTACTTCATCATCTCCCTAGTCTTCAGCTCCTTCGACAGCGTGCTCCCGCTCTTCGTTGAAGACACCTTCGGCTGGGGCCAGCTGGGGCAAGGGCTGATCTTCATCCCGATCTCGGTGCCGCACCTGCTCGACCCGGTGGTCGGGTACGTGAACGACCGGTTCCCCACGATCCGCCGGTACCTGGCGGCGGGCGCGCTGGTCGCCACCGTGCCGGCCATCGTCGCGATGCGCTGCGTGACGGCCAACCGCCTCGCCGACAAGGTGCTGCTGTGCGCGCTGCTGGCGCTGGTGGGCGCCTGCCTCGCCGCGCTCATGCCGCCCGTCATCGTCGAGGCCTCGTACGTCGTCCAGGAGAAGGAGGCGCGCAACCCGCACATCTTCGGGAAAGGCGGCGCCATGGCCCTGGCGTACGGGATCCTCAACGTCGCCTTCGCCGCCGGCACCATCGCCGGCCCCTTCTTCGCCGGCTTCATTCGCGAGACTGCCGGCTGGGCCACCATGACCTGGGCGCTGGCCCTGGTGACCGGCCTGTCGGCGGTTCCCGTCGTCTTGCTCCTGGGCGGGTTTCTGTTTCACAAAAAGAGTAGCAGCAGCGAGAAGATGGAGGTCGGTGGTGGTGGTGGTGGCTCGAGCGAATGAGAGAGCGGCTCTGAAAAATATGTTTCTCAGATGATTCTTGTTATATACACACATTCGGGTAAAGACGAGGCGGCGGATCTCACATGTTGATACTTCTCTTTCCTCTCTCTACATATCTAGATACTTGTACATAATGATCAGATGAGTTCACAAGATGTGATTGAATTTTAAATACTCAACTCCGTGGATGCTATATATACAGGACCTGGATAGAGATAATGAAAAGAAAAAAACGGCAAGAGAAGAGGAATGACAGAAGACAGAGAGAATGGCCATGGGACAGGGCATCAGCAATGCGCCACATATATCCAGCTTGCATCGCAAAACAAACCCGGTGGGGGAAGTCTATAGATAGTTGCAACCCGATCCAAATTTTGGGCAGAATTGCGATAAACAGTACGGTATACCCCCACCACGACTTTTTTATCTCTCCATTCTCTCTCCATTCTCCCTCCCACTTTTACTGCAGAGCGACAGTCATACATACATACAGGCAAAAGAAGATGCAATTTTGAGGATCGCGGAGTGAGTAGAAACGAGTCAAGGGTTTGAACACAAAGGAGAAGGGAGAATGATCTGGCAGGCGAATAACGGGGTCATGTTAAAAAGAAAACAGCGAGATGCAGATGAATGAGTACCAAGTGGACAAGAAGAAAGGTAAAAGCGAAAGAAGAAGACAGAAAAAAACATTCAGACAGCCTGGTTGTGGTGATCCAACGCAGAACAACTCCAGAAACACCCGCTCAGCCTTGACATGCATGCGAGAAAAGCAAATATCTGATAGGACGAGGAAAAGTTGAAACAGGATTCCCAGGGGGTGTGTCTGATGAAGAACGGACGTTTTTGAGAGAAACAGGAATCGAAGCGAGCCGGCCCGGACGGCAATCGTACAAGACAGCGACGGCGTCTATCTTTCTAGGACCGAATGACACGAGATAGTTATTCTATCACTGAGACTCATCGTGGGTAGTGCCAGAGTAGAAGCTGGGCAAGGGGGTAGGCAAAGGCCGAGGTGTCGCTTCGGCGTCTGTAATCTGATCGACAGGTGCATCGGGGGATAAGTCTGCAGCAGAGTAGGTTTCGCTTATTTTGGAACGGGGAGTGTCGAAATCGTCTTCTATAGGGGCCAGGTCAAGATTGCTCTTCGGAAAGACGATCGGAGGCGTGATATGCCCTTTTTTGAAGGGCTCAACGTTGGGCTTGTGAATGGTACCAGGCGCAGACCTAGTGTCGGGTGGAGACGATTCATCCAAGAAAATGGCAGGTGGGTCCATCCTGAATCCTAGCTCTCGCGTTGGAGAGTGCTTAGGGCTACATTCCTCTTCTTCCTCTTCTTCCACAGTGCTGATGATCGCCTCCTCGGGAACATGGAGGCCCTCGTACTTCCTCTCCATAGTGAAAGGGTGGAGGCCACCGTGCTCTTCGCTATCACTGATTCCAGAAGAACCACCACTCCTGCGTCTTTCCAGGGACTCTCTTTCCTTCTTCAGGAGCTCCTCACTGCCGCTGACGACGCTTCCTCGACTGTTCGTCCTCATCATCTCTATGCCCAACTTGGAACCCGGTCGATGGGTTCGGTGACGCGGACTGCAAGTTCGCGAGGGGGTATTGCCTAGCTCTTCATCCTCGTCATCGCCGGATTCGCCGCACTCGTACCGCTTCCTTTCCAACGACTCTCTCTTGGCACGAATTGCCTCGCTAGATCGCTGTTTGTGGGGGGTCGTAGTCGCCTCCGAGGGGACGGTTGCTGGGGCCGAATCCGAGTGAAGCAGGTTGGGGAAAGGAACTGCCTCGGGACCGCCCCTGTAGCCAGCATCTGTGCTTCTTCTGGCCTTATTCGACTCTTCGGTTATGCAAAGTCCGCCCTTGCTAGGGATCCAATCGTCGTTGTTCCGACTCACAATCACGGGAACATCATCAGTCTTGACAGATTCCATATCACCAAAATAACTACTACCGATAGAGTCCTCGCGACTAGACCCCTGATATGAGCTAGAGGGAACATGTACAAAGCCAGAGGATGCGGTCGAACTCGGGCTATGCTCAACCTGACTCGAAGGTTGGCGGAGCATAACTGGTGCTGGCATTGACAGGGGATTGAAATCCTTTGGAGGTGGCTTCCACTGACAGAATTTACACAGCGCCTCAGTCAGCTTCGTTGTCGTAGGAGGTTTCTGGATTAGTGAGTCAAAATGGTGTGTTTCTGGTAAATCTTTGAGATAGCCTGTGACTGCAATGATAGGTGTATGTCGGTTCGCACTGCGAGTCTCGCGTACCATGCGCGCAACATCCGCACCATTGACTTGTGGTAGTTTGAATTCTGTCATGATGATATCGAACTGGATATCACTCAGGGCATAACGCATAGCCTCCGCACCATTGACAGCCGTGATTGTGCGACATCGAAGCTTTTCGAAAAGACGTTCCATGACAAGTCGAGAGACCGGATGATCCTCACAGATGAGTACGTCCAGAGGCCGGAAGAAGGGCCCCTCGGGAAAATTGATCTGAGAGAGTCGCCTGGAGCTTTGGCGGCGCCGTTGGACCTTGAGTAAGGCTTTGGTTCGAGGATCTTCGTTATCCGAAGAGGAAGGAGAAACATCAAATAACTGACTCCGGCGTTTGTGATGAGTTCCCACGTAGGTCTCCTTTGCCAACGATGAGGAAAGCTCGCCATCCTGAGAGCCGATGGTTTGTGACCTTGTTCGTGATGCGGGGGCACTGCCGTGACGTTGTCCTGAAGGAGTTTTGTCAGGAGAGTTTCCTGCAGCCCGCGTGGTCTTGATTGGTGATGACGCAGTCGATCCAAACTTCAGGCTTGTCATTCGATTCGGATCTGCTGTCGTTGTCTGTAACGAGCCGGTAGACTGAGAAGATGACGATCCTGACGTTTTCCTGCGCTCGTGGTTGTGGCCGGTACTGAACTGAACAAGCAATGGGGACGAAGGTTGAGATGGGCGACTGGGCGATGAGTTGGCCTGACTTAGGGCCGAAGGAGAGGATGGTCTGTTGTTGCCCTTACTTTGAGAGAGAGTCCGCTGCAAAGACATTGGCAATGGACTTCCCTCAAGAGAGGGCGGGGGAGCGGGTGCAGCTTGTTCTTGTCCTTGGGTTTGGGATGACTGAGCACCAGCGGATGACGGATGGCGTTGCTGAGCCTGCATCGCCTCTTGACGCAATTTTTGGATCACATCTTTATTGGCTTTTTCGAGCATGGGAAGGTTCTTGAAAGAGAAACTGCCGAAGTCATCGGCAGGGGCGGGCTCGCTCAGCCTCCTGCTTCGTGATTCTCGCACATGAGGCGGAATGTGGAGGGGCATCAAAGGTCGTTTCATCGCGTTGACTTGAGAGCGCACCTTGAATAATGCATCATGAGGCCGATCTTGAGGATATGGCCCGGCAGTCATTGGTTGTGGAGGAGTTGTTCCGTCCTCAGTCTCTTCGGTAAATGCTTGAAGAGTAGCACCCCGAGTATCGAAATACTCCGTGTCTTCTGGATTCTCGATATTTGGCACGAACTGCGCTTTGTCCTCTAACAAGGTATCCCAGTTGATATCCGAAAACCATCCGTGGCTGCGAATCTCGGCCCCACCATTTGGATACTTCTCCTCAACATTGGCGCCAATACGCTCTCGAGGATTGATGGTCATCAACTTGTTCATCAGATCGATCGCTTCGTCTGAAGCCAAGTCTTCAGCTTCCTCGGGCCAATTGATCCTACGGTGAAGTATGTTGTCGAAAACCTCGTCCGGAGTTGCTGCATTGAACGGTGGATACCCAAATAGGAACTCAAACATGATGCAGCCCAAAGACCACCAGTCACTCATCTCATCTTGACCGACGCCGTTGATAGTCTCCGGGGCCAAGTAATCTGGAGTGCCCACAAAACGTCGACTATGATCCTCGGGGTCGAAGAGTGCCATTAGAGGGGGCATCATCGACTGTTGAGGTGGAGTGCTATACGAAAATGAGTTGCTCAGAGTTGGCTGGAAAGGGAATAAATGAGGAGACTCCCCAGCCTCACTCTGACTCTCCTCCTCGAGCGTGTGGTTGGCTGTGGGTACAGGAACGGGCATCGAGCCCTGGGTTTCACCGCCCTCGTGGAGGGATAGTTGCTTGAAGATTGCATTAAGGCTCTCGCTAGCTCCGCTGTCACTTCGATAACCTGACGCTCGCCGTGAATTTTGCCGGCTGGGTCCGTTTTGATTGAGGTTGAAATAGGATGGCTGAGGCATACTGCCCGCCGCATCGGGCGTAATCAAAGGGGTCGAGCCTGGCGAAGCACCGCCTTGGAAATCAAAAGATGCCGAGCGCGAGGATGTGATTGATGTCGTTCGAGGTAGCGATCCTTGTTTGAGTAAATCGGGCGCCGGCTCGTGGTTCATGCTTTTCAGCACACGCTTTTGACGCCCAACGAGTCCCATGCGGGACAACCCAAAGTCGGTCAGCTTGAGATGACCCGTCTGATCAATCAGAAGATTGTCAGGTTTGAGATCGCGATGCACGATGCCCCTGCTGTGAAGGTGCTCCACGCCGAGGACTACTTCAGCGATGTATTTTTTGGCCCAATCCTCAGGCAGTCCGCCCAACACTTTAACCAGCGAAGCACAGTCACCTCCGTTGAGATACTCCATTACCAGATAGAGATAGTCTTTACTGGAAAATGTCCAGTAGAGCTTAGCGACAAAATCACTCTCGCCCTGCCACATCATGATTGCGCGTTCCGCCTTGACATTGGTTACTTGGTTTTTGGCAACCATGTCCGCCTTCTTCAAAACTTTGATCGCAAAATATTCTCCAGTTGCCTTCTTCTTCGATAAGTACACACTACCAAACGCACCTTTGCTGATAGGCTTGATAATCTCGAAATCCTTAATCGAAAGCGGAGCTGGTCGTGGCTGGGGTTGGCTAACGGAGGACAGGTGTGGCGACACGGGCGGTTTGGCAACGTCAGACGACGTTGCCGACGATTGTCGACGATGGTGACGATAATGGAGTTGGGCCAACTCATTCGCATTCGCCGACGGCGACACTATCGGCGATGGCAGGCTATCAGCACCGCTAGAGAGACGGGCTCTAGGCATTCGCAGCGGCGAGTGAGGACCAGAAACCCTCGCGGGCGAATGTTGCCGGCGAGGAGAACTCGAAAGCCCAGGAAGCACTAAACTTCGACGCTTCCTCTCCAGACTTCGATCCGAAGATGGCGAATCAGTCCGCATGGTACCGGGAAAAATGGAAGATGGAATACTGCTGTCACTGTTTTCACCTGCATCAAGTTCAAGCAGCGACAGTCCCCGTCGAGAGGGCTGCGACGTTCCTAGCACGCCAGCAATGCTTTTATGGGAACGGGGCGTGGGACATTCCATAGGGCTGTTCGATCCAGTGGAGACGGCAACCGAGGCGCCTGAAAATTTGCCTTCCGACTGCGAGGACTGGAACCGATCTGGGGAGTTCCGCATCGACATAGTGAGGGCAGACATGGGACCAGGTACTGTCGCTTCTCGTTTGGCGTACAGAATGGGACTAGCTGCAGTGACCGCAGGATTGATCTCTGGCGGAGCATCATCGTCAGAGGCGCTAGAGTCACTGAGCTGACCGGCAGCGATGCGCTCAGCTTTGCTGAGTGCTGCAGTGATACACTCTTCTACCAGGATGGTGTACTCGATACGAATGCGCTCGGCGTATTCCACTATCCTTCTATGGCGAATCACAGCGTCCACTTTCGCCTTCGCAACCTGCTCTGTATCCGTGCAAAGGGCAGCCAGACCCTGTTCCTGCTCAAGAGTATTTGAGCTGGGTGACTGCCATTGTATGACCTGTGAGATGCGCGATTCCGATTGCGGAGACAAGGTACGGAAGTCATCACTACTATCGGCTCGCGAAGACTCCTTTATCATGGGCATGTTGATTTCCAGTGCCGTATCGCACAGGTCAAGGATCAACTCGACAATTCGAGCCAACGGGCGCCGTACTGCGAATGACCGTGCTCTAGCGTGTCCAATACCCGAGGCTGAATGATCTCTTGATCTAGGGGGCGTTCCAGGAGCAGAGTTGACGCTAGATGCAGACCCAGATGAGGGGGCTGATGCCATTGGAGATGGCCCAATGGGCAGTCCTTTGTACTCTGGTTGAACCGGTGGGGGTGTTGGACTTTCTCCAAGGACCAGCGGCCTACCTTGCCTTGCCTCTAGCGCGTCGAGCACCCGGACGATTGCATGGCGATGCTCATTGAGATTCTCCTGGGCAATCTGAACATCCATTTCAGCACGATGTTCTTGGAGACATAGATCGGAATGCTTCTCAAACCACCACGGGGTGATCTGACGTTCACATATGCGACACAGCACCGGGCTTGGGGCCGGGTGTTTGGAGGGATCAGGTTCACTGGCCGCAGCCTCCGCCAAAGTCGTCAAGTAGTTTGCCAACACTTCCGCACCAACACCAAGGGACTCTACCAGCAACGGAGGGAGGTCGATTGTGATTTCTCTCGGTTCCGTAAACGGTCGCAACATCCACATCGTCTATATTCCAGCCCATTAGTACCCTGTTTAGCTGTTGATTGTCGGAAAAAACCTACATGACCTGTTCCATCAGCCGTACGGTCAAAGACCATGATTCCTTGCCCTTCCATATGAAGGACATCATTGCGGTTCACTTCCTGCTCCGAGGCCTCTTCTCGAGCCTCCGACCCTTGAGCCTCCCCTGTCTCTTCTGCGATCGACTCCGTAACGGGCGGCTCCGGCGAATATTTCAGGACCGAGTCAGGCCCTAACCGGACGGCAAACCGAATGAAGCGGCTATAAGAATCATTCTCCTTCATGCTCTCTATCGTATCGTGGAAGACATTTTTGTTGCCGACCAGCAGATCGGAGATCATCCGTCCTTCTATCGACTCCGGTGAGGTTCCCACGACCTGCTTCCACGACGGGCTGACCCATTTGACACGGCCATCGAGGCCAAGGTCGACAATGACGTTGAGGGTTTGTTCCGCCGCTTCCTTCAGCTCCTCCCGTTCTTCCCGCATATCGTCGAGACTTGGGGAGCGAGAAGGGGAGAATCTCGAATCGATGGCTCGTGCCTCCTGCCGTAAGGCTGCCACGGCCGGAGGCGCGAGGTACTGAACATCGTCGACGCCATTGCCCGCCATGCTGAACAGGCAATGCTGGGAGGGACGATCGAGGGATTCCGCGGGGAGTGAGTGATGGCGACTAGACGAGGTGTGCAGTATTCGAAAAATAGTCGGATATCGAAATCAAACAATGAGCAGCTTCCGAGCCGGACCGTCTGCCGGGCAGAGCGGGTGCCCTTGAATTGAGAGTTATGGATTCATCCGCAGCATTAACTGGCCATGGCTCGATAGCGGGGAGGCAGACGACGAGTGCGAACGGGCGCGAACGAGCCAGTTATTGATTCCGACCTGACAGCTGATTTATCTTATGCGTGATAGATGAAAATTCGACCTGGAAAGAGAGGATAAAAAAAACTTTTGGGATCACGTAAGGACAAGAAAGCGAAAAAGAGCAGGAGACCAAGAAAGAATAGCGGCTATGCGGGGGAATGGCGCGACGGAGTGTCAACGCGAAGCCAGGGTGATTGACGGTGTCAACCCCCCGAACGAGGTCGACAAGATAAACTATGGATTCGAAATTGAGAAATGGATCTCAGAGAATTCGAGAGCCAAGCTAAGCTCAAAGCCACATAGACCGAGAGAAT
This sequence comes from Aspergillus aculeatus ATCC 16872, assembly GCF_001890905.1. NCBI lineage: Eukaryota > Fungi > Ascomycota > Eurotiomycetes > Eurotiales > Aspergillaceae > Aspergillus > Aspergillus aculeatus. Next base: position 1,080,366 of record NW_017962988.1, read on the forward strand.
ATACAAGTCAGCAGAAGAAGGATGAACAGGGCGAGGGGATGCGGTTGTGGTTTTGGGTGATTAGAAACACCACAGGATTTAAGAAAAGGAAACGAAGGGCAGCGGGCAGCGAGCAGCGAGCAGCGAGAGCCGAAACAGAGACAAGACAGACAGTGAGTGAGTGTGAGATGGCTGGTAACAAAAATGGATTACCGAGCTAGTACGGGAAGTACCCGGCAGTGGAGTGGGCAGTTGCCCTGCAATAGGTGAGAAGTTGGTATGGTTCCGTCACATCCATCCGCTGGCGGGAAAAGCAAGAGCGGAAATCTTACCAGAATACCCAATCAATACCCACCTTTTCAGCTTATCGGAGCCCGACATTAAGATTGAGTGAATATGAGGTTCGAGGTTCAAGGTTAGGTATTGTAATTGACTTTCTCAACTCAGGTTATTCTCCAACAGAACACAGTCTAGCCTCTACAAATTGAAGCCATATCCCTTTCTTCTTTCTCAGCAGATACACTCCATTCGGTCTGCCGAACACTGAAACTGACTCTAAGAGGCGTCAGTCTAGTTGGGACCGTTGGTGACGGTGAGGATCCAGTTGGGGTGATAGCATGATTGGACTTACGAGTAGACTCGCTCGTTCACTCACTCGCTCATAGTTACAGTTTGACTAACTAATCAAATGACTGACTGATCCACTTGCTGCTCATTATCAAAGGCTCCGGCCGATCGTTCACACCACGCCTCTCCGACTTAGGACTAGAACAGCTAGCGTTGACTACCTTTTTGTCCTTCTCCATTGCTGGCCAACATTGAGTGGTTCCAGCTTGTTATGTTGTGTTGCGTTATATGAGCATTCGATGGACAGACAACTTTCCCCCCTGCGCCCTCGGGGCAAATGCCACACATCCATCGCTACAGTTGAACTTGGAAACCAGCTAGCTGATTAATTCGACCAACTCATTAGCTTAGCTAGCAGCAGCAGCAGCAGCAATCCATTTACTACGAAGACATGCAAGAATTCTATGTACCGTTAACGAGCTAAAATGCACGGGCTCGGATAGCGTCAGTCGGTTCATCATTTCAGTATCTTGGCTCTTATCGTCGACTGACTCCAACAGTCAGCCATTCGTGGGACCCTCCCAGGCCTTGCTGTTCGAGAAGCAATCCTAATCAAATGATCCCTGTTCAACGCCCGCTTTGCGATTCGACTTCCGACCCCGAGACACGGCTCGTTTCCTAGGATGCCATTATTTACAATCCTGAGTGACAAAACTCGCCATCAACATCATCATCATCATTATCATATCGTCATCATCGGCCAGGAACCAGCAATATCCCCCTCATCTCATTCCCCATCCTCACCCTCCCTGCTGCTGCTGCTGCTGCATCACCACGCAGAATGCAAGCAGAGCCCTTCCCTCGTACTTACGCTCAGATGATGGTTCCCCGGTCTCGCAGCCTGCCTAAGGGATGTCAGTCCGAACCACAGACGACACCTTCCGCAGCCACGAAGCGCCACTCCAGACCCCGTCTCAACGGTCGGACCATTTCCAGTTCATCACGCTATGCAATAATTCTCAATTTTCTGGAACTTTTGTGCAACCTAAAACTTTTTACTTATGGTTCAGCCCTCGCGACGGACTTTGTGGAATGTTGATGAGGGATAGATAGGGCAGGGGGGGAATTGCGGCGGTCCAATGATTGGAGAAAGCCCTCCACGACCTTCATTTTACCTCGCCTTCCTGTACGTATGTTTCCCTCTCTAGAGCCAATCGTAAAACATCAGTCAGGACGTCACCGCCCGCCCAAAACGACATTTGAGGGCTCCGGTCCATGGAACCAACCGAAAAGAAAGTGAGTCTCATCTACTCCCTACGTTCCAGGGATCCCACTTGCCGGAACCATCCAGCTATCTGCTCACTTGACTTCGCATTTTGCCCCGTTCGATACATCATCGAGACCGGAACAGGGGATCTGCTTTCTGGGGGAGGATCGACCCAAAAAAAGTTGGCCCATGGTGTGTCTGATACTATTTGAGGGAGGAAAGTTCGTTGGTAAGCGAGGTTTAGGTCGGCTGCAGTGCTGCGCAGCAGCAGCAACAGCAGCAGCAACAGTATGCAAGTGGCACGCAGTCCGGCCGAGGGGTGGTCACTGGCCGACGAGACAGATCAGACTGTAGAACCACACTCAAGCGGGGACTATGTAAGTACACGGCAGGTAGGTCGGCATCTGCATTTGTTAAGGATTTACAATTCGAGCGCGTGTTAGATCTCTTGAAAGGCCAGGTTGAGGATTGAGTCGTGCATGGATGGTATTCGCGAAGGGTGATGAGCTCGAACTAACTATATCACCACCATTCAGGCCAATGTACCCTCAAATCTTGAGACTAGCCAGATCATGAAACCATCAAACTCGCTCTTCACGACGGGGGGACGGTCATGCAATCTAAGTTACACCTCATGGTCTTATCAAGGAAGCACGGCTGAGATTCCGGTGGAATCTGCGGGGTAAAGAAAGGTGGGGAGGGTCCAAAGCTGATTTGATTGATTGACCGATTGATTGCTTGATTGCTTGAACTGGGGCTGGACGGCAAGAAGCAAGAGGCAAGAAAGCGGATTCCCTGAGCGAGTACGGGAGTACAATACTTACTGTTAGTCAGTCGAGAGAAGGTCGTTTGCGGCCGTCTCTCGACTTTACTTTTTTTGGTGTCAATTCCTACTATGTACAGAGTAACTTGCTATGTACTCCGTAGGTGTCTTCCAAGTTCCCTCCTTACTGGCCGCCGCCTCCGACCGCGCATACTACCTATCAGAGCAAGCCATGATCAGTCCAAGTTTATCGCCCCCCCATCTCCCGCAAAAAGCTTCCCCATCCTGACTATGGTGTTTTATGGTTAGACAAAGCTCGATCATGATGATGACAATGGATGTTGATGATTGAAGTGTGGACCTGATTGTCTCACATCATCCTCCCAGATCTGGGGGTGCATACCATACCTATACGCCACCCCTCCCCTTCCCATGTGCACCAAATGAGCTGGTACACAACGAAAGCAACCCCTGCCAGCCTGCCCAGCATCCTAGTATGCTTCTTTGATCATCTTCAGGACTGCTTCTGGCTCGTACCGCGCGGACGTTATGATTACACCCTCTGTTGAGCAGGCTGTTGGCTTGTTTGAACCATGAAGTACTGCGTTCATTATACATCAAAACTAAACAGTACAGTACAGCACTTCTACTCCGCTGCAAACAGGAACCACCCGCGACAAGGAGCGCCGCCTGTGTTAATCCTTACCAAGACAGGATTCGCAGAAGAGTAGCCGACGTGCGATAAATTTAAACATAGCAGATAACAAGAAAATACCAAAGAAAAAGCATGATCTTGCCTCCATGGTTTGTGGGGGATAGATCATCCAACCTTGATACTGCCGACGTCCAAATTATGAATAACTACGAAGGGCTCTGAACTATGCGGAGTACTGTACATCCTACACTACCCTCACATCTACCCTTCTCCTCTACAGAAAATCTCCCCCGTTATCCCCTCGCATCTTCCCCAAGACCAAGACAATACACCTAATTTCCCCAACACACAAGCGAAAAGCAAAACCCAGACCAAACCCTTAGTAATAGTACTGTACCTCCCGGCAACCCGTACGAGCACGAGATCATCTGACTACCAAACTTCAAACCCAAAAAATAAAAAAAAAAAAAAGAAAAAAAGAAAAGAAAAGAAAAAACTAAAATAAATTTAACAAGTAGTGAATATATACTGCCAAAACCTTGGTAGACCCCACGAACAATAAACATGAATAGACCACTGCATTTAGAGTTTCTGGTCCTCTCTCTCTCTCTCTTCCCTCCCTAAGTACAAGTTTAGTACTACATACATACTTCCAGTCCATACTTTGTAACTTTTTTTTGTCGTCTTTTTCTGCCCGCACACCACGCACACCCTCTTCCCCTCCCTCCAAACCTATTTCGACTTTTATGCTCCTCGTGCAAACGTTTCCCTTTGCGTTTCAAGAGTATGAGTAAATGCACCTTAACGTAATTAACCAACACAAGTCATCAAGTGAAGATAATCAAGTTGTGCCAGGACTGACTTTCTCTTTAATAATCCATGCCCAGCTTGCTTGCTTGCCGTTCGTTGCTCAGCAACTAACTTGGTCCTAAACCCTTAACACTCGAGTACAGTACCTACCCTAACTCAATAAGTCTCAAGGAACAGGAATGTCAACCATACCGAGCGGGACCGGTAGTTTTGAAGCTACTTGGTACATTACTGTACAATCTAGGATTATTTGTGCAATCGTTAATACTACTTAATTAAATGGTTACCGACTGCCGAACGGGGCAGTACCATACACGTACCTAGTACATTTAACTATCTCTTCTCATCCCATGGGAATGTCAACAGTCACGCCGAGTCGGGTTGCAAGGGGTGGAGGGGGAACGGAGGACGGGGAGGAGCAGAAGGAGGGGGAGGAGGGGATAAGTCAACACAAACAAAGACCTCTACCTCACAGAAGCTTTTCCGTTTTCGCTTCGATGGCGCTGTCAACCACCCACCTCATCATATCATCTGTATGTGACTATACCATCGACATCCTGTAATAGGATATAATTTACAGGGAAAGAGAAAAAAAAAGTAGAAAAAGCAGAAAGGAAGGGAAAATAAAGCTCTGACGTCTACCTATCAATGTCATCAAATCTCGCCTGTAGAAATCGACATGGGAGGATCAGAGAAACAATAACAAGCACGGAATAAGGAAAGGGCGGTACCTGTTACCTAGTACAGTACTGTACATAAGTACCAATTCAGCCCGGCTCTCAGTACTATACTGATAGCACTAGAGATGGTATGTACAGGTGAGTGCCATCAATTGCATGCCATACATACAACGCAGGATGATCATCCTGTTGACAACATTGGAGAACTGAAATTCAAACCTCTGCCTACTCCATCATCCCACCTATCTAACTAACTCAGCCCCCAAGCAAAGACTAATTGATCAATTGAACTCTACTATATCAGAGGAAAAGCCATCATCACTAGGTGATTTTCACAATATGAATCTCCAACACCCTAGTCTCCTTGACTCAATCCCTTTCTCTATGAAAATCATACCATTCAGATCGCTTCCCACCACAAGCAAGAGAGGGTGAAAAGCAGATGCAAGTTACAAACGGTCGCACAAATGATACCATGACAGCCCCCCTCTCCCCCCTTCTTTCAAGTACTGTAGTACAGTGCAACTAGCCGAGTCAAAGATACATGAACCTCGTCTATCAACACGTAGACCTAGGCACTCGATAGACCCCCGGGTTGATGCGTGCCGTGCATGCCATCTTCGACCACCGGCCCCCTCCCTCTCATACCTTTTGAAAGATGATCTCACAAGTTATTGATCCTCTGAGCCCCCCGAAGTGTATATGAAGCAAAATAAGAAAGAACAAAATGGTTCATTCTTTCTCGCGGTGATAGGATGAATTTCTGATCTCGTTCCCCGGGTTGGTCGGGCTTTCTTTTTAAACACCCAGGGAAAGAAAAGACAAGGAACCTTCGGTTCACCATGGCGTCAACGTACACAGAGGCAAGACTATCTAGATTCGATAGCCATAGACTTTGACGTGGGCTCAGGAATGATTGACTTTGGGCTTCTCAGCCCACACACCTTGAGCTATCACATGTCAGATGCGTCGTGCAAAGCTCGTGGGTGCGACCCGACTTTGAGAGATAGTAAGGTAGTTGCTGTACACAAATCCTCCACACTCATCCATGGTAATATCATAATTGGTTAATCAATTGAATATATGTTGGCTAATTGACTGGTTGGTGAGTGATCGCTATCATACATGATAATCGTGCAAGAAGCCGGTACTGAGGACGTACTTTTGCTGAAGTTAAAACCTATCTCCACCTTGCCCTTCCCTGCCGTTGAACCACGATACTATATATCTCGAATTACCGAAAAAAGCAAGAAAACAACGAGGAACGAACTGATTAGCGCACTAAGATATGACGCTTATTAGTCAACAACCCGGAAATGTCACTCGTTAGAGCCGCCTATGATATCAGCTGCTATCTTCTCCGCCAGCATATCTAGAGCAAATCAAGTCAGCATGACTGCATACTTGTCAGGGACGGTTTTCTCTCATGGGAAGTGACATACCAACGACCGATTGAGGGTGTCCTGGAGGTAAAAGCGGGAACGCACTTGCGTCCACAACCCTCAACCGACTCACACCAAATACTCTCGCCCGGCTGTCTACAACAGCCATTGGATCATTGCTGGTTCCCATCTTACATGTACAGGCAGCATGATAGATAGTCATGACGGTGTTTCGAATGACTTCAAGGAGTTGCTCCTCGGTTTGAAACTGACTACCGGGGAAATACTCATCACCTTCGACAATCGGAGCGATTGTCTGAAAAGCCTCACGAACTCGACGATATATGGCAACACAAACTTGTGCATCGGACTCTGTCGCAAGCCAGTTCGGGTTGATTATAGGAAGATCATCTGTGTCGCTGGAGGATATTGTAACGTTTCCACGCGATGTGGGTGCGACGAGCGTGCCTAGAATGGTCGCATATTGTGCCCCGTCGGTAGGCTGGCTGAAGAAAGGGTCCGCAAAGTCACCTGTGTAAAGCGCCGCCGAGATGTACTGCTCATGAATGCCAGTGAGTACCCAGTGAGTACAAGTTAGAAGGCCCCGTGAGTTGGAAGACGTACCTCTGCCTCTGGCCAAGTGGGAGCAAACCAAGATAGGTGCTGGCTCGTCTCACCCGAAAAGCCTCTGCGCAGGTGCTCTGGAATCTTTTCAAATGCCAGGTAATCGCCGCCTGGATTAGTCAACACACCTCGTCTCGCTTTGGTGTATTCAAGGACTTGTTGGGCGAAAAAGGCAGGGTTAGTGGGAACGCTAGTTAGAGTGTGCATAGCAACTCGATATGTAGGCCCGAACATAACATGATCCCACATGTTCTGTCCAACACCTGGAAGATCGACAATCTGCTGTATGTCATGGTCGCCCAAGATATCTGTGGGCCCGATGCCCGATACCATCAGAAGCTGTGGGCTGTGGAAAGCACCTGCAGAAACTATAATCTCGCGTGTGGCTCGCAGAGTATAAGTTGATGTCGTGTTGCCGGTGCGAACCACCACTCCTATTGCTTCCCTATTGGGGTTGAAGAGGACCTTCTTAGCCATTGTCTTTGTATATAATTTGATCTTGAAAATACTGTCATCAATTTGCCCAAAGGCGGTCTCAGAGCTACACCTGGTCCTATCTGATGGGTGAATGGTCAAACTGCAGTACTGAGCGCCTAGTAGCGTGCCGCTGTTGAAGTCCTGGGTCTCTCCAAAACCTATATCATGCATTGCGCGCTCCATCCAGCTGGAGAATGCGACACTGTCCACGGGGTATGATACCTGTAGCGGCCTGCCCTCAGCGAATGCAGCTGGGTTATAGCCCGCCGACGCGTTGGGAGGACGCTCCGAGTTATCGGGGGGCGTGAAGGCGGTCGTACGCTGGAAGAACGGAAGGACACGATCAAAGGTATAACTGTCGTCCTGGACGAGCTCAGCCCACCTGTCCATTGTGCCAGTGTCGGGTCTGACTTGCACCCACAGTTAGTATGAGGCAAAGGACTAGGGTCACACAGCAGACCGATTGTATATCATCAGATTGAGTGCGGATCTGAGCTAAGAAATCAGCATGGTTCTGAGAGTGTCAGCCTTCAGAAACGTACGATCCACCAACGCATTTCCCTCTGGCATAATGTATATCACGATGATTGGCACCGGGAACACTTTTCGCAACAAAGCGCCAGTCAACAGGCGTCGCCGTGTCCACATTCGCTCCAATACCAACGACAGCCATGCCAGGGATCTTCGCTAAAGGATGAGCTGTTTCGTAGAAGTCTCCAGCTTCGACAAGTGCCACGCTAAAACCATGCTCGGCCAAGCGCGCTGCCACTGTTACTCCTGCAGTACCGCCGCCGGCGACGACATAGTCGAAGACAGCATCGACATCGGGATCGCCTTCCTCTGCACGGTGCAAATGAGCTGCAAATCCGTGAGCTCCTATGGCTGCGACCAAGAGGTAGAGGACGAGACGTGACAGTGACAGCATGATGCAACGTTTTGAGGTTGTGTGATATCAAGGATGATGAAGGGTAGCAGCAATGACAGAAGCAGCGAGCACCTTGGGCTTATACATGATCAATTACCATAAGCACAGGCAAGAGCGACCCGGTGAGGGAGCACTCGTTCCACTCCAGAAAAGCTTCTTCTCTGCCAGAAGAGAAAAGCATGCAAGAGTAGTAAGGTAAGTGGGGTATAAGGTCGGGGGTATTAGGAATAAACGGTGACACAATCGAAGAAAGAGAATGAGTGCGGTTATTTTTTCTATCGATCAGGCCTTTTACAATGGTCTGCGATTCGTCGCTGTGAGCTTGGTGAATGTCTGCGTACATCGAGGCCACTGTACAACAGATGGAGACAAACGTGGTGAATGGTTTGTTTGCACCGATGGCTGTCAAACGACCTCGACAGCCTCATAGAGACTTTAAGAGATCTTACCCTTCGACTGTCATCAAGAACATCATTACTACCGCCATCTTCTGACATCTATCCTCATCATCAATAGCACTATCAGCTCCACAGCCATACTCATCCTCGCGCTCCGCTTGGCTCGCTACTCTTATCCTAGAATACCTATCTCAAATCCCCCGACCCAACACCAACACCAACCCGACAACCAACCTCACAATGACAACCTCCAAGTTCTGGCTCGAGTTCCCCGACTTCAAGCCTAACCCTCACGCCCCGATCACTGAGGAATTCAAGCGCCTGGCTGCACAGCGGGGCTGGAAGCCGGGCTCCAGGACCTGGCGCAAGCGATGGAACGCCTTCGTCAACATCGAATACGACCGAGTCATCGGCAGCCGCCTGGCGTCCCTAGAGGAATGGCGCAAGTTGTGTGCGCTCTTTGATCTGCCTGGACCATTTCCTTCCATCACGAAGTGCAAACAGGTATGAGCGTTCTTCCCATCCATCAAAAGAGTTAAGGAGGGGAAGAGATGTAGAAAGTTATTTCGCTCTGAGTACAAGAGAGGCTGACAACGGTCGTTCAACCTCCATAGGCATTGTCGACAGTGCATGTCAATCTGGTGGACCTGATCGAATGTCGGCAATCGGACACGAAACCGAAGACCTTCACGAGCGTGGCGCAACTTGCGAAATATACCAGGGACACGGGGAAGTTCTTCCACAGGACCCTGGCGAAGCAGGACAAGTTGCTCAAAGTCTTCTTGAGGAGATTGGCCTAGTTGCCCGCGGAGAAGTGGTGTTTCCCAACTGCGTGTTGAGTCCTTCTATTCACGCGCTCGAGATCCCCGTGGGTCCTTCCTGTCTGTACGAATGGCTTTTCGTGTGCGGCTTTGGTTGGGACATGTTGGATAGCAGTAGACAAGGTCGTGAAGCGGCATGTGCGGTGATTCAAGAAAGCCTGTAAATAAGATAGACTTATACTCAGAAGAAAGGCTTATCAGTAAAAAGCATCCGTTCTCTCAGTAGCTGTCGACTACTGCGAAGATTGAGATAACCACCCTTTTTGATGCATTAATAATTATAGACAGGGTCCAACTCAAATCAAGCGATTTGTAGGAGAAAATTAAACGTATATTACATCGACTCCATGACCCGATCACAGCGCCTTCTTCTGCCCCTCAAGTCGCTCCCTCTCGACAACATATCCGACTGCGCGAGCAAGACCCTCGTCAACCGGAACAATGGCTCTGTATCCCAAGCGGTACTTGGCCTTGTCACACGAATAGTAACGTGTCATGCACGAATAGCGCACCATACGTCTGGTCAGTCGGGGAGTCTTACCAAAGAGTCCGAGGACCGTCTCTGCAATCCCGCCGATGGGGCCGAGGGCACTTTCTGGGAGCTCCCACACCTGATGGGGCTCTACCACCTTGCCAGTGAGAGCCCAGGCAGCATGGGTCATATCCCAAAAATATACCGGCGAGTCGTTGGTGATATTGAACGCTTCTCCATCCACCCGCTCATGATCCAGAGGTCCAGCCTGTCCAGCCTCGTAGCGCGCATGAGTCGCAAGTAAGCGGTACGCAGCGAGGGTGTGCGAGTAGGCGACATTGCCCACGTATGTGAAGTCGAACAGGTTGTTGTTGTCTCCCAACTGCATTCGGAGGACGGTCGGCGAAGCCTTGGCAGCGTGTTCCAGGATCTTGAATGTGAATGTCGTGTCCTTCTCACCGTAGATGCCAGCGGGGCGAACAGCACAGGTGACCATTCCAGAGGGCGAGGCGCGGTTGTACTTCAAGGCGATTTCTTCGGCGTCGGCCTACCCGCAACACATAATCTGATTAGCAATTGATATATGAAACGGCTTGGGGCCGGGGTGCCCAGGGCTTTTGAACGTGCCTTGGTTTCTGAATAGTACTCCAGCTGCAATGGTCCCCTGATAAGTGGCCATTCTTCCGTGACATTGATCAGGTCACTCTGCGTATCATGGACCACGGAACTCGAACTCGTGTAAACAAACGCCTTGCACTTTCCGCCCCAGTCGCCGCGCTCACCACCCGCAACCTCTAGCAATGTCTTGGTCCCATCGACATTGACCTTGCGCAGTAACGGCTTGTTCCCTTCCAACACGTTCGCGGTAGCGGTGTGAATGACGACGTCCGGCTTGACGGCGCGGAAAACGGACAGCATGGACTCGACAGAGGTGATATCTCCATCGTAGTACTCGGCGCCAGGAAGACGATTGTTCGTTGTCCGGAGGTCAACAACTGAGACTTTTGCTATGCATCGAGGGTATCGATCACCCAGCTTGGGGTAGTCGAATCTAGTATCACCTTGCGGCTTGGGAAGTGCGACACTGGGATCGGTTTCCGAGGGGAAATTGAGTAATTGGTCCACAATGTGCCACCCCAGGAAGCCGCATCCTCCGACCACCAGGACATTGCCCAATTCGAGAGTAGACCGCTTAGTAGACATGACGGAGGAATGTTAAAAGAAAAAAAAACAGCCGTAGGGTAAATGGTGTGGGGGGGGGGGGGGAAGGGAGAGGAAAGGAGGGCGAAGGAGACGGAGCGATCGAGTTAGCTGGGGCGGCGTGGACCAGACGGAATACGGATTGGAGGTCCGCCTCCAGAATCTCCGGATCAAAGCTCGGGCCTCCCCGCTAGAAATGCCACACATGAATCGCCATGAGACTACGTAACATGATAACTACCTATCTTCGCATTTTTCTAGTGTTCATTCTGGCATGTAACTATAGATAAGGCTACTAATGCAAGTAACGGAACGTAAGCTCTTCGAGAAAAAGAACGTTGCAACAGCATTCTTTTCCCAGCCGCCACTTTTCAAATCCATGCGCCACTCACAGTAAACACCCATCTCTCCAACATGGCGATGCAATCGCCCGACCATTCATATCCCTGTGGAATCATTCTCAGAAGCGCGCAAATCTCAAAGTACAAGGGAGAGTCGATGGCACTGAATGCCATTCTAGAAAAAGATGTCGAAGCCGTGACAGCCTTTTTCTTCAGAATAGAGTAGAACCTAACCAGCAATCTGGGTCTGTCACGGCCCCGCAGCGACGAAGCTAGGAAAATTCAAGCATTACCGCAAGCTTACTCCAATGTTCTCTCAAGTGAGCGTCTCAACTCGCGGTTGTATTTTCTTCGATCCTCGGGCGTTCCCCAGAATAATCGAGAGGCTTCAGGGTTCACTGTGGTTCGTGGATCATAAGGCGGGTTTTCTTCCTCCAGAGCTGCCACGATACCGTCGATATGATATCGCATCTCCTCTGACCGCTGAGGAAAATAGCACAAGACACCATCTGGGCTTACACGGACATGGAATAAGGAAGTTCTCATGGAAACGCGCGGCTGCACTTCTGGAAACTTCGGACTCAGGCGTATATCGATCTCGAATATACCGCCATCCAGATGTGTCATCGGCTTGCCAAAGTAGTTGAGCTTCCACACGAACGGATTCTCGTCAACCAGATTCAGGTCGATTGTGAAATTATTCTGGCTTTTCATGCACTCAATAATCTGTTCATATTGGCGCTGTAGGTTTACTGCAATGCCCCACTCCTGCTCTTTGGCCACCAGCCCTTCGGCAGACCAGTTGGAGCTTTCCTCATCAAGTGCAGTCTTTATTACCACCAGCCGCTGTTTCAGCTCAGCATAATCGAAGTGGCCGTCCATCGAATTGTTGGCCTGTTCGAAGGGCATCCTTGTGAATTTCTGTTTACGTAGATTTTCCAGCATGGCAGCATCTATTGACTGCATGTAGGCGCTAAAATACCACAAGAAACGTCTCTTGCGAAAATCGACGAAAGGAACGGAAGAGGGCTTGTCTTCCTCCAACAGTTCCCGTTCCTCGTTATCACTGAGTGAAGTACTTGCATCGCTTGAAGGGGTGATACTCAGAGACGCCTCCAGTGGCTCAACCACCGCAAGTCGAAGTGTCTCGTGGCGGATCTTTATGTAAATTAGAGCTTGGCAGGCACCAGCAAAGTGTGGAGATGACAGAATTCACCTTTGCAACATAATGTTCCGAGTTTCGTTTATCATGTTCCGACCTTGCAACCTCAAACCCAGGTTCGTTCTCGTAAGGATTGGAGGACATCAAGCTTTGTATCGATATTAGAATCGACTCGAGGCCCTGTGCAGACGACCATTGCTCTCCGCGTGTTCCGCGCCATGTTCTGCGAGGACGTTATCAGCCAAGTATAACGCCGATGGAATGTCAAGCTTCTTACCCAAGGATCGATCTGGGTCAACTTATCAGTTATCAGAGCCCTCATGCAGACGCTAGTGGAAACATACAAGCAAACCTTGCCCGTAGCATAGATATTGGGGTTGAACCGGCACCGGCCACAGTTTGTCGTTAAGGCTCGGACATTTGGCGGGTGGGTAGGGTAGTCTGCGAATTGTCAGGAGTGAAAATAGTTTGAGTTGGGCAGGCTTGCTGACCTCTCCCAAACTTGATTGAGAACTAGACAGTTGAGACCCGATTAGCACTGGGATAAAAAGAAAGAAGGCAGTAATGAAGCCTGACCTCGAAGAACCCAAACTGATATGGCGTATCAGGAGGCCCGAGAATGAGAGCATGTACATTTCGGATATCTGAATCATCGTAGTGTACAGCCAGAGCTATATGAAGACCACAAAGCCCTTTCCGTCAGCAATTTTGAACGTCTTCAAGTGCTCAGGTCCACTGAGGCGTATATGCGCTCATGGAGAGATGGAATACTCACATAGGTCTGCTCCTTGCTGGACCTGTTTGATCTCCTATAATTTCTCAAAGACATTTCATCAGTCAAGTGAGCTCATGACAAACCAAGGAACAAGTATACCCTTGTAAGTCGTAGGATCGCCTGATTCGACATCCTGATAGGGATGTAAAGCACGTATAAAGTAATCGATGAGCTTGTTGGTCGACTAGAAGGTTTGTCCGAAGCTATCGTAAGGAGCGTAAGATAGATCCTAATTCAAGTTCGAGCGCGCGCGCGGGGAAAGGTCGATGAGATCAGGATGAGGGGATCTTAGAAACCGTCTGAAAGAAACTGAAATCAAGTGTAGAGAATGTTCCTATCCAAGTCTAGGAAGATGCCTTTCCGAAGTAGGCAAGAGGTTGAAGTGGAAGGCCCCAAAATGCATTTGCATAGTTAGTGAATAACAGTTTGTTATAGTTAGTGGAAAGATGAGAGTGAGCTTGTTCTGCCGCATGGGTGGTGGGTGAGTGGGCGAGTGGTAGGCACCACCGGCGACGGGTGCCTGCCCCGAAGAACAGAGGCAGTGTCTAAACTAACCACTCCTTCATGTTGAAATAGTAGTTTGACTACAGTACCTTATGGTGAAGAAGCTGCAACCACTACCAAAATCATGCTCAATACACGAGATTCGCATTCTTTATCTCAACTAATGAAGCCCAGCCGTAGAGCGCAAACATATTGGCCTAGGACTGTTCCCAAGTATATTTACCTCACCGCCCATAAGCGACTATTGCTACCTTATGTCTTCGCCTCCCTTGTCATGTTAGACAAGAGCAGAGGCAATATATAGCTTATATGTATGATGTTGAAGGAAGAGATTAGAAATGATATGGGCTGTGAGGTGCTATGTTCTATAAGGATCTGTGGGCCAATATCAAATGCAGCATGATAATGTATTTTTAATGTGAACGCTGTCATGACTTCCAACGACCGCTTAGCTTCATTGTACGGGCAGATTTCTTGACCAATAGGTCTCGCCTCATTGTGGGAGCGTGGTGTCTTCCTCAAGCACTTCCTGAGGTACAGTATTAGAAGTACATGAGCTTACATGATGTTTTGTCTTCCGTCAAGATGTTCTAAAAGAAACTGCCAACTCGTGCTTCTTTCTGGCTACCACATGCAAATATAGCCGTTCTTGCTTTCTGCGAAGCAAAGGCCGAATCGCAACTCTGAGATCTGAGCCCTATAGGCCTGGAAGAGAGACAGCTGCTAGTAGAAAAGACGTTGTGCCTGTGGGCCGCGAAGTACGATACGGAGAAGGGGGTCGAAGACAAAGGAGCGCATAGCGCAATCGGAATGAAGCGATAAGATACTTGCGGGCGGTCGGGAGGCTAGACGGGAATTGAACCAGATTCTAAATCGGGGGGTTCCACAAGGCGAAGCTCGTGAGTATGATTTGCAAAGTTCCTAGACAAGTATTCAATCGGCCGGGGTCAAAAGCATATCACATAGGGGTTAATTGTCAGGGAAATCATCGTTTACTCCGAGCAAAATCCAAAGATAGCATCCAAGGACCACTTATTCTAGATTGAGTACTCCGTAGATATCTAGTCTCCACTTTGGCCAAAATTTACAGGGTCTGTTTCTGCCTGAACAATTGTTGCGCTGGCTATTTTTGGCTGACCAGGGGCTTTTTTTAGCCAACAAGACTAAACCGTCTGATGGGGTTGTGCCGTTTGTCTGGTGACAAGTAAGCTTAAATGATTCTTTAAATTCATCCGTCCATGGATTATGTTGACGTTAAATCCTCTCCAATCCTAGCTGGTGAAATTCTGCATCAGCCTCAGCCTCAGCCTCTTTCAACCCTTCAGACTGTTGTTGTTGTTTTTTGGGTCCAGTTGCCGGGTAGAGTAATGGATACACAACGCGGGATAGGGGATTCCCCATTTCTCAGTTCCCACCCGTCCATCACAGGCGGTGAATGAGGCGGTGACTCTTTTCACGTGACCGTGTCTAGTGGGTAGAGAGTGCCCAGCAATAATATGGGAGGAGGGCATAGGGGGGGAAGAAGAAAGAGAGGGGAGGAGAGCGACAAAGTGCCCAGCAGCAACAACACCCACCCTCCTCCAAACACGCGATCCCCTCTCCTCGCTCCTATTCCCTTCCACTTAGGTCCCAGAGACCGGGACTCGACTTCCTTTCTCTTTCTTTTGCTATCCAAATCCCTCTCGTCTCTTCCTGGGCTCTGGTGGTCCTCTACAAATACGCCTTGCTGAAAGGGATTAGGAATGGTTGTGATTCCAGACAGCGCACTCCGCCGCTTGTTGGTCTCACTCTGAGCTCCAACCCTTTCCCCATTCCGCTTCCCTCGACGACAGGCGGTTGCGCATCTTGAATCGTCTTTCCCTTGATAATTCCGCTTAATCTCCTGTTTTCCCGAGCGCTTTTCTATT
Source organism: Aspergillus aculeatus ATCC 16872 (assembly GCF_001890905.1). NCBI lineage: Eukaryota > Fungi > Ascomycota > Eurotiomycetes > Eurotiales > Aspergillaceae > Aspergillus > Aspergillus aculeatus. The sequence continues at coordinate 1,096,075 of NW_017962988.1, forward strand.
GTCAACCAGCTTTGACCTTGCGCCCTGTTTTCAGTTGTTTTCTAGTTTCCCCGCAAGTCTCATCTACATGGCGTGAGGAGCGTTGCTACGGAAAAGGTCGCTAACTCCCTTAACGAACCCCGCGCACCAAACTTGGGACGATTACCTCAGAGACTAACATTGCATACAGTCAAATTCAACACTATTTACCTGATAAGCAATCTCGACGATTAGTGCCTCTGCAGCAGTCACATATTACGTCTATTACCTCGTTGTCCCTTCCCCCTCTCCTGTGACCCAGCTTCTCCTACTCCAACCATAGCGGCCGTGCCGTCTACCTCGGGATAGTCCACAACATTCGACTGCAGATCCTGATTTGTCCAATCAAGCCACACCTCAAAGGCATAGTTCTCGACGAACATGCCTCCCGGCGACGTTCCTTTGCCGGACAGCCTCGTGCCGGGCAACGGGGCTGTCCGCCCCAAACTCAACACCAGTGGATATGGCGGTGGTAGTTTTCAGTCGCAAACCCCAACCTCTCCTGCAGACAGTAACATTGCTTTCGACTCGCCTCGCACAAGAACAGGAGGATGGAACGGGTCCACCAATAGCCCGGTCGATGGAGCACAGAACCCAGACGGTCGATTGAGCCGGCGCTTGGAATCTGGCCACCCTGGCTCGAGAGATCCGTCAACACCAAGAGATCGTAATGGTTACTGGGACAGATCTGCACCACGAGAAAGATCCCGCCCCAATGGCCGACCACCCACGAAGTCTCCTGGCAGCTCGTCGCGGATTTGCAAAAAATGCGGCGAACCGCTCACGGGCCAATTCGTACGAGCTCTGCTTGCAACATATCATCTAGAATGTTTCAAGTGCGAGGTGAGTGCACCATGTCTAAGGAATGGCCGTCGTCTATCTGTTGACACCGTTGGGTTTAGGACTGTGGTCAAATAGTGGCGTCCAAGTTCTTTCCTGTAGATGCTGAAGATGGAAACGGGCAATACCCTCTCTGTGAGACAGACTACTTTCGACGTCTCGATCTTCTCTGTCACGAATGCGGTGGTGCGTTGCGTGGTTCATATATTACAGCATTGGAACGCAAGTATCACATCGAGCACTTCACCTGCTCTGTCTGTCCCACTGTTTTTGGGGCGCAAGATTCATACTATGAGCACGAGGGTAAGGTCTACTGTCATTTTCACTATTCTACTCAATTCGCTCAACGCTGTCATGGTTGTCACACGGCAATCCTGAAACAATTCGTCGAGATCTTTCGCAACGGTCAGAATCAGCACTGGCACCCGGAGTGTTACATGATCCACAAATTCTGGAATGTCCGACTGGCTCCGACCGGCCAAGTCCTGGAGCCGCCTGAGATGGACCTAGACGCCACTGACGAGGAACGCAACAGAGTACGCGACGAGGAAGACGTGATGGAGGAAAAAGTCTACAGAATTTGGAGCATATTGTCCAGTTTTGAGGAGTCATCTGCTGCGTGCATTTCGGATATGCTTCTCCATGTCAGCAATGGCACCTATGTTGATGGTGTTTTTGTTGCAAAAAAGTTCATTGGGCATGTAGATGTTCTCTTCTCTGCCATTGACCAGCTTGCGACAAACATTAAGACACAAGGCATGAAAGGTAAGCGGCTGCGATACACTCGTCTCGCCCTGTTAACAGAAAGACGATCGCTGATCACCAGACCTAGACCTGGCTTATGGGCGTGAAGCAAAACTTCTGTGTAAGAAGATTGTTGCCTTCTTTGCATTACTCTCCAAGACTCAGGAAGCTGGCGTGCGTAAACTGGGCGTTACACAAGAACTCCTTTCACTGGTTACTGGACTCGCTCATTACCTCAAACTTCTCATTCGTATCGGTCTACAAGGAGCCCTCAAACTTGAAAGAGAAAAGCAAACACCTGAAGGTCTTCACCACTTTCTAGACCACTTGGGAGACTTGGAAGCACTCCGGCCTCTCGACGAAGAAGAAACGACTGCAGATTTAATGGTCGGCGTCGATGTTCTCGCAGACCAGCTATCGGATTGTTGTGCGTCGTGCAAGGAACCCATTGACGATGAATGCGTCATGCTTGGCGATAGCAGGTGGCATATTAAGCCGCCACACTTCTCGTGTGTATCTTGTCAGAAGGATCTGACGAGCACCATCCAGGATGCGCTGTACAATCGGAAGGAAAAGCGGGCATACTGCAACGACTGTATTACCAAGAATGGTCTTAACCAGGAAGCACAGGGAGGTTTCATCCATGTGACCAAACTTCAGCAGTTTATCTTTCTTTTGAGAGTTGCTCTTGCGCGACTCCTCGCCGTTCTACGAGCTGGAGGAACATTCTCTGGTAGGTTATGACGACCAGTCACTTCGACACCTCACAGAGATACAGAGACACTTACCGTTCGATAGACGATCCCAATGCAGGCCCACAAAGCGGTAGCGATAGTGGCCGAATCCCACCTGGGGGTGAAATGCGCAGGTCAGGCACAAGGGCCAAGTCATATGCAAACGCCGTCAAGGACAGTCCCGAGGGCTCGTCACTCGAACAAACTGTGGGCGAAATGCGACGCTTGCGATCTATCCGGAACGAGCGCACCCTGTCAACAACTTACAGAAAGGCTCGAGCTTCTCGAATTATTGATGGGCCAGAGGGTCGCAGCGTGCGGCCGGGATCATCAGGTGGCGAGGCCTCGGATCCACGGGGCCATGGATTTCAGATTGTAGAAGAAAAAGATGCCAACGGAGAGACGGTCACTGAGCTGACATTTGGCAATCAGGACGCATTGACTTTGGATGATATTCCTAGGATCGTTGCGGCCGAACAAGCTAAGGAACAGCGGCCCAATGCTTATAAGCATGCCGGCACCAAGCTTGTTGGCACCACCGAGCCACTTCCAAAGTACAACTACGGTCATCAGCGTGGCGTTTCGGGTGCAGGTTTAGAGCAGCATCTGATCGAGCAGTCAGGGCGGACTAAAAAGTACTTTTCGGAACTTTCTGCTCTGGAGTACTTCATTGTCCGACATGTTGCGGTCTTGTCCATGGAGCCATTGTTAGATGGGAATTTTACTTTGGAAGAACTTCTCTCGTTGATTGAGTCGCGCAAACCCACGATCTGGAATATCTTTGGTCGAGCTTTCAACAAGGAAGCGAAGAAAGGTGGGAAGAAGAAGGGCGTCTTCGGCGTCAGCCTCGATTTCCTTGTTGAGAAAGAAGGTACAGAGTCTAGTCACGGTGTTGGCCCAGGAGCGCTTCGCATTCCTGCCCTCGTTGATGATGCTGTCTCTGCGATGCGCCAAATGGACATGTCTGTCGAGGGTGTTTTCCGAAAGAATGGCAACATTAGACGCCTGAAGGAACTCACCGAGATGATCGATAACAGGTATGAACAGGTAGATCTCACCAAGGAGAACCCTGTCCAGATTGCAGCCCTCCTCAAGAAGTTCCTTCGTGAGATGCCAGATCCACTCATGACATTCAAGCTGCACCGCTTATTTGTAGTATCTCAAAGTAAGTTTGATGGCCCTTCGCAGCAATGTCCGGCTTGTTAACGTCGCCACAGAGATCTCTGATCCTGAGAAACAAAAGCGCCTCTTGCATCTCACCTGCTGCTTGCTTCCCAAAGCTCATCGTGATACCATGGAAGTCTTGTTCGCCTTCCTGAACTGGACTTCATCCTTCTCACATGTCGATGAGGAGTCCGGTAGCAAGATGGACATTCATAATTTGGCAACTGTGATAACACCGAACATACTTTATCCCAACACCAAGGCCAGTACCGTGGACGAGAGCTTCCTGGCAATTGAGGCTGTCAACTCTCTGATCACATACAATGATACTATGTGCGAGGTATGCTGTCCAGCTTCCCCTTCGTTGTACTGCTGCCTTCTAACGATTTTTTTTAGATTCCCGAAGACTTGCAATCAGTCCTGAACGACCCTACCTTCTTCAAAGAGAACAGCGAAGTGACTACTAAAGATATCCTCAAGCGCTACGGGGATATTGCACGAGGCAGTATGTCTCAAAAGCCCCTCAATGGTGGCGAGACTGTCACAATTACGAATTCTACTCGCGGAGCGAACATTCCTACGTCTGCACGCATTGAAACGGACGCCTCCCAAGATGCGGCTTGGCAGGCACAGAGCTCAGTTCGCCACGTCCAAAGCCCTGGGGGATTTGGCCACTCTACAAGCACCGGTCAGACCGGTATGGATCTTGGCCCTGCATCGGCTAGAGATTACCGTGAGCGAAGCACGAGTAATAGCAGCCAGCAAACCACTGTCCAACCTGATGGGCAAGGCCAGCCGATGCCTTACCGACCCCGTTCAGGCGCGGGACCTATGGGTGTTGCGGGCTAAAATAACAGCTAGCCTTTGTCTTCGGCGATGGCACCACATTGCCACTTTTCTGCATAGTCTCGAAGATATTTTCCTGATACAATAATCGCCAATATCTCGCTTGAGCTCTGAAGAATGCTCTTGGCGTATGACTGGACCGTTCAGCGTTTATTCGATATAACATGGTTGGATGGAGTTTCTTTCACCTTTTGAATTGAGATGATTATCGATGTTTGCCAAAACAGTCGGCTCGAAGATTCTCTTGGCGGATGGTTGTTCTTTTCTTCTTACATTGTCTTTTGTGCTCTGGCAACTTGAAGCGCATTTGCATTGGCCGTGGGTCCCAGTACGACTCACTGCACCCTTAATTTGCTTTCTCCTCGATGGGCTAGTTACGGAGGTCCGTCTGTCCGTCGTGACCTTGTTAGGTTCATATTCTGGGGGACTTTGGGGTCACTCTTGTCCCATCTTTTCCATCTTACCCATCTTTTTCTTTCTCGCCCGTTGTTATCTCAAAGCCTTGCCTTGCAGCCCTTTGCGTTTTCACAGCCCGAGACCCAAAGCATACAATGCCAGGGGCATTTCCTTTCTTTTCCTTCCCTCGATTTCTCTTTCCTTTCTTCTGATTTCTTGAACACCATGGTGTTTCACAATTTTGTGCCTTACTAACTTCCATTCCACTGTCGTGTGAGATTATTCTGAGTGGGACGCACTAGCGAGGAGAGGGCAGCTTTCTTCTTCTTTACTTTACTTCATTTTCTTAGGCAGTTCTAGATTAACTGCGAAGATACCTGTGCCGAGTCATACGATATTTTCTTTCTCTTCTTTTCTTCTACCTTTTTTTACTTTCTTCATCCCTTCTCTTCTATCTCCATTCTGTTCCACTTTCTCCCACTCCAAAACCATACGACCTAAACCCCCAGCTGATATCCCGACTTGTTTGTGCCTCTTTTTTTCTTCTTCTCTCCAGCATCCCATGTGATGTCTTTCTATTCTCTCTTCCCCTCTTATTTCCCTCTTTCTTTTCTCATTCAGCCCCCGCCTGCCCTCATAAAAAAGAGGTGTAATTTACTAGCGACTATGAATGAAAGACATTATCATAGTAGCTGCCACTTTGATAGGCTTGACAGTGTGAAATTATGATATATAGTGTTCCATGCTGAGAGCGGTTCTGATGCTGTCAAAGAGACATTGAGGGTTTTTAACAGCAAATGCATGCTGGATTCAAGTAAACACAATCATAATTCCACAAGGACAAACATGACACCTGGTAATGTCTCTCGATAATTGATCCGATGCATTGGGCAAAACCAGAACAACGATAGAAGCTGTAATTGACATGAAAACTCCAAATGATTTACCCCAAGCCCCCTATACGCCTTCGATACCTAAAATTAACTCCTGAATCGCACGCCCCCCGGTATCAAGCACAACACCACGCGGAACTCCAATCATATACAAAGCAACACTGGAAGGTATCAAAATGACTTAGATCGTAAGAACAGAAGGTCGGAAGTTAGGTTCCTATCAGGCTCGCTTGCGCAGAACCCTCCGGCCGGCTGCGGGGGCGGCTTCACCCCCGGCCGGGGTGGTGGCTCGCTTGGTCGTTGTTCCTGATGCGGCGTTGCGTTTAGCGGCGACGGCCGCGGAGGCTTGGGTGCGGCCGCCCGTATTCTTCCTGGCAGCGGAGGAGGCCGTCGCGGACGCAGTGGCACTACCGGCGGTCTTCTTGCTGCCCGTGAGGGTCCGGGTTGGCTTGGTCGCCACGGTGGTGCCGGAGGAGGCGGACGAGGAGACACTGTCCCGGCGGTCGAGCTGGCGCGTCGCGGGCCGCGGTAAGGGCGAGCGCAGGGACTTGCTTGTCGTAGTTGCGGCGCGGCTTGCCGGGCGTCTGGTGGCTGCTTGGGACGAGGGCCTGACGACGGATGTTGAGGGCGCGTTGGTGCCGCGAACGGACCGCAGGCCCGGCATGCTGGCGGAGGTGCCCTTGAGCGGGCTGGAGGGCTTGAGGGGGGACATGGGTCGGGAGAGGTAGGACGATGTGTGGTGGGGGTGGTGGTTGGGTTTCTCAGGCGAGGCGACGCGTAGAGGGGATTGGGGGTACGTCCGCGAGTTCGAGGTCTTGGGCGACAGGATCCGGTAGTCGTTGGCGCCCCTCATCTCCTGTGACACCACCCGCGAGGTTCCCGCTGCTGCTCCGGGTTTGGCCCGGCGTTTGGGGTTCTTGAGCACGTCGAGCGACTCCCCGCCGGGGGCGGGCGCGTTCTCTTTATCGGAATAGATGCCTTCGTGGCTAGTTTTGGGGGAAAACAGGGTCAGTGAATTGGACCACCACGATATCGAGTCCCTTTTCCCTTGGGGACGACTCAGAGAGGGTATATAATCTTACGCCGTACCTTTGTTTGCGTACCTTGCGGGAGCTGGGACTGGCAGTCGTCGCTTTGCGCAACTTGGGGCTAGCGGAAATGGTTGCGAAATTCCGGGATGCTTTGGCTGGGCTGAGCAGCTTGCGTGGGGATGTGTTCTCTTGGTGTGCTCTCATGTGTCTCTCGAGTAGTTCGCCCATGTTGGCTCTGCGGAGTGCGATGGGGATTCGGTTGATGCGTCGCTCGATCCGGGCGCGTAGGTCGTTGGCTTGGAGAGCATACTGAGCACGGAGTTTGCGGGCGCGTTCGGTGACTGTAACAGAGGTTAGTACCGGAATTGAGGGATGAAGATTGTGCTGTCTTTGGAAGCGTACTTTCGAGCTGGAGGTTATCAATGAGAGCCTGTTTCTGGTTGCGTGTAATCCGAAGCTTCTTCTTAGGTGGGCTGTTGGTGGGTGTGATGGCTTCCTCGTTGTGGGACGCGTCCTCGGGGGACTTGCGTTTGGAGGCAAGGGACGCCATTGGGCTTGAAATAGGTCGCTAGCGATCGCTGGTCTGTAGACGTGCAGGATATCCAATGCAAATTTCAAAGGCTGGAGCGGAGCCAGAAGGATGATTGTGTCGAGAAGTGCGTCTGAATTGAAGGGAGGGAGGAAAGCGGAAGAGTTGGCGGGCGGGAGAGAGAGAGAGGATAAACAACCTTGATTGAAGTGCTGACTTAATTCGTGGTTAGCTCCGATCGGGAGAGGGTGTGACATCTTGCAGTCACCGTCCCGTACCTCTCTCTCCAGCACCGCAGCTCTCACTCTCCTCCATCAATCTTCATCTTCATCCACCCCTCCAATCATTTCCTCTCCATCTACTCAAAGGTCTTCCTATTTTCGGCATCTACAGCGCCTAAAGCCATCACCTACTGTCACTTATATCAATCACTGCCGTCGTTCCTAGTAACGCCAAACCCTCGCCAAGATGGAAGCTACCATGATCATGTCCGTTCCTCTGTTCCCCCCTCATCTCAAGCTTCGTACGCCCTGGCTAACAACCCAAGCAGTGTGGACAACAGCGAAAGCAGCCGTAACGGTGATTATACGTAAGTACCGCGAAGTCTCAGCAAGGGCCATCGAACCTTCTTTCGTTCCGACCGCTGACAGCTGAGCTGCCAGGTCGACCCGATGGCAAGCACAGATCGACGCTGTCAGCGTCATTCACACGACCAAGATGCGCGTACACCCCCAATCCGCCGTCGGGCTGATGAGCATGGGAGGAAAGGGTCCCGAAGTCCTGTCGACATTCACCACCGACTTCGGTGGTATCCTGGCTGGTCTGCACCGCACGAAGATCGGTGGCACTGCCCACCTTAGCTCCAGCATACAAGTGGCCGGTGTATGTCTTACCAACAACAACTTCCCACAATGACGATTGGTATTCATAGCAGCTAACCAGACGGCAAAATATAGCTCGCCCTCAAGCACCGCTCCGAGAAGTCCCAAAGACAGCGCATCATCGTTTTCTCCTGCTCCCCCATTGAAGAAGACGAGAAGACGCTCGTGAAGCTCGCCAAGAAGATGAAGAAGAACAACGTGTCCATCGACGTGATCGCCTTCGGAGACCTCGAATCCGACCAGACCAAGAAGCTCGAGGCGTTCGTCGAGAACGTCAAGGGTGGCGACGGCTCCCACCTGGCCATCATCCCGCCCGGCGACAACCTGCTGAGTGAAGAGCTCCAGGCCACGCCGATCCTGGGTGGTGACGGCAGCGGCGCCGGTGGCGCCGGGCCGGACGGCGGGGACGGGGGCTTCAACTTCGAGGATGCGGCGGAGAACGACCCCGAGCTGGCCTTCGCCCTGCGTCTGTCCCTCGAGGAGGAGAAGAACCGACAAGAGAAGGAGAAGCGGGATCGGGAGGAACAGGAGCGCAAAGCCAACTTGGAGGGTATTCCCGAGGAGACTGGTGAGGGTAGCGGAAGCAAAGACAAGAAGGAAGACGGTGACAAGATGGATACCGCTTAATGTGTGAGGAAATTTTGAAATGATCCTCGTGGATGACCTTCTTTTCTTCTTCAATCTCTGATGCATACCCGGCGTTCCTTCTGATGTGTACTTGCGTTAAAGTTTTCTCTGGTTTCTCTGCTTGGTTGTAATTGTAGAACGTGGGTTCTAGAGTCGACCCCCCCGCCCACACGACAATGCTTTTGAGAAAGGCTTGCGGTATCTATATGGGAGTTCTATATCATCATAATCGTAGTCCTTTGCCGGAGAGAACCGCGACGCATATATAAAGAAAGAAAGAAAAAAAGGAATTGATGAACGAACGCCTCCCATGAAAGAAGAAAAGTAAAAGGAACACGATACACCAGTGCAATCATTAAAAGTTTCCGTCGCCAGAAATCGGCTTTGAATCACGCCCAACAGTAGGCAAATCATTTTTCCTCTTCCCTTGTTATAACAACAAAGGCAAGAATGAATTCTATTCAATCAGGAATCCTCACGTCCTCCCGCGCAACCACCCATTCAGATTCCGATCAAACGCCTCGCACCGCACCGGCATTTCCAACTGATAGAACGGGTTCTTCATGACGAAGTCGGCGTAGAACTCGTAGATCTTCTTCATCACCACCTCGATGTTGGCCATGTGCGGGTCCGTGAAAAGGAGGAACTTGGTGCCCGTCAGCGTCTGGAAGCACGTCAGCCGGAACTTGTCCGTCTCGAGGGACTCCAGCCCCGTCGCGGGCACACCGGGGATCGGGTATGTGTACGAGGTTGCGGAGACGGCTGTTGTTGTTGCTGCTGCTGCTGTTGTCGTCGTCGTCGTTGTCGTCGTCGTGGGCGGGATCGGGGTGGAGGTGCCCGAGGGGGAGGCGAGGTTAGAGGAGGCGCTGGTCGGGGTGGAGGCTATTGCGGTTGGGGTGAGGAGGGGGAGTTTCGGGGTGATGGTGCGGGTGATGGCGTGGACGCTGTTAGAGGTTATTTAGTTTCGTTTCTTCTAGTCCTAATGTACGAGCATTCGTCTCTCTGGAAGAGGCGTTTGGCACAAAGGTCCATTCATACCCGTGAAAGGTTCCGGCGAGAACGAGGTAGTCGTTTGTCGAGAGCTTGCGGAGGCCCGGTTGGAATTCGCGCTGGTAGATTAGACCTCCGGCTTTGTTGATAATGATTAAGGAGAAGACGGTCCTGTTTGTTTTTGGATTAGATGTTTGGTTTTCCGTGGGGAGGGGAGGAAAGAGGGAATTGGGAGTTTGGGATTGTGGTTGCGACGTACATGATGATGAGGGGGGCAGAAGAAGCTATGTCAGTCGTGGGAGAAGTATCGGACAATCTTGTCCTTTTACGTGGTTTCAGGATCTGTGGTCATACGGCATCACAGACGCTTTCTCGTCAATTCTTGGCAATTGATGTGTAAAGGGCGAAGGATCTTATTTTGTCGTGATTTCATATCAAATTGTTTGTTGTTCTGATCATTATACCAGGTGATTATTGCGGAGGTGTTGTTGGCCGCCGGTGTCTTACACTGCGGCCGTTTTGCTCACCGCTTTCGATGGGAAGGTCCTTTGGGTGGACCTTTAAATAGCCCGTTGTTTTCTCCGCACTTGCCCACATTTCATGCATCTCCTGGGACTTTATCTACTTAAGCTCTGCATCGAGTCTGCAAGCCTACAAATCTACATGGCGCACATAGCTGGTCTTCTGGATATGCACAATGGTCAAGGATATGTCCCAGTGACCGGAAATTCGAATTGTCATACACGTCAACGTGATAAATTGCGTCTAATAATAAAGAACTCTCAATCGAGAGATGGATCACATGCGATATCATGACCGGACAGCCACAACGTCTGTCACTTCCACAATATTCTACAAGAAGCAATAAGTCAGCAAAGACAAAGTTCCCACATATACATCCTGGTATCATCCAAGCCGGAGACAGGAGAGAAGACACTTACCGGCCGCCCCTGCACCACATGCTCCGTCTCAAACGACCGAGTCGTATACCTCACGTCCCCTTCCCCTCCCTTCCCCCCAGCCCGCACATACTCCAGATAATCCGGCGCGCCGGGAATATCCGTGTTATCCGCAATGACCTTCGACCCGACATGGAACAGCGCCAGCTCCTCACACAGCTGCAAGTCCGAGAGGTAGAACTTCTCCCAGTGATCGAAGAACGCCATGTCGACGCCGCCGGGGGCGATCTTGCCTTGCTCGACCAGCCCCCGTAGGGACTCGGACGCCGGTCCCACCAGGACGTGCACGACCTCCTGCAGGCCCACGAGCTCGATGAAGTCCCGCGCCACCTGGGCGATGGACTCGCTCACCTCGAAGGTGTAGATGTTAATGTCGTTGTCCGCGGAGGGCCCGTGCAGGTCGCGCAGGATGGCCGCCCACGCGATGGCGGAGCAGCCGACGTAGGTCCCGAACTCGATGACGGTCTTGGGTCTGGGTTGCATGGACTCGAGGTGCTGCTTCGCGACGCGGAGCTTGGTTTCCTTGAAGTTCATGAGGTGTCGCGTCTGGCTGTATTCGTCGAGCGCGCGGTACAGGGCCCATGGGTTGTTGCGGTAGGGCTCGGTCGTGGGTTGGCTGAAAATGTGGGTGCGCGCGGCTTGAGCGGCGGCTTCAGGAGACTTTTTTTGGGGGGAAGAGGTTAGATCTTCTGGGGATGTTCTGTAGGTAAGTAGCGGTGGATGGGTAGGTTGAGGACTTACGTGCGGAGGCATGTTGGTAGGATTGGTGTGTATGAGTTGGTCTTGGATAGGTGCTTCGAGGTACAAGTGGTAGGTATCGAGTCAAGAATAGAGAGAGTTTAGGTTTCGTTCGTAAAGGCAGTGTCTTGGAGGCTGATGATGACCGTGTCTATTGTGGACATGGACCTTTTATACACGGCTGCTGGGTGATCTACAAATGCAGACGGCGGTGACTTTCACCTGCCACCTTCAGTTCTGTGGTAAGTGGTCCACCCTATGACGAACGTCTTTCTATCTCCGAGCGGCGTCTTCTTTGGCGCGTTTGACTGGCAATATACACACAATTCTGAATGGAGAACATTAGACCATTCGTCATGACCATCCTGGAAGCCTCTATGGTGGATATCGTTGCAGGAGTCTAGTACTAAATTGAGTTCTTCGTCCGAGATGGTCGGAACTCGATTCTGTATAAGGTAAGCGAGACCGAGATCTTATCGCCGAGGTATCCCACCGCTGCATTTAGATCCACTTCGGCTCGATGATGAGATGATCGCCTTACGTCGGAAGACTCGGAGGTTGTGGCAGTGCAAAGTGAAGGCAACTTGCCGAACGGCTGTGAGGCCTGTAGAACGAATCTATAGCTTGACTCTGCAGTTTCGATTCACACCGTAGAGACAGTTCGCAGTACTGTACACATTACTTTCCCCCTCGAGGATTGACCAGCCCCTCATTATTGAACTCATATCGCGTCTCTGCATCCTAAACCGATAAAAGCGTCTGTCAACAACCCAGCAACAACTGCATACCAAGATCCTTCAGAAGAAAACAAAAAGACCACCACTCACCCAATACTCCTCAAACCCCACCCCCGCACAAACCTCCTCATACCGCAGGATCTGCGGCGGCGCGCCGACCGTAAAACTCCGCTTCAAGCCCTCCAGCGCCTCGCGCGTACTCTTTAACCGGGCCGCCACCAATGTCCAGGGATACGCGACGGCCGCGAACCCCAGGCCCGCCAGTTCCGTCGCCGGGAGATTCTCCGTCCTGCCGCCCTCGATGATGTTCGCCAGCATGGGCACGTCCAGCTCCGCCACACAGCGGCGCATGGCCTCGCGGTCGGGCAGCGCCTCGACGAAGATGGCGTCCGCGCCGATCGCGATGAACTCCCTCGCCCGGGTTATCGCTTCGTCCCACCCGTGGATGAGGGCGTCCGTCCGAGCCAGGATGAAGATGTCCCGGCCCTGGTTGCGCGCGTCGACGGCGGCTTGGATCCGCGCGTAGGCTTCGCCCCGTGGTACCACGGACTTGCCTTTGGTGTGGCCGCAGCCTTTTTTAGTTGGTGGGGTTTGTTAGTTTGGTGAGTTGGGAGGGTTTGCTATGGAGAGCTGCGGGGTCTGGAGGGCAGGCACTGTGACTGGACAGGGGACGTACGTTTCGGCCAGGTCTGATCCTCGATCATGACGCCTGCGGCCCCGGCGGCGGCGAAGCACTCGACCGTGCGTTTGACATTCATGGGACTGCCGTAACCCGTGTCCCCGTCAACCATGATGGGTAGGTCGGTGACGATGCGGGCGGTCTCTTGGATCTTGTGGCACATGTCTTCCATGGCGATGTACCCGGTGTCCGGCAGGCCGTAGGCGCTGGAGACGGCAAAGCCGGAAAGAAAGATGAGTGGGAAGCCGGATTCGGCGACAAGGCGCGAGGAGAGGCCGTCGTAGGTGCAGGGAAATGCAAGGATGGTGGTTGGGTCGCGGTGGGAGGTTTGGAAGAGGGTGCGCAGGTGCGAGGCCTGTGGGCTGGGCAGGCGGCCGCGAACATTTTGAAGGGTGTAGGTGAGGGTCTGAGGTTTGGCATGGGAGCCTGGTGGTGATCGTGAGGCTGCTGCTGTTGTGCTGTGCTTGCTAGCTGAGGGGTGGGCTGGTTGAGTGTGGTTGAAGGGGTACGGGGTCATCTTGGGCCGGTGTGACTTGATTATGAGGGTCCGAGAGCTGTAAAATGTGTTGAAATGGCAGAAGAGACAGCCAATGGTTTGTAGTAAGCATTTCTTTTGGGTGGTAGTTTTGTTGTTCAACCTGTTGATGTCACGGCGGGGATGCTGAACACATGACTGCCGATCCATCTATAGCGGGATCATCCACTTCGGAGTATCAATGCTGCTGTGTAAAACTCAACAGTCGTTGGCCTTGGGTTGAGAGCAGCACAGCTGTCCGGGGAGAGGCATTCTCCAACAAAGGTTAGTACTCTAATGTGAGTCTGGCGAATTCCTGTTCTGTCTCGTTGGGGTGATGCTGAACAGTTGACCAGCTGACGTGGAATCGCAGTCTCGATACGAAACCATGGATACCATTATGCCTATTCTGTACCATGAATAGATTATCTGGCTACATTAAGGTCAATTTGCCGTACCACTGCAATCACATTCGACACATTTTATTCTCCTTTCAGGCGGCAGCCAACAGAAACAACTGGAGAGCTCCTTGGCAGAATGACGGACATTTATCCACTTAAGGTACCAGGTTTCGATTTCAAAGCATCCAGATGACGACTGAGCGCGAGGGGCTCCTATGTCGAGGCCGTTAGTGTATGGAAAATACCAGGATCGGCTGGAAATCCATATTCTAGAAGACCTGGAATTCAACCAACGACCAGAATACCGGCCACCAACACGTGGGCACATTCCGTAGGCCCGACGATAAGTCAACCCGCGTTCTTCACCCTGTCAGCCGCACGGACGGTCTGCGTTTCATGAAGAGAGTCCAAACGGATGGAATCAATTCGGGGGCCAAACTCAGGGACCCGCCGCGGGAAGTCATGCTCTAGAAACCGGTCGCCACGTGGAAACCGGTGTCGTTTGGGCGACTGGGCGATCAGACCATGCTGGTTTTAGTCTGGGGCTAAACTGGGCTGTTGAACAGATTGTCACTGCTAGGTTAGTCGGTGGTGGGTCGAGTCTAGTCTATTGGCCAATATCTATGATAGGTATGGATGAGTTGGGGAAACCGTAGGTGTATGTGTATGATGTGTCAATTGATATGCTAATATATCTCTTTCCTTCTTGCTCCAAGAGTGGGTATTGGGTATTGGTAGACAGCGTGATGGCACAGACAGACAGTAAAGAAAACACCATATACTCCTCTAAACCAAAGATGTGAAATACAGGATATCAGGTCGTAAAGTGTCGTCATCAAGAAAGGGGGGACTGGCATAAATTAAACCGATAGAAGTGCAATCGCCTGAGGCATCGGAGAAGGGGAGAAGAGAAGTCGGCAGGGCAGGAGGGTTCATCTCAAAAGGGAAGGGGCAGTTAGTTGCTGTCACAAAAGACAGCCAACTTCAACTCTCCGTCCAGACTCCGGATGATGCCCTCCTCCATAGCCCACTGCCGCAACAACAAATCCTCGCTTTCCTGCTCGAGGTTGTCCTTTTCATAATGGCGACCAACGTGCTCCATTCGGTCGTTCCAACTGTGTGCACCAACAAATTCCTGTCCACAGAAGCCGCACTGGCTGTGAAGAGGGGGCTTGCGTTGTTCGTGCCAACATCGTGCGCGCACAGCCTCCAGGCTCTGCTCAAACGCTTCCCGTTCTTCTTCGGTCTCGGGCGACTTCCGGTTTCGATGCACCCAGGGGGCATGCATGCGACGCTGGTGCTGGGTGAAGAGGTCTTTGCGGTTGAAATCATTGACCAGGTGAGATTCGTTGTAGGCGAGGGGCTCGTGCGGTGAGCTGAGGTTTCTCTCTTTGCTCAGGTTGTCCAAGCTACAACGCCCCACATCGCATCGGAAAAATCCCAGTTGTATGTGCTGAGAGATCACATGTCGCTTCCACTCGTTCTTCGACACGAATGTGCTGAGGCAGCCATAGTGTGAAAAGCTGCAGGTATATACTCGACTGGGTGGTGGGGTGTTCTTCTTCGCCGTTACCCTTGAGCCAGCACGGGCGCTCGTAGTGGTGCTTGTCTTGCTGGATGACTTTCGAGTCGGTTTGGTGATGCGATTCTTGCTGGCCTTCGGTGCTTTTCGTGATTTGACTTGAAACTTTGGCGAGTCACAAGCGGCGCGCTCCTCCTTGGCCGGCTGACCACCGATCGACATCCCAGGTGTGAAACTGGTCTCACAGTTCGAGAAGGCCCCCTGATATGAAATTATGGCATGCGTGCTTGGTAAGGGTAGTTCAGGCTCAATTTTCACCATGGACTCTGGTTCTGGGTAGATTTGTGAAGGCGTCACCAGATAATCGACAACAGCGGGCGAAGCGCACGGCTCATATGCAGATAAAGGTATCATGACATCGTCACAGGTATAAGGAGGAGACATATAACATCCCATATTCATCCAGTTCGTATCCTTGCACTTGGGGCTTCCCAGCGCCGGCGAAGAGGTGGGCTCGCTGCTCCAGGGAGACGAGAAGCCTGTCGTGAGAGTGTCGATATCATCTCCCATGCTCGTCCAGGACATGTTAGATGTGGGATAAAGGCCTTTCATAGGGATAGCTTCCGGAGTGAGATGATGTTGGAGGCCTGAAGGATGTTGACTCATCGTGGGGTCCGTATACGACGACTCATACTTGCAAGGGTACAGTTCATAATCCTGGGGAACACTAACCCCGGGTCCTAGTTGGGGAACATCGGAGAAGGCTGAGAAACGGTCCATGGTATGGAAATGAAGAAGCAAGCAAGAACTCGCTTCGAACTATGGATTTGTCTGTACGCAGGACCACAACACAGTCGGAAAGAAAATGTTTCGCTCCATGTGTCGCGGCAGCCAGGGGCATTTATCTTCAGATGGACAACCACATGGCTATGAACTCATTTGGAACGGGCGTTACGGGAAATGGGGCACTGTAGCCCGAAAAGAGCCCAGAGTCAAGGCCATTGTTGAGCCGCATAGGCTCAATAGGCGGGGCGATTATTCGTCGAAATTGTTTGCGGGATTGCATCTTGGAAGAACCCAAGCAGGAAACCCCTGCAGCGGCATCTAGCCCGGGCTTCTAGACATTTGGACGATCCATTTTCATTTCCTCCATTTCCTCCCCCCCTTCCTTTCCTCTGGCGGTCTGGTGGATTTTCGTGTTTTCATTTTCCATTATACTTTTCTTGACACTAACGCTCAGTTCAGTCACGCTATGAAGGGTACCCCCTGTCAGACGGCGGCTGGATCGCTGTCTCTCGTGGTGAGCGAACCCCCGGATGGGCTACCCTACCCTCAGTTTCGAAAAGGGTTTGTTGGGATTATCGCGCGCATTTTTTCCTGGGAAGTCTCTGGCACAGAGCAAACAGTTGTTATCATCTAAATTTACTGCACAGAAGGAAGCATTCCAATCCCTCGTGGCTCGCACAGCCCAGGTTTCATGCGTACACATTCCAAGTTTCCACTGATTGATTGGATCTGGGGGTTTGCTCCTTCTGTGCCCGACGAGTCTCCCCCAGAGTGCCTGCTATTCAGCCTCAATTTAATTGATAGGCAGTGTTGCGCTAAGTCCGCGTTAGCTGGGCAAAACCATACCAACAGGGTTTGACTTGTCGGGGGCCAAACCTACCGTACCGAGCCACCCCTGGGCCCATCTGCCAGCGTCGACTTATCGCCTCCGCACCAACCATAACCTTCAACAACGAGTCATTAAGCAAGTCGGTCTCCACCAGCTCTCATTTGGTATCGCTCATGCAGGGGGTCTCAAACAGGTAAAAATCCACAGCGATCATCACTTCATTCAGCTGGGTGACTATGACTGGTTGCCTCTTTGCGCATTTGTTGGCTTTTCCCCGGGCGCGATTTGACCCTGTCGGCGAGGCACGCACCGCATCAACCCGCGCCACGCTGTCTTCTGATACGCTTTTGGCATGCATGTCCCACCTGGAGATAATGACGCTCCGACCTCATTCTCCAGGCGTACCGTTACCCGCTAAACGTCTGACAGGCTCATGGATCGTGTGTCTTCCGTTAGCACCTTGGTCATCCTCTTGAGATGGACGGAGTAATTATTCTCATCATTATCGCAACTCGCCAAGGATTCCTGATATCATCCCTTAGACATGGCAAAGGGTCCACATTTCTTTCCCCCTTTTACAAGTATAGTTGAACATTCGATATGCTTGAAGCAGCGGTTGCTCTCCACTTCGTCCAATTTTCTTTTTGGGGGCCAAATTGGTTCCGATGGACCACGCGACAACTCCCGCGCTATGCAGCGATTCGTTAGATCGGTATCTCTGTTTCGAAACCAACTAACGGGGGGTGTTGAGGATCGACCTGAGCTCGACTATTCACCCCATAAAGGGAAAGGTCAGATTTATGATTATCAGAAGACGAAGGTTTCGCGACCGATGGCTGAATATTCATCATCGTACGTTTTAATTTCGATATTTTCGAGATACCGGTAGATACCTCGAGACGTTCAACGGTGGCTGAGGGGTTGGCTGTGCTGGGAATGCATCCGACCGCTTCGGTCAGTATACCACAGGGATCTGGCAAGGCGCTTTTCTATCGCGGTACGACATCGGCCACCGCTTCTTTATCCTGTCACTGCAATACGTAACCCATAGGGCTCAAGGAACTTTCGGAAGAAATCCGGGTTTCTTCCTTGTCCACGACGGTAAGATGTGGTTCGGAAAGTGGAAAAGAAGCGGTGCAGCCCCAGTGACTCCACCACTGCAGCTAAACTGACTCATACTTCCTGCCTGTCAGTTGCCGCAGCTCAGCTACTCTGTAGAAGTGGAAAGTGCTTTGTTTCCCATCGGAGGCATTTTGCTTTCCGTTACTCGCACCCCATTGGTGTGTTCGTGTAATTACATCATTCTCTTTCTCCTCCCGTTAACTCCGTACCTTATCGTGACTACTCAGTATCATCATTCTCGTTGATTCCCAGCTGAACGTTCCGGGCGAGTTCCCAGGCAGTCTCCGAAGGGGACGCCCGCGACAAACGCGCGTCTCATGCGAATCATGCCTGTGGCCGTGCAGCATATGGAGCAACCCTCGTTTGATCCTCGCCTCTTCGAATTGACATCATTTCCCGTGTCACCAGGTGACTGCTGACCATTGCTTGCTTGCTTGCTGGAATCCGACGCCCGTTCTAGGATCCTGTGTTGGGACGTCCCATAGGACTAATTCCCCGTTGTGTTTGGCCCAGGGACTGGAACTTACTGGGAGCCAGCAGTAGCACTAAGCTCGACTGTAGATAGATATGTACGGTACGGTACCATGTATGTCACCTTTTCCAACGGGGAACCACGGCTTCTAAACCAAGCCCAGATAAGATACAGTTACGAGGGACCGGACTTGCCCCACTCCTACCGCCCGCCCATCCGTGGAAGAGACAGTTGAAAGGTCCACACCATAACTTTGAACTGCACTGACCTGGCACTGTCATTTATCTACACGGACACTTATACTTCATCACAAAGAGATGAGTTATTTCTATCTCCTAGGACCCAAATCGAGCAAGACTCTAGCTGGCCCACCCACATCATCCCCATAAACGTACAGTACAGCCACAGACACAGCCCAGATCTCCACCAAGACCGAGCAGAAAAGGAAATCCCAACAACCGAGCCGATTCCAAACCATGACTAAAACACCTATCTCTTAGCAACAAGTAAGTAAGAAAGGTTAATCACTCCTGCTTGACCTTCTTCCCCCACCGCTTCGGCACCCGCACCAACCAGTACAGGAACACCGCGGCGGCCGCATTGAACACCACGTACACGAACAGCAAGCCGATGTTGCGCCAGCGGTCGGCGAACGACATGCTCAGCGTGGCCAGAAACTGGTCGGTCGTCGAGTAGGCGCAGACGCGGCAGGTGGTCGTGTCGGACGGGTTGAGGAGGCGGGCCTGGGCGGCTGCGACCCAGGGCCCGAGGTAGCCGGCGCAGGTCTGGTTGGCGGGCGGCGGAATGTGGAGGAGCTCGATCTCGGAGCAGTTGACCTCGGCGCCGGCTAGGCCCACGCTCAGGATCGCGGAGACAAGGTAGGTGAAGGGGGAGACGCGGTACATGAAGATCCAGAAGCGGGGGAGCGCGGTCGGGGAGGCGAGGACGCTGATAAGTGAGGTTTGCGTTAGCGTGACTGATCCTGATGCTGATACTGATTCAGATGAGAAGGAAGGTTGAGGAGTAAACTTACCCGTTGAAGATCAAACAGAAGGAGAATAACAGCTGAGCAACGTTGCTGCCGGTTTCGGGCTGCTCGATCCCGGCTATCACCATGGAACTGAAGGTGGAGGTGAACATCATGAAAACCAGGATCAGCAGGAACATGGTACCTCCGCGGTCGGTCGTCGCGCCCGCGGGGAGGTGACGGTAGAATCCGATCGGATAGTACCACGAGAAGTAGGCGGGCGCGGCCATGAGGATGTTCCAAGGGAGCTCGACGAGGATGCTGGCGAGCATGAACGCTTTCCACGAGTAGGCCTTGGACGGCCGCTCGCGCACCTCGTATAGTGACCGCTGGCTTACGAAGTATGGCATCATCTGCTGCACGAGATTGGGGAAGATCACTAGTAGCATGAAGATGGCGAACATCTCGTTCTGCATGCCCTGGATACTAGTCGGCTCGCGCCAGAAGGTGAACCCGATGAAGAGAGGCTGTACCGGTCGTGGTTAGTGATGAGTCCAACTAGTGATTGTAGAGACAGAGGAAGTAAGAGACGTACAGGAATGATGCACATGGCGGCCTTGGAGTAAATGTACGACGGGCTGCGCCAGTATTGCTGGAACATGCGCTTCAGACACAGGACGAACTGCGCCCAGATCGGCATCGCGAACTCCCCGTACCCAGTCACTTGCGGAGGGGGTGGCCGCTGCAGAAGCTCCGCCTTCATCTGTGCAAGTTCGTGACGCACCTGCGTGCGCTCGGGGCTTTGATTCCAGACATCGGCCCAGTCTTTATCAGCATGGGACCCTGGGGCGGCTCCGATCACCTCGAGCATCCACTCGGCGGGGTTGGCGTTGGGTGGACACTTTGCGGACCCTTTGTCCTCAAAGTACTTAATGAGTGTTTCCATGTTCGGACCTAGCTCGCCAAAGTAGACGGTCCGTCCTCCTTTCGCCAGGAAGAGAAGTCGATCGAACTCTTGCATGAGGATCGCCGACGGCTGGTGGATTGTACACAAGATTGCTTGGCCGTGGTCTGCTAGCTTACGCATCAAGGAACAGATAGACCATGCCGTCTGACTGTCAAGACCTGAAGTGGGCTCGTCGAAGAAGAGAAGGAGGTCTGGTTTCGCGGCGATCTCCACCCCGATAGTCAGTCGCTTGCGCTGCTCAACGTTCAGACCTTCGCCCAGAACGCCCACAACTGCTTCAGCGTATGCCTCCATATTGAGCATCTTGATCACTTCCTCAACGTATGCGGTCTTTTCCGCACGCGGGATACTGGCCGGTTGGCGTAACATTGCACTGAAGATCAGGGCTTCGCGCACGGTACTCGTCTCCAGGTGCAAGTCCTGCTGCTGAACATAGCCCGTTTTGCGAGAGAAGGAGTTATTGCGCATGCGCCCGTCGACCAGCATTTCGCCCGTCACGACGCCCATGGTAACGCGGTTTGCGAGCACATCTAGCAAAGAGGTCTTTCCAGCGCCCGTCACGCCCATCAGTGCTGTCAACGTTCCGGGCTGAACCCATCCGTCGACGTGGTCGAGAATGGTGCGGTTTTGGCCCTTGATCTTGATATTGTAACAGACATCTTGCCATTGAAAGATCGATGTTTGCTTAACAATCGCTGCCGTATGTTGGTCCGGATCGTGATTCTCTTCTGCGACTAGCCGGTTCTCTTCGGCCATTGGCGCGTGGCCCTCTACGTCGCTGCTGGTGCCCGGTGGTTTCTTTTTGATGAATGCCGGCATCTTCCCCCGCGGGAAAACGAGGATCTCACCTTTTGATGGCTTGGCACGAACCAGCTCGCTGCTGACAACGTAGCAGGCTAGGGAGAACAGGAGGAATGCCCAGATAATGCCGTAGTTGCGCCACAAGTGCGAGCGATAGTACTGGTAAGTGATATTGATAAATCTGTCCCCATCGACGAAGTCTTGTCCCGCAATTGCGCCGTTAACGCTACAGATCTTGGAGCTCA
The DNA here is from genome assembly GCF_001890905.1 of Aspergillus aculeatus ATCC 16872. Lineage (NCBI taxonomy): Eukaryota > Fungi > Ascomycota > Eurotiomycetes > Eurotiales > Aspergillaceae > Aspergillus > Aspergillus aculeatus. The sequence goes on from NW_017962988.1 coordinate 1,117,507, forward strand.
GGGGTGCATCGCTATAAGAAGGGACGTAGAGTGCGCAGGGGAATTGGCGGTCACTGAACTCGTTGATCATCAGGCTTTCGAAGGCATACTGTTGCTTTATTAGTGGAACACCTTCTAAAACTCTGAGTTTAGGTAGACGTACGCCAATCGGGTTCAGGTAGTTCAACCACCGGAACCAAGGATGCATGTCTCGCACTGGAATTGTGAAACCTGTGTAGATGACAAGGATCATCATGAAGATGGACGATGGGACCATCGCTTGAGCCATAGACCGCGAGACGGCGCCAGTAAAGCGGAAGATGTTGGACATGGTGAGCGTTACCGTGACGGAGAAGAGGTAAAACACAAAGAAGTGACCCGCCGTACGGCGCAGGTTAGACATGAAATAGAGGATTATGTTGAACACCACCGACACTATGAGTTTCGACGGCAAGTCCACTAGCATGGAACTGATTGCTTCCGCAGACGGATGGTAGAGCGCATATTTATCATGTTTCTCCACGATCGGTCGCTGTTGCCATAGAGTCAGAATCTCCAAGGCACTTGCAAACGCGTTGAGAAGGATGGCAAAGAACAGGAGGGCGCCACGCTGGAAAAAGCTGTTGGTAGTAGTGTCCAAATTGTAGAATACACTGGCAACAACCAAGGCCATGATGCTGTTTCCAATAATTGAGGTAAGAGTCATGGTCATATCTCCCCTCAAGCGCTGCATACCTCGTCGAAGACACAGGCGAATCTGCATAGGGTAAGACAGTGTGTAAGGTGACTTGGCTCTTGTTCCTTTTGCCTTCTCGGCCGCGCGGGACCGCGAGAACTCTTCGTATTTGTCTCCTTCTAGAGGGAATTCGACCTGGAAAGCCTCGATATCGGCAAGAAGTTGCTTTCTTTCCGCACTCTCTTTCCATCGAGAGGCAAATTCGTCGGGTGTCCGGGGAACCAGGTGTTCAAACCCTTCGCGAGCTTTCCGCTCCGTAGGACTGGTTAGCGAGGTGAGAAAGTCTGCTGTGGTTTGCCTATCAGGACAATCAAATCCCATGTCCACAAAAAACCGCTTAGCGTCATCTGCATGGCCGAAGTATATTTGGCGACCTTCATATAGAACGGTCACTTTATCGAAGACGTCATAGATAGCCTGACTGGCCTGGTAGATGGCCACGATGGCTGTTGATCCGGTGTAGTCGGTAGAAAGCCGCAATCGTCGCACAAATTCGAGAGCTGTAGAGGAGTCCAGACCTCGCGTGCTATTGTCCCAGCATTGCAATGGGCTGCCACACAGCATTGTCTCAGCTATGCTGACTCGTTTTCTTTCTCCACCCGATACGCCTCGAATGTACTCGTTACCAATCTGCGTGTTCAGTGTGTGACTCAGCCCCAGCATCGCCATAACTACGTCTCGCATGTGGGTAGCATATTGTTCACGTGTAACGCCCGGGAAACGATTGGATGGTGCTCGAGCATGGGCTGCGAAATGCAACGTATCTCCCACAGTAAGTTGCGGGAAATGTGTCTCTGTTTCGGCCTGATAAATCACCTCTCCGCGGAAACGACTGTGCATTTCATTCCAAGAAATACCTTGATACTGGATGTCGGTTCCTTCCTCGAGCCACAGCCCATGTGTTTCCCCCGCGATCGTCTTGAGGAATGTCGAGCAGCCACTAAGTGAGCGATCAGTGAGCGCTGAACAACCCACCATCCATGGCTAAGGTCAAGAAATTGGCAACACACACAAAAGGCTAGGAAATGGGAAAAGTCATGATTGTCACCAACGGGTGATATAGCTTACCTTCCAGGGCGGCCAAGCACGACGAGCATCTCACCACTGCGCACAAGCCCCTCGAAATTGCGGAGAATATCGATCCTGACCTTGTGTCGGTGACCTAATACGCCCTTCAGCCAGTCCAAACCTTTCAGCCACATATTAGCTACATTTGCCTGGTAGTCCGCCGCGGTTCCGTAGCCAAAAGCGTTGAGATTGCGGAAGGAAACGCCCGCTGTGCGACGAGGGTATCTGTCTGGGTCGCGGGATTTGATCCGGAGTAGATTCTTGGTCCATTTGCGCGCGTTGAATTGGTCTGAGCTAGGATTAAGCTGAGGATCACTGGGCTCTTTGGAGAAGGTATCGGTGCCCTCGCCGATGGTACTCTTTTCGGACAGATGCGACAGACTTCTTGCCAGAGAAGCAATCCTCTGTTCATCTTTGTGGGTGATACCCTCTTCCGACTCCTGACCGAAGGACTGCTCGCTCTCGTCTTTCTCCTCGATGGTTTCTGTGACGTGAAACGAGCTTTCGATCCCCGCGCCCATCGTAGCGGAAACTGCCGAAGCTCCAAAAGGAGGGGGAGGTACTGGTTGCATGATTACTGCAGGGAGCTAGCCGTTACAGAGCTCTTTGAAGTTGAGGTGAATTCATGACATAGAGTCCCGGCCTTTTGAACGGAATAGACACGAAGGAAATGTAGGGTAGTGGATGAGAAAGTGGGATGAGGATGTCAGATACCTGAGAAAGTTAAGTATGGGGATCCAAGCCAGCAAGAACAACACAGGCGGAAGACGGGAGAGTCCACATCCGAGGGGATGTTATCTCTTACCTACATTATTGAGTCCTCGAGCCATGGTCGAATCAGTGCCAGAACCAAACTGGAGAGGCTTTTGCCCGCCTGAGCGCTCTTACCGTTTTGGTCGTAGTCTACCGCGTGGCTTTCGTTGTATAGACCAAGTACTTCGCTTGCGAGTGGCGCGTCAAAGAAACAGTACTTCGTATAGAGTATACCCCGCCAAGAATGGTCTTAGCTGTCAGCTTGGATCTTTGCATGGCAAGGGAGGTTTCGGGGAGGGTAAGTAATGCAGGAGGAAATGCGAAGAATATGCATAGATACACAATCGCAGTGATTAGTCTGCATATTCAGGAGAATTGCGGATGCTGTGGGACCATACTAGGTAGTGAATGTGATGGGATGGGGATGAGAGAGTAGGAGGAATACGTATCGTTATTCTATCTTAGTGCATACTAGGTATGCTTGCTCCACCCACTTCCCGTCACTACCCCGGATCTGATCCAATCCGCGCGGGAAGGGAAAGTTCCGAATCAGTCATGCTTGGATCACCTGAGCAGTACCTAGGAACCAATTTCCATTCATAGTATGCCTCGCAGTAACTCACCACTACTACCACCACCACAGCCTGCAATGAGATTAAGACTGCGACAAAAGACGTGCTCACTCATGAAAGCTATTCGGTTGAAACACTTCTACACAAGACTCATGGCCCTCTAGATTTTCACGAGCCAATTCGAGAAGCAAGCCCGTGATTTGGCTATTTGGCACTCACAACGGCTTCAAGTAGATCAAAACCTGACGATTTGTTACAGCAACGGCTTTGACTAATAATAATAGATGACCTTGTCTTTGACCTAAATTCCCTAGTGCAAAGCAGGATTTCAGTTATCAATGGAAAAACCTATCGCTCTGCACATGAGAGTCTTGCGAACGACTTAACTACTCGACAACAGAGAGATTTGCTGTCGGGTCTCGAAGCAGTTGAAAGTTCAAAACCTGAAGAAATCACCCAATGTCAGCCTTGAGCCGCATTGCCAGAGATCCTGCTCTCGATAAGCATGCAAACTCAGCAAACCGATATACAAGCTTGGCAATCGTGTCAAAGTGGAGCACGATTCCGTGCTGACTTCCCCACTGTGGGGGTCTTGTTCAGTGTCGATAAATTTAAGCCAGACGCGTCCCTGTGTCAGAGGCAATCCTCAAACGATTGCGTTCCTAACTCGGAATATCCAAGCAGTGACTAACCATGACCACCCACGATGCACATGTGTCTGATGTCGAGCCAGCGCTGCCAACTGCTCAGGAAGAACAGCCGCTGCTGCGCTCCGACCCGGAAGCTTCATGGAAGCCACCACCAGGCTTCGTTTGGATACAGCTAGGTTAGTAGTCCACCAAAAGCATAGAAGCCACATTAAGACGAAATCTAGCAATCATGTCAAACGTCTTTCTCTCCGGGTTCGATGGTACCATCACTGCATCGACTTACGCGGTCATCAGCTCCGAGTTTAATGCCGCCAACACCGCCTCGTGGCTCACCACTTCCTACCTCATCACGAGCACCGCATTCCAGCCATTATACGGTCGCTTTTCGGATATATTCGGTCGGCGAGTCTCTTTCTTCACGGCCACGATCACTTTTATCGCTGGCTGTCTTGGATGTGGGATTGCGAAGAATGTGGTGTTCCTGAATCTCATGAGAGCACTTACCGGCATCGGAGGAGGAGGCCTGATGACCATGGGTGAGTTTGACAATATCATTGTTTCGTCAAAGTACCTGATCAGGGTCTGTCACTGACATCAGTCAGCCACTATCATCAACTCGGATCTGATCCCGTTCCGTCGCCGAGGGATGTATCAAGCGGTTCAGAATGTGATGCATGGCTTCGGGTCAATTTGTGGTGCATCCCTAGGAGGCTCCATTGTCGACTCTGTCGGCTGGCGATGGTGCTTCCTGTCGCAAGTTCCAGTTGGTCTTCTAGCATTGCTCACAGGGCACCTTGTACTTCAGCTTCCTGCTCCGACGAGATACCTTGAGGAAGGACACGGCTTTCGGACCATCTGGCGACTTGTTGACATCTCTGGGGCATGTGCTCTTATACTAGGTCTGTCGACCCAGCTGGTAGGTCTGAGTCTAGGCGGCAACGAGCTTCCTTGGACCAACGTGTGGGTGATAATTTCGTTGGTGGCAAGTGTGGCTTTCCTCGCCGTGTTCATTCTCATAGAAGGAAGAACGAGTGCAGTGCCCCTGATCCCACCACGGATGCTGAAGGGGGTACTTCCTGTGGCCACCCAGGTTGCTAATGTTTGCGTGGGAATGGCCGCCTACGCTGTAAGAGCCTCGATCCCAGTTAGGTACTGATCCGCAACTGTGACTAACGAAGGCAGTTTCTTTTCACACTACCCCTTTTCTTCCAAGTTGTGCTAATGGAGTCACCTGCAAAGGCCGGCGCCAGACTCGCAATTCCATCCTTTGCTACCCCAATTGGCGGAATTATCTCCGGCTTCGTAATGTCTCGTTGGGGTAAACTCGCTTACCTGGTTCGAGCTGGGTCGTTGCTCATGTGTATTGGCAACGCATTGGTGATGCTCCTGCATTTCCAGGATTCAGAATGGAAATACTTCACTTACTTGATTCCAGCGAGCCTTGGGCAGGGTATTGTGTACCCAGGGATCTTATTCACTTTTCTCGCTGCATTTGACCATGCAGGTAAGTCCCTTGTCGTGTCAGTGCACTGATTGTACTAAGCTGACCTGGCGGTAAGACCACGCCGTGTCAGCTTCCACCGTATACCTGGTTCGTTCAATGGGCACTGTTTGGGGGGTTGCCATTACTTCCACCATTATTCAGAATACACTGCGCTCGGGCCTCGGGGAGGCCTTGAGTGGAATACCAGACAAATGGAAAGTAACACTCCTTTCTTTGAGCATACTAACCCATGGGGGCAAGGGCTGATCAAGGTCATATTCCACTAGATTATCGAGGAGATTCGTCATTCGGTCTCCGCAATTCACAACCTTCCACCGGACATCCAACTAGCTGCGCGGTTGGTCTACTATCAGGGCATCCGTCTGTGCTTCTTGGCGTCAGCCTGCTTTGGGCTTGTGGCTACCATTGCGGCACTATTCACGAAGGGGAAAGGCCTGCATCGCTCGCACGACGCCTAAAGACTGGCCGCCAGACCCCAACCGGGGTCCACGAAGTAACCGCGCTAGCCACCAAAGCGGCGATTGCTTTGTACAAGGCCAGAAAGGTATGTTTGAATGTTGGACAAGTCTCCGAACAGGGGAGGCTAGACTGGGTGAGCTGTGGAAATAAGGACGGTTCTAGGAGGGGGCAGACACTACATCCTATCCGCAAGTGACGGGTGCAAGTCTGCTGCACGGAAGCATGTATAACGCCAGTCGAATGAACGAGTATTATTTGAGGAGTGAGACTGTTTCCTGCTAGTTTAATTGGGGCTCCTCAATACGAGGACCCTCATCGAGCAGCTTGATTCCGCCTCCCCCGCGTTGCGGAGAAATAAACTCTGAATCTCTGATTGCCGAGGGAATCCCCCCGTTAGCCTGACGGCTCGGAACCGCTATTTAATTCCATCGTCAATCGACAACATATATAGTATAGTAACGTGTCTGCCTGTGAACTGTGGGGACTGGGAATGAGCTAAGGGTCCCAGGTTCAGGCCTTCAGTAAAGGAGGTCTCTTCCACGGGCACTCTGGCATCACTAGCTACATCTCCCCCGCATTATCAGCGACGATCATCTTGGGGCAAATGGCGCATAATTCCGCCCCAGTTCCGCTGTAATGGGCCTCTCTAAGCTTAATTTGGGGCCAACCCGGGGCCCGCTTTGATAAATGGGCTCGGAACTCGATAAGCGTTCCGGGCTATCTGTTGGTAAACAAGTATCTGTCATTACCTATCAAGTAGTCGTGCTCTTGATGAATCATCGAATTCCACCCTCCCCACCCCAGGAATCTTATCAAACTACTAACCTCGCTTATCATATTGTGGCTTTCTTCCAAGGTAAGTAAATATGAAGGCAAAAGTCATGTGTACTGTAGAAGGATGGGAGATGCCATATAATGGAATGGCTCCTCCCTTGGCACGCTTCATTCCACCCCTCCCCACATCGTTTCTTGACCAAGAACCACACTTGAGCGATAATGGAGTCAGACAACCCTAAGCGTTCCTCTTCCAAAGCGGACCATGAGGCCTCCTATGACCCCGAGGTCGATATGGCCAAGGGCCATGTTGCTACCACGGGCGTGCCGGATGCGCATCTGAAGCGGAATTTCAGTATTCTCAGCATCATCGCCATGGGGTACAACAATACCAACAGCTGGGTGGCGATAGCTGCGAGTTTCTCGATTGCCATTCAGTCAGGCGGCTCCGTCTCGCTACTGTATGGTATCATCGTCGTCTTCTTTGCGATGCTCTGCACGGGCATCACCTTGGCCGAGCTGGCGAGCGTCTACCCGACGGCCGGAGGGCAATATCATTTCACGTCAATTCTGGCCTCGAAGCGCTGGAGCAAGGTCCTGTCATACACCAGTGGCATCGCTGCCCTATTTGCGTGGATCACCCTCGGGGCGTCCATCGCCTTGTCCACGACCAACGTGCTCATGGCGATTGTCATCCGGTGGCAGCCCGAGTATGAGACCAAGGGCTGGCATTACTTCCTGGTGTATCAGCTGTTGAACGGCATTATGGTCGCCTACAATATCTTCCTGACCAACAAGACCCTGTGGATCTATAACCTGGGCTGTAAGTGCATGCCTTCCTCACGGGTGAAGTCAACTTGATGCTGACTATGACCAATCCCAATCTGCTACAGTCCTCCTCTCTATCTCAACCTTCCTTGCCCTCACCATTACCTGTCCATCCCGCTCCGCAGCGCACGTCAGCTCGTCTCATACCTGGGGGGAATTCGTCAATGGATCCGGCGGCTGGCCCGACGGCATCTCCTTCCTGACCGGCCTCTCCACGCCGCAGTTCATGTATTCGGGCCTCGACGCCACCCTCCACCTGGCCGAAGAATGTCTCGACCCAGAGCGGATCGTCCCCAAGGCAGTGATTGTGACCGTCATCGTGGGCTTACTGACGGCGTTTCCGTTCGCCATTGCCATTCTGTACAGCTACAACAACATCCAGGCCTCTCTCGACAGTCCCACGGGGTGAGTTTCTTCTAAGATATCCCACCCCACCTGCCCGCCTGTCAAGCAATCCACTAACAGCATCCTATGGGACACAACAGCTTCCCCATCTTCTTCGTCTGGGAGAAAGCCACCCACTCCCCCGTAGCCGCCACGATCTTCATGGCCGCGCTCTTCGTCGTCTCCCTGGTCGCCCTCAACGCCGTCCACCAGACCGCCTCGCGGCTCACCTGGTCCTTTGCCCGTGACGAAGCCCTCTTCTTCTCCCGCCGGCTAGCCAGCATCCACCCTTCCCTAGGCGTGCCCGTCTACTCTCTTCTCCTCGACGGCCTCGCCGTCCTCCTCGTAGGCATCGTCTACGTCTGCTCCTCAACCGGTACGCCTCCTCCCCCCTCCCCCCCAAACCATCCACAACCAAAAACAACTGACGAGAGAAACAGCCTTCAACGCCTTCATAAGCACAACGGTAGTCGTCGCGCAAATCTCCTACGCCATCCCAGCGGCCCTCCTCCTCTCCCGCCGCCGAAGCCCAGACTACCTCCCGCCGGACCGGACCTTCAAGGTACCCCATGCGCTGGGCTACCTGTGCAACGTGGTCTGCATCCTCTGGGCGATGATCATCACCATCTTCTTCACCTTCCCCACGGAGTTTCCGGTCACGGGGGGGAATATGAGTACGTTTCCCCTTCTCCTCCATCTCAACCCTTCCATTAGGAAAAAAGAAAAATAAACCCGTCCGATAATTCCCTCCCCTATCTCCCCCGCCCCAACCAAAATGCACCCTTCACTCAGACAATGTACTAACTAGGCAACCCATTCGAAAAAATAGATTACGCCTCCGTCGTGCTGGTCATCATGCTCATTCTCGGGGCGGGGAATTGGTACGCCTACGCGCGGCGGCATTATCATGGGCCGAGGTTGGAGATGTGATAACTTTACCCCAATCACTTTACCCGACCATATGTGCCGATAGCTCGCTAGCGAAGACTTCTGATGCCTAATGACAAAGTGTATGAACCTTGACTTTTTACTCGCGCATGATTCGTTTCCCAATCGGAGTAAGAACCTGCCTTCCATGATTTCACATATAAACCTGTAGTTTGTCAGTATTCCCGCAACTCAGAAAGTAAAAGCAACTATCTTGGCCGAGTTCATCCTCTGGAATTCCGATTTGAGGGGGTTTGATATACTGAACATATGGGTACAAAACATACACATCTAGTTAGTTGTGCATAGCCAGGTAGGTATAGGAAATATTCAAGTCGCCAAACTGAGAACATCAAGGAGAGAGAGAACAGGGGAGAGTTGGTTCTTTGAGTTTGATTCTGATAGGTAGTAGTGGTACCTGCATACTCTTGGTAGTTATCCAACCAAGATGGATAGATACAAAAGGCAACTGCTTCGTTTTGAATCGTCTTAGAGTCCGGTGGTGAGTTCGACTTCGCCTATCCGGTCCCTTGGCTGCGTTCAACATCCAAAAGTGATGGATTGAATTACGCGATTGAATATATGTGAAAGCACATGACATCATGGGAGTGGGAAATCACTCGACAGGTCACATGCCCTAGATGATTACCTCAAGACGAAGGCATACCAGTAGCTACAATCAGAAGTGGCCACAGTAGCATCCACAACAAGTTCCCAAGTACTTCCCAAGTCGCGCAAATGGTTCTGTTTCGTCCGTACTTAGCCTTGGAGGTCGGATCATAGTAAAGCGACGATAAGGCCGATCCGCAACTGAGTTATCTTCTCGTCACAAACCAATTCCAGCACAGCCAAAATTGCCGAAGTCACATTCAACGGACACTGGACGAAGCAAAAAGACCACCACAGTAACAACAGCGCAGGGAAACGAGCTCGATGCGCACGCTCGGCAGATACCAAAGTAACAGTAAAAGGTAATCATGAATTAAGTGTCATGCGGCTATGCAGGAGGCCGGTTGTTCTGGAACCTTCTCTCACGGGCACAACCTCAAGAGCCTAGAGCCCGATTCCCAGCCAGAATAAATCACACAAATCTCCATACAACAAAAAAACCGCAGTTCCACAAATCAAGCAGTGCAACATATGAGATTAGAACATAAGAAAATAGGAAATTATCCAGGAGCGAGGCCCGTGCGGCGCAACAGCGACAACCATGCAGCCGCACCCACGCTGAACGGCCCCTTTATTCCCGGCGCCCTTTTCAGCTATATAACTCGAGCGGTCTAGTGGTGTGTAAGCGGGAGTGGTGGTCGTAGTCGGGGGTGTAATAGAAGCAGCAACGCCATTATCGGGAGGAAGTTCGTTTCGTTTAACAAGGAGGTGGAGGGGGTCATGAATCGATCATGGCGTCTAGCACATTTCACAGCACTCGATGCAGTCAAAGCAGCACTCGCAGGTCTCTTCGCACAGACACAGACAGCACAGAGTGGCCAAGCTGAGCAGAAGACATAGGTTAGTAAGAGATTCTGGCGGGACTGGAGAGGGCAATGCGATGGATCGCTTACCAGGTTCCTAGACAGCCGCGGTCCTTCTGCTGGGGAGGGGGTTGCTGCTGGTACTGCATGGGTTGCTGGAAGGGTACGGTTAGTGACAATCAGTGGCATGATCTCGAATCGCAACGTACAGGAGCATAGCCCTGGGGAGGAGGGCCAGGGGGGTATCCGCCCTGAGGAGGGTAACCCTGCTGGTAACCTTGCGGGGGATATTGGCCGTAACTGTAGGGAGGTGATGAGTTAGCAGTTGTCGCGCACGATGAGGTGGTCGGAATCAGTCCCCAAGATACACTGGTCGGGAGAGCGCAAAACAGGGGAATTGCATGACCAGTTGGACATGAACCTCATGGCGCTCGACAAGTCTGTCTGGTTGGATCCGCCATTGTTGTCTGGAGGAGAGGAAAGGCCGGGGCGCGACAGCAGGCACGGAGGCCAAGAGACCGGGCGCAATGGACGAGGGAAGGGGAAAGGACTTACGCCTGCTGCGGCGGAGGAGGACCGTTGTAGTATCCTTGTTGAGACATGGTGACAGGAACGGGATCTAGAGAACCAAGAGATGCGAAGCAATGATGGTCAGCGGAGAGAAAGCTTGGAAGAAGGAAGAAAGAACGGAGAGTTCGGGAAGACGGCTTCAGATGAGTGAGCGAGCGAAAGAGTGGTGAGTGAATTGAGTGGAAGCCGGCCGGGCGGGTTTGCGAGGACCAGAGAGGGCCAGAGGGGGGGGGTTAAAGGGAAAAGAGGAACCAAGTGGCTGAGAGAACCAATAATAATAGAAAGTGGAACATACCTAAGATTACGCCAAGAGTAAGATGGACGGAAGTAAGACAAAGAAAGCGAGAGTGAAGGAGAGTGAAAGAGAGGTCAGATCAAATAAGCAGAAAAAAAGAAAAGGGGGACGAGATGATCAGAACCAAAATGGTATTGATTGAGGGTGCAGGATAAAAGGGACGGAGGGAAGAGAAAGAGGAGGAAGATGAGGAGGAAGAAGCAAAAGAAGGGGAAAAGGGAAGGGAAGGAAGAGGAGGATTGGTGATGATTGATGGCTGAGCTCACTCATGCAACGAGGCTGAGGCCGCCAGGCTTACTTCTTTCTTAGCCAATACACCGGCGTATGGAGTTGTATGGTATGGTCTCAGTTCGCCCTTCCATCACCTGCCGCCTGCAGTGGTCTTGCCGTATTCGTATGGTTTCAACCCTCTCTCGGCGGCAAGCACCAGGCGACCACGAGCCAATTTGAATCGTGAGTCCGCCCCCACACGTATTATTGATCAACTTATTGAACTTCTCCATTGAAGATGGCTGTTACATAGTATCCTCAGGATTCCGCTTTCAATCCGCAACTCACTCGGTATGAATGACGCAGTGGTTTCACCCAGCGCTTATTTATCTTGCTTGCAATTCCCAGTCAACTGGTAGTCATCTACTACCTACACATATTTCCAGTCCTTAATAAATTACCGAATGGTATCAGGTACAGACAGAAATCATACCATTAAGAAACTTGACTTTTGGTGGGCCAAAACTCAGCCACACCGCAATACAACCTCCGCCCAGCACGCAGCCCTACGGGAACCAAAGAAAGCAACCAGAAGAAAACCCTTTTCCTTTCCAGACCGCAGACCGCAGACCGCTTAGGCACCAGCCACGAGCGTTCATCGTCACTGGGTCCCAGAGACCCTCTTTTTTCTTCCCGATTCCAATGACAGTGCCCAGACACGGGCTCTCGTTGCCCCAGATCATGGATGGTTCCAGACGCTGTGTGATACTGCTAAGTTAAGGTAAGGTAACTTGGCAGCCTGCTGGTCCAATGGACCATTTGGGAATTGTCTGCACCTACGGTTTATCCCGTCTGCTTACCCAATTCGTGCCGCTGCTTTAGAAGTTCTCGGTAGGGATTTATGCACATAACTACGAGGGCAGCACGTGAATAGAATCTGTATGCGCATTGGAACGGTGTTTGGACTCACGTGACTTCCATCTTCTCCCAACCATTCTAATCGTATAGACTAATGGTCCTCTAGATGTATGATAACAACCTTTACTTAGATTAGTAGAGCGTCACTAAAGCAGCTAACCCATCCATTCCCTGTTTCCCTCCAAAACTCCCTATCTTGATAATCCGTATCTAAATATCTGGCCAGCTCTACCTCAGCCTTGGCTTTTGTCATTACCCTGTCCCCTGCCTATAAATTAGATAAATAAACAGAAAACTTGCCAGGGACAAGTGTCTCGTCTCATCTCCCCATACATATAGAACAAAGAAACCATGACAATTCACCAAGCCACCACCCCTGCCGACTCAAGCGGCAACTCCACCAAAGACAAGGGCCCCTACCACCCAATCCTCCAAGCCTACGTCGCAGACAATAACCTTTCCTCCCCGGAAGCTGCCACCACCATCGCCTCAACCACATTATCCCCTCCAGCCTCAGGAGAATCCCTCGAAGACAAACTCACCCACCTATGGCGCCTAATCCTGGACCTCGCCATCCAAAACCCTGCGCATCAGGACAAACTGGTATCACTTCTCACAGCTCTATCCCATCTCCCAGACGCCACCGCACCCAGAGCAGATGAAGATGAAGACGCCAAAAGCCCGCTAACCGTTCACGACATGCGCGTCTGGCAAGACCTACCAATGCTGGGCTGGGAGATCCGCCACCGGTGGAACGACTCCGTCCCAGCCCCAAGCTCAACTCCAGGGACTAAGGAGACAGAGGAGCGAGCCGCCGCGATCGCAAGGATCGTGAACGTGAACCGCTTCGTCGCGCGGCTGGTCGCCACCCACGAGCCGGTCTTCCGGCCGCACGCGTGGTTCGCGCTCGTGACGCTGCGGCGGGCGCTGGAGACACCGTGGGAGCGGATGAGCCCGGAGGATCCCCTCGCGGCGTGGGTGCCGGCGGCGGCGGTGTGGGTGGAGGTGCTCGGGGCGGAGATCTATGGGTGGGAGGAGGAGTATGCGGCTGGGCCGGGGGTGGGGGCGAGAGGTCGGGGCGGGCCCCTGTGGAAGGGGAAGCATGGCTTCTGTCGGGAGCGGTGGGGGCTGTGGAGGGAAAGGTTTGGTGAGGTGGCGGGGATGGAAGGGGAAGATGAGGGTGTTCGGAGCGTGGCGCGGGAGGCGGAGCGGAGGATGAAGGGGATTGAGGCGGGGGTAGGTGGTGTCGATAGGTAGGTGGTTAGTATCATGATTTGCGAACCTCTTCCTCTATATTCAGATATACTCGTCGAACTATCTATCGCCTGTATCTCGTTGGGGCCTCGATGGCAAGTTCCTAACGACTTGTAGTCTACAGGATCAGGGCGGATGTGTGTAGATAGGACGGCTCATCAGTCTACTCTTGCATCCACTATACTGTACTATCAGAGCTATAAGAGTCGTTTTCATCCCCGACTTGCCGCTGGAGAAACCCCCATTCCCTGACGCCCCGGGATGCATCATAACACAGACCCAATCTACTATTAAACCAAGTTGCTGTCCCCGCTGTAGACTCAGGTCAAAGGCTGATATAACGAAAAGCTTGTTCGATTAGGGCTTATATTGAACGACACCTGCATTTACCTCACAACATTCAGCGGTAGCGGACACGATATGCCTGCAACTTTTGTCACCCTCGATCAAGGATACTATCATGATCACACTGATAGACTGATGGGAAAGCATCGCTGTTTAACCGGTGTCTCGATGACATTAGACACTTAGACTTCAGCAAAGAGCTCCTAGTCGTACAGCGCAGGAACGCCGGATGATAAGGCAGATATTTGGAAACGACGTTTAAGCGTTGGGTGGTAGGCCATTATCATCATTTTCGGCCGATGTATGGTCAGGCTACTGACATATCGATATGTTGATTTAGTTACTGCATGTCTGGGTGGCTTCCCATGCGTGGTGTTTCTCTGAACCGAGGCTAGCAGCAGACAGCGCTACTTATTAGCGCCCAGGTGTTCGCAAGGGCGACGAGGACGGGCGGGCTCAATAACCAACAAGAGATACGAAGATACTTTAGGTGTACGCGCCTTGTTGAGAGTCATATGACTAGCTTGTTTCAAATCGGATAACAGCGCTTGGTGGTTAGCTGTACTGGAGATCGCTAACGGGGCAGTTGGGGCTTGACACGCGCTTTTGCGCAATCACCCCACGCTTCCGCGCCGCTCAATGAGCGTCATAGTCAGGCCTAAAGTGCAGATGGACGAGAAGGTTGCTTCAGTCATTAGTGCCGACTTCCGCAGAAATCCTGTTTGTTGTTGAGGAAAAATAGCAATGTCAGGGGGCTAGTGCCAGACAGCGTCCCATGCTCATCGTTTCTCTTCTCCGGCTGTGCCGCCGACACACCCTCCCCGCCACCTATTCAGCCACTGGGCGTCCACACCATCACCAGCACTCGGAGTCTCGTGGACATCGGTTCAATGTGTATAATTAGTAGTAAGTCCAGATTAAGTACCAAGCACCAGGTATAGTGGGTCAGCCAGTCGCCTCCCTGCCTTATCCTACACCGCTTAGAGACCAGGAGAGCCAAGCAGGGTGCCTCTCGACATCTCTTCGGGACATTGTATTCAGTAAATCACTATATTCAGAACTCTGTGTCTGGTTGACTGTCTGCTCATCAAACATTATGTCGTGGCGCGCCCCCAGGGCGGCCTAGAGGGCAACGAGATCGACCCTTCCTTTGAGGTCTGAAAGAAGAAAAAAGAGGGCAGCAAAGAGAGCCCTAAGAGAAAAGAAGAATAAATGGTGGGAGAAGAGTAAGAAAAGAAAATGGGGCAGGGAGAAAGAAGCATAGACAAGAAGATCCCGCAATATAGGAAAATCCAAAAGCCAAAGTATTAGTATCACATCAGGCTGGAATGCCAAGAATCAAACAGAAAAGATAAGATGAGAGAAAATGCCCAAAAATGCAAGTTTAATGCTGAGGTGATGAAGAGCGCCTAGCAGATCGCACCATCACACATACGAGTCAATCTCAGGGGGGAGCGTTGGAGATTCAAAATAGCAAGGCGTCGGATCCAAGGGAATCTCCATGCCCATCGCAGGGAACGTAGCCATGGGGTCATACCCGTCAATGAGGGCGGTCTCTAAGACTTGAGAAGAGATCTCGTCAGCCGCTGCCAGAGGCAGACTAGAGAATTGTACATCTTCAGCGCCAACCACCAGCGGTGCGGCCGTCAGATCATCCCCTAGTGATTCCTGGTTATTGAAACTCGGAGCGTTGCCCACAACAAATTCGGTCTTCTGCACCATCCAGTGCTTCAAGACGTCCATGGGTGGGTGGTTACCACCCCCCTTACCGCCGCGCTTCTCGCTGTCTTTGCCGCGGCCACCCCGACCGCGTTGGCAGGGGTTGAAGTGGGTTCGACGGAGATGAGCCGCGGCGTTATAATTAGCACCATATCGTTTGCCATTGCGGCAGGCCTTGCAATTGGCCAGGAAGGTCTTGTCAGGAGAAATGTCAACACAAACCCAAACCTTGCGAACCACGGCGTGCACCCGCTCGATATGCCGACGCAGCTCGTGCTCCCCGTGGAAGCCGTCCGGCTGGTCATTGCACATGTTGCAATACGTTTTCGGGCGCGTGGGCCGCTGGATCGAAGCTTTGGGGATGGCGGCCACCTCCTTAGCCGTCCCATCGGAAGATGAGATTCTGATCATCTTATGCTGCTCACCCACCTTGGGTGGTGAGCTACTCTGAGCCTCCGCTTTGGGAGCAATAGGGCGAGCGCCCTGCACAATTTGTTCTTGAGTTCTGCGCGCTGCTCTGGAGGGTTGGGAAAGGGATGAGGGACTGTCATTCTCAGTAGATAATGAGGCTTTCATCTCCGTCGCTGGAGATGCGGAGAAGGTAGGGATGGGGGAGTAGAACGGGGTAGAAGAAGGAGCAGAGCAAGAGAAGGAAACCGGGGCAGTGGAGTCAGGGTAGGAGAACGCGAGATCATGAGCAGGATTTTGGTGCAGGGGGTTGAAACTGGTGGGGAAGGGAACATTCATCGGCGAACTGGAAGGCATGAACTCGGTTGAAGGCACAGAGAAAGAGAAAGTAGAATCAAGATTTGGTCCGGAAGAATCAAACCTCATCATGCCAAACCCCCCGCAAAGCGAGTCTGTGGTAGTACTCCTGCTCATCTCCACCGCGGCCGGCTGGTCGACCATCGTGGGGTTTGCCAAGGTGGCGAAGTCGGCCATTAGCTCAGGCTGGGCCTGAACTAATTGCGACCTTTGTTGGTCAAATCCAGAGAGCGCGGGATCCGCTGAAAGCGCCATGGAAAGAGCCGAAACGTTTCCTTGGCCTTGGAAGTCACCCAAGTACTGCTTGGCGTACTCCGAGGGGGTATATTCGTTCACATGGTCAAGCCGACGCTGCACGCGCTGAGGTCCATAAGAGTGTCGATGTCCCTTCAGATTGGTGGCGGCCAGCGACGGGCGGTGTGAAACCGGCGTTTGCTGACTCTGTGAGCGGACCATGGCCGTTTGTCGCGAGGACCCAGGACCCGAGAAAGTAGCCGCGGTATCCTTCCGTGAATTGGTTCTTGACAAGCGCCGAGCTGTCTCAGGCACCGCCGGGGAGGAAGCATGAGACAACTCGCGTGTCAAGTCGACGGTCACTGGAGGTTCCGGAGTCTGCCATTTGTCAACCCAGGGACAGTTGTCGGGAGATGGAAGAAAGAGACAGTGAGGTCATGGAGGAACGCGAGGAGAACAGAATGGGAAAGGACGAAGACATGAATAGAAGGCGGGAGTAGAAGACCAGGATGATTCACGTACGGTGACTCGTCGTTTCGGTGGGGGGAGACCAGAGCCAGGGAGAGTCCGGGGGGTATCCTGTCGCGTCCTTTTCCCAGACTTCTCCAAAGCAGCGCTGTCGTCTTCGGAAACACCAGAGCCGGAAACCGGGCGATAGCTGGAGGAGGCATCGAACGAGGAAGCTGACGGAGAGGCCGTGGTGGTCATGAACTGACTCAACCGCTGACTCCAAAGTTCATTCCGCTCGGATTCCGGAAGGTGGGAGTGTCGAACCAAGAAAGCGTCCCGATACCCAGAAATAGCCCGTGTGAACAGTTCGTCGTCGGCCATGGTGCCAGCCATAGTGGGTGGGGAGATCCTCTCTTTGCGTGTCGCCTCTTATCGCGTGGGGCAAAGGAGGGCTGCTATCAGTATCAAGTGACTGGAAGGGATAGGAGGGGCTCTCTGCAGAAAAAAGATGTCAACAGATTGATCCCACAAAAACTAAACTGAACTGGATAGGTGATGGAACAGGCGAGACTGACTGAATTTTTGAGACAGGCAAGGAAAGGCTGTCGCTGATGAGTGCGTGGGTAGGAGTGGCGCTGGCGGGGACGAATTCGCGGATGCGGCCCCAGAGAGTAGATAGTATAGAGAAAATGAAGAGAGGATATGAGGGGAGAGCACTCGCGGAAAGTAGGAGTAGATTGCAGGAGAGTAGCAATGTGAGTGGAAAGAGGTTAGGAATATGAAAAGTGGGAAGAAGAAAGATGGAGTATATGAAGAGTAGGAGGTAGGGGGAAGTGGGAGGAAGTTTATGGGGATCCCAGATTTATGCGACGAGGAGAATAACGATAACGATAAAGAACGAGGAGATCAGGGAGGGAGGGGAGGTTATCAATTTAATAGAGCATCTACCATCCCCACAGCTTGGGCTTGGTTGAATGGGCCGGGAGAGATGGTCTAGGGTGAAACTAAGGTTGAGAATTAGGATTGGGAGAAGAGAGAATGGAAGAGGAAGAAGAGGATTGAGAAGGATGAAGACGAGAGAGAGAGATGAAAAAAAGAGAGAAGTATCGGGAGAGAGAGCGAAAGAGAGAGAGAGCGCGCGCGCGCAAAAGATCCGTCAGAAGGGGAAGCAGTAAGTTGCAGGTTAGTTTGGGAGTGCCTCCTCCATCAAGAGGGTTGAAACTGGGCGGGGATCAAAGATGGAGGGCGCAATGGGGGTTCCAGACCCTCTTGGGGGGAAGAGGGTGGGCAGAAATCCCTTATCCTTCTGTTTTTGTTTTTCTTATTTTTATTTTTTTGGGCAATGAATTATCCATATTTTCTTAGATTTCTTTCCATACTACGACTATTCAGGAAAGTCGACTATCTCATTTACATACTTGGTTCACTTCAGGAGCTTATTCTTTTGTGGTTGCTTTCCCCATACTTTTTTTTACCCGCCCATAACAAGACAAGCAAAGATTCATAAGGAGAGAACATCAACAAGCGAAACAAGACAATATTGAGAATGGTAGAAGAGAAGAAGAAAATGAAAAGAGAAAAAATTCCTCGACAGTATAAAGGACGAGAGGAACAAATAGTTAGATAGACCGGGAAAAAAAAGGAATACTATGGATACTCTTCCCTTCCCCATAGCATCATGGTGATCAGAACACTAGTGCTATTTAGGCAATCCATCGTTCTTAGTGAAGTGGTTGGAAAACTGCCCATGTTCTTGCCATGGATGTTCCTCCCTAGAAGAACTATCCAAAAGAGACTAGATTAGAAAAGAGTAAGAAAAGGGGATGGTGACACGCTGACTGTTCAACAGAGCCCGAATTGGCCTGGTTACAAGACTGGGTCAGGAAACATTGGTGATGAGAGAGAAGACGGATTGGAAGGATGGATGAATGGACGAACACGGTGTGTGCCCGAAAGTGAGGCGGCGAACCGGATGGCAGCAGCCTCCACCCGGACCAGCAGGACGACAGATGCGCTGGAGAGACCTGGATCAGTCATCCGAACGGTTGATTAGTTAGTTAGTGTTAGTTTGGTTATGATGAATGGATGCTGTGCACGGGAGTAGCTACTGACTAGGTAGGTAGGTATATACAGTACCTGGTACTGCGTATAGTACCTCATACACCTATAGTAGTACTAAGGTATTCCGTACTGTGTGTTCCGTCGAATAATAGGTATGGAGCCAAGTACCTCGGGGCGCAGTACCAAATACACCCATCACCCGGTCTCCATTGCGGGTGGGACGCCCCTACGTCGGCCGCTCTTTTTGCCCACGGAGGCGCCTACGGCGGTACATCGACATCCTAAGGCGTTGACGTACCCAGTACTCAGTCATCTCCGTACCTCACCTGCTCAGGAATCAGGATGCCAGGGTAGACCAGCTGCGCCAGTTCGGAACGACTGTACGGCTGCCACGTCGATGTGGGCTACACCCGTTCGGGCAATTTCCTACCCCTTCACCTCATTGGTTTCTTTAGATACTCCCTCACTTGGTGATTGTTCGCTTTTACTGCCACGAAGTAAGCATCCATGGGCTCTATCTAGGGACTGTGCCTCGCTGCCCGGAGACGCACCTCCATTAGCCAGTCTCGCTCCTGCCTGCTATTTCTAGCGTCCGTTGGGACAGGTGCGCTCACAGCAGAGATGAAAGGGTTCCCTTGATGTTATCATCTCTGGGACGAACATCTTTTACAAAAGTCGAGCACATACCTCTTCCTGAAGCAAGCTGTGCCTTATCCTCTAGGAGCGCTGTACATTCTAGATGAGCCTGCCTATCAGATCAACCTAAATGGCAGCTCGAGTCGAGCATTATCCGCATCACCATCGACAATCCCGTCATCGCAAGCCCGTGGTGCTCGTGAAATTACAACAAAGTACGTTGCTGGCTAACCACCAGGGGCAGCAATTCTGGTACTCGAGGTACTCTCCCGGAGCGAACCCGCGGTACCACGCGGAAATCACCCAAGGTTCCCTAGGTGTTATCTGCACATGGCCGCCGTCCCTAAGAACATCTATGACTATCAAATCTACGGGATGCTAGACGGCCCGTTATGGTTATTGGGGAGACCACAGCCGGCCAGCGACGAAAGTCCCTTCCTGGAATTTTTTTTTTCTTTTCCCGGATCATCCCTGGGCGCCATAACCGGCCGATCTCCAGACTATGGATCGATGACGGATGAATCAGTTTTGAGAGTGGGGCGCCAGAGGAGCCAGGAGTTATGCCACCAATCCCCAATTCAGACAATAACTTATACGATCACATGACTACACGTGACGGGTCTCCAGAGGCGGGTTCTCCGCTATTGTACGAACTATCGATTGTCGTCGTGGAGGGCGGTGGACACTGCACTGCGTACTTGGTGCTGGGAATGAGACATCTCTGGATTTCTCCCTCCTTTGTGTGTGTTGGCGTTTCAGCTTTCGCAGTAGTAGCATTAGAAGCTCCCCTTCTTCCAGCTGGATCCAATTCTACACTACCACGTAAAACGGGCAAGCTCGAGACAGGTTGAGCTCAAACGAAGAAGAAAACTGAGTTTGTGAAGTTTGCTCAAACTACTCCGTACGGCGCACTCCATTGATTCTCAAACGGCACCCCCGCCCAAAGTTTTTTTTCCTCACCGAGAACTTGATGTCCCCTATTTCTACCAATCTATTATTATCGGCTACTTGGGCGGTCAAGCCGCAATCCTATCGTCCAAACCGTTGTTTCAGCGCCCACCGCCAACCCATGAAACCCGCCACGGATGCCACCGCTGGTTGTTTGTTTGACTGTTGCGTCCCTGGGAATGGAAATTAAACATGATCCAAGGAGGGGCAAAATGACAACTACTTTGTTGCTAACTTGGACTAGTAGTACATTATGGAGCGGAACGGTCCAGATCAACGGCACTTCTTACGAACCGTGTGGTTTGACTCAAAATGGGCAAGAGAAAGGCCTAATAGGCAAAAAGCCCTTCATGATTCATCCCACTTCCACCTCCCCTCTCTCTCTCTCTTGCACTTACACCGGCTATTGATTATCGTACCTGAGGACATCCTTTCGTGCAAGTAGCAAGCCAATCAGTGTGTGAGCGCATGGGGCTCTAGAGAGCTTTCAGATTGATAACTAACCCTCCTCTGATCAACACCGGTTGACAAAAAGTCCATTCCCCTTTTATCCCACCTATTCGGCGATGACCAAAGTAGAAGAACAAGGAGGGGTGAGGGGTGAGGAATGAGGGGTGACCAACAAAGTGGGAGACTCGTATGCGACAGCTAATACGTTTACTCCACATTTTGCTTCTTGAATTGGCATGAACATGAATGAACAGTGTGATAGTGGGGGGGACGAGGGGGAGGGGTATGTTAGATGGGACAGCATTGTTCCAATTTCATCTGATTCCCCATCAAGCCATCAAGCCTCTCAATCGTAGCACATACTCAGTACTATCTAGGCCAGAGAAAGAAAAGGAGTATTCATTTACATAGAAGCAAACTATTCTCGGGAGCAACAGAGGCCAAACCCATGAAATTTGTTTCCGGCCGGGCACAGTCTTCTGCCCGATGAACCTAGATAGATTGGAAGAACTACTACGATTTGGTGTTGTTTTTTCTTCATCCTTGTAATCAGGTTGCAGTTTGAAGAAGACAGGTGGGTACAGTGTACTATACTCACTCACTCACTCCATACTGTAGATAGTAGGAAGGAACAACAATGACCCCGACAAAAATAGTACTGTAGAGGAAAACAACATGACGCTATCTCATCGGTTCTCTGCAAAGAAAGAAAGCACTCCCATTCGACAAGCACCAAAGACGATCGGCGCCGCCAGGCGGGGGCCGCCAGACGGCTTTTGGGTGCGATCGGCGATTTTTGCCCTGAAAGGGGGAAGAAGAACAAGGAGAGGGGGTGGATAATAGGCTGGCATTGATTGATTGACCTTACACTTGGATCAGCTATTGTAGGTTTTCACTACGAGTATCGGTGCTTCTATGCAGGATGCACATCCTCCAGTATTAGTAGTCTACTGTCCATAACGAAGTAGAAATGTAACTCTGGTAGCACGCAACAAAGTTTTGATTTTCCTGGTTTCATGATGGAAAGGGCTACAATTCCCAGGATGAGGGCAGGTTAAATTTAGACATGAGAGATTCCAGGGCGGAGGGAAGGTGGGAAGGAGGGACTGAATCAATTTACTTGCTCAGAGTCAATCAATTTTGACGGGGGTCGTCTGATCGGGAAGATCTAGGTGATAGCTGAGTCTGGAGGTAACTTACCTTCCAAGCTTATGGCTGCCAACTCTTTCCCATGACAACATCTCCTTCAGTCCTCTGTCTCCCCCCCCCCCCCCCTTTACACAACTTCCCGCGTGCCCAAGCGAAAATTGTGATTATGATGCCTTAACATTGATCCCTGTACAGCCAGGACCACAAGCTCAGATCTAAAGCACGGTTTGTCGGACAAACCGAAGTGGAAGACTGCTGGGATGGAATAAGTACTGTACAGTACCCAAGTACTTCAGCTACCAACTGGCTAAGGCCGCGGATGCCTGAACTGATGATGTCCATCGACTGACTGACCGACTGCCTTGTCGCTCACTCCGTGCCGATTACCAAGCCAGGTGGGCAAAGTAACCAACTTTGTGGTGTGATGTGTGATGTGTGATGTCTTTTTCCAAAAGATCACATTGTGCCCGACACCAATACTACGACCACCACCACCATTACCGAGCCTGTCCGGGCGTCACCTCAAGACCTCCGTTCTAGAATGGCGCTTGAGTCAGCCACTTACTCCCAGTATCCGTCCCGCTGGCTCGGTCTGAATGGGTGCTATGACCTCTGGCCGTCACGGCGCCCAGAGGCTCTGCTCCCTGCTCCATCGATTCACATCACTGGATACGCCGATGACGCGGCTGATCAGACGGTGTGAACTGAAGCTGGCCTCTTGTTTGTGAGTCCTGCTAAGCCTTGCGCCTCAATGAGCAGTGAGCTGTGCGAGTCTGTCGCTTCGGCCTCGGGGTGGCTATGTTTATGTCTGAGCATATGTGAAACGCCGCTTCGGCAACCGTAGGCCCCGCTACATGATTTGTCGTGGCGATGGCCACATAGGCAGCATTCTTGTCTGAGGCAGTCGATAGGAAGCCAATGCACGAAACAGCACTTGTGATTGCCGCTTTCCTTCAGCTATTCTGAGGCGATTTTCGGTACTTTGTGCCCCCAGCTTTGAGTGGGTAGACGATCTTAATAGACAGTGGTATGCTGTGATCGACTCGCAAGTGCATCAATAACATCCTGTCGATACGGCTTGAGTTCAGGTGTCCTTTGCGCTGCAAACAAGTTTTCTCGGTTGACGGTCTGCAATACAGCAAGTCATCCTGGTCCCATTGAACGAGTCTTTATCTTGACTATGGACCAACGGTGCGAGAGGCTTCTAACCGAGCTTCAAATGGCACTTCTACCGAGAATACCATTCTGCAGTCGCATGAATGCATCAATATTCAAGGACCATGTCGAAGCCTCGAAAATGTGATCGGTGCCGAGTTCTAAAGGGTCATATCAACTCGCTTCAGGTTGTACTGCAATTGACGGCCACGGTCACGGGATTTCTATATATACCTCAAGTCAGCTACTGAGCACGTGCGAAGATCGCGTGACATCCTCATCTTGTTCCTCGCAAGGTCAATCCCGATGTCGATTGATATCTGGACTAACCACCGAATATTGACACTGCGGGACGAGTCATGTACAGATAGCGTCGCGGGCGCTAACCATCCTGTGGGCCGTTGTAGGATGTGACACTTCGCACAGCGCCATCATTCACATTCGAGGTGGCACAGAACCTGCAATCCCTGCTAACTTTCCAGATGCAACATCAACCCTTTGGGATTCAAATGCCATCTTGTCATCTACAGGGACAGGGATGACCGACAATCAGCAGCCTTCCACAGAGTCAGGGTCAGACTGAACAGAAACGCATCTGCCGCCAAATTATTGAATTGTCGAGGCAAGTCTACGGATGTTGGATTTTACCCGAGACCGAGTAGTGCATTCATTTACAATCAGTAATTTGCTTCGAAGTCTTTGCATGATGAGATGCACATGCTGAAAGCTACCGACGATCAGTCATTGGATATGAAGTCATGGGTAACCAAAAAAGCGGACAACCAGTGACCAGAGGAGTCAGTGATGGGTCTGAATGACATCAAGGGCGAAATCTCTGGAGTGATGGGGCATCTTCTTGCACGATGGGGCAGCACTTGTTCGCACTCGATATACTCATATATAAGACAAGTAACCTTGTAGATTGGCAATGAAGCCAGATGACGATTATAAAAAAGTATATCAACTCGAGCGAGAGCTCTCAGCGCTGCGACGCGACCACCAAACAACCTACGGCAAGTGGTTGATTGATGGCTCTTGTTCCGATGGCGGTCCGGAAAGCCATCGGACTGACGTCAACTTGCCACTACACGGTGACAGATCCCCCACAATCGGCCAAGCTTGCCTTGAGTTCGAGGGGGTGGGTTAAATCAGAATGCGAATTGCGATATATAGTCGACTGGGCATCCCTTGCCTTCTTTTTCCTACCTCCGACTTCCTAATTCTTCCGGGCGCTATTCTCCATCAAAATAGATGAACTGATATGATCGATCGATCGACTAGTTGGTGTTCACGCAACAAATAGTCTAATCTGTCCTTTTCGGTTTCGAATTAATTCTTTGATCTATTTGATCTAAACAACCTGAAAAGAAAAAGGGGCCTCCTTCGAACAAAAAGGGTGAAAGGTCCAAAGCACCACGTGATCTTGTTAAAGGGGCCAAGTTTTGAGCCACGTCATAGCAAATCGGAATAGCCTTCAAGTTTGGTTCAGTTTTCGGTTTGTACGGTACCGCGGCGGTGAAAGAAGGAAAATAATTTGATCGGAGGTGGGAAAGCGTTTGCGTTTGAGTCCAGCTGTTGGAGTAAAAGGGGGGGAAAGAGAACCTTGAAGAAAGGGAAAGCGGAGACAGTCCAGTCCCAGAAGCGGAAACCGGGCAAGCTGGACCCTCCACTTCATTGACAGCAACGATCATCATCATCTTTCTCTTCTCCTATGCAACTTTCCCTTCAGCATCATCCACCATCACCACCACCATACTCTCAGCTCAGCTCTCTTCTCTCGATACGCGTACCTAAAAACAGACCTTCCCGACTTTCGCTTTCCTCTCCATCATGTTCGAAGACTCCGACAACAATCTATACCTCTTCACCTCCCTTACTGCGGGGTCATCGCACATCGTCACCGCAACGGCAACCCTGGAGCGGATTCTCAAAGCCAACAAGCTACCGTTCCTGGCCATTGATGTCGCAACCAACGATGTAGCCCGCAAGCTCTGGGGTCGTCGCGCCAAGGGCAAGAAGCTGCCGGGCCTAGTGAAATTTGGCAGCGTTATTGGGGTATGTACCCCGCATAGCTTCTGGCCACCGCGGGGGGTGGCGGGCATTACGCGCCTCCCCCTCTTTGCCCCCTCTCCCATCCATCTGCAACACACGACCGACTGAAGACTAATCATCTCATACTATAGGATCTAGAAGAGGTCGAAGACTGGAACGAATATGGCGAGCTCAGAATGCAGATCAACAATGTCCAACCCATGGATAGCATCTTCGCCTCTGGCACGGTCGCGCAATCCGAATCCACCACTCCCACCGTCTCTACACCTACCACCGAAACTCCCGCCGTGAAACAAAGCACCATCAAGATTCAGAGCCCCCCTGCAAAGGAGACTCCGAAGGACGAGTCTGCCACGGCTGCCATGCGCCTGGCCAGTGAGGAAGCTGCTGCCAAGGCCAAGGGTCACCCCAAGAACGGCGACGCGAAGAACAATACTAAGATCAACAGCAGCAACGTTCCAGCTGCTGCTGCTGCCGAGCAGAAGCCGACCGAGCCTACTGCGACGACGAGCGTGGACACTCCTGCTGGGAAGGAAGACACTGCAACTGGAACTGAGGCTATCGAGATACCCGCCACTGAGGAGACTAAACCCAAGCGACCGCCGTTGGTAGTTCCCGAGTTGGCCGCAGAGTCATCTGCCAACATTCGCGCGGATGCCGCTGTGGTCGAGCACCATCGGGGGTCGATTGTCTCGGCCACCTCTCCCGAGGAGCAGGCCAAGGTCGCCCATGATCTGCGCAAGTCCATCTCCGGTGGCCACCAGGAGCTGCTGAACTCTCTGCGTGAGGATGTTGCGGCCGGAGCCAACCAAGAAGAGACCATCGAGGAAGAGCCCGAGGTTGGCGAGCAGAAAGAGGCGGCATCGGCGACGGCGGAAACCACCAAGGATAGCCACTAGACCAAGCGAATGTTTATTTGTGGGTTTCTGTCGCAGGACGATATCATTTTAGCTCCCGCCTTTGTGCATGTGTCACCTTACGCATGATCGCTTGAAACTTTTACATACCATGTACAGATACCAGACTTTATTCTCTTCTTATTGTTTAGCCTTTCTTATTAGGATATTTGTATGTTTGACATTGTATCGTCGTTATCATCGACAGAAATTGCGGATGGTCATCAGTTGCATGTCTCCGGACCTTCACACCGTAGCTCTAGAACTCTCGACTATTTACTTCCATATGTCCGGGTCAAAGCATACTGCGACGGGATCCAGCAAGAGAGCTAAAATACTCAGAAAAAAATAAATAAACAATTAGACACTGGAAACCCCATTTGAACAAGAGAAGAAACATTATGCTAATGGTATATCCACACACAGATAAACATGAAGAGTTCCAAATGACTTCTATTTCCACACATGGGGAGGGGGGGTGTAAGGTAATATTTACTCTTCTTCTTTCCTATACTTGTTCACCGCCTGGCGCAGCTTCTCGATGACGTCGGCCGGATCCTGGGCGCCGAAGACCGCCGACCCCGCGACGATGACATTGGCGCCCGCCTCGGCCGCCTGGTCGATCGTGCCCACGCCCAACCCGCCGTCGACCTCGATGTTGAGGTCCGGATAGCGTTCCCGCAGGGCCTTGACCTTGGGCAGCTCCGAGGCCATGAACTTCTGGCCGCCGAAGCCCGGGTGGACGGTCATTACGAGGACCATCTGTTTTTTATTTTGGGGTTAGTTTCAGGTGGATGATTTAGGGTAGGTGAGGGGGGTGGGGTTGTTGGAGGGAGGGAGGAGGGAAAGGGAGTTTGAAGGGTTTGATAGTTTATGGTGGAGGGGGCGTCTCAAAAGATGCAAAGGGTAGACAGGGTAGTAGGGTAAGGGACCAACGCACATCGGGCTTCTCCTTCGCATCCTCCGTCTCCAGAATCTCCCAGAGCACATCCACGGGGGTATCGGGCTTGATGGCGATGCCGGCCTGCATGCCTTGCTCGTGGATGTAGCGGATCAGCTCCTTGGGGGAGGTGTGGCGGGTGGTGGTCTTGTCGGCGGGTTCGGTGGCCGCGACGGAGGAGACGGCGGCTTCGTAGTGGAAGCAGTAGAGGTCGCAGCCGGCCTTTTGGAACTCTTTGACCCATTTGTGGGGCTGTATTTTCGGGGTAGATGTTAGTGATGGGATGATCTTGATTTGCGTTCGAGGGGAGGAAGGGTAAGTAGGGCTGTTTAGGGGGGGCTGATTGTTTTGCTCCTTTGGCAAGGTGTTTTGGGGATAGGTTGATTCCACAAACTCAACTGACTCACCTCCGCAATCATCATGTGGCAGTCAAATGTTCCCTTGCCGTGAGCTTCCGTGGGACGGGCGACATGGGATCGGATCGCAGAAACAACAGGGGCCCCGAAGGTGATGTTGGGAACGAAGTGGCCGTCCATGATGTCGACGTGCAACCAGTCGGCGCCCTGGGCGATCTTGGTTGAGCATTCGCTGCCCAGGGTGCCGAAGTCGGCGCTCAGAATGGAGGGGGCAATGATCGCGGGGGGACACATGGTGGTTGTTGATTGGGATCGGTCAATTGGATGGAGGGGGTGGTAGTAGAGAGGGGGGAAAGAGAGAGGTGGGTAAGAAAGAGGTTTAAGAATCGTACGGTATACAAGGAGGAGGGGAAATAGTATGAGGGGAGGTGTGGGGGGGAAGGAGAGGGGCTAGCTTTAGATGTACTTATTTTTCTGTCACTTCTACAAGAGATAAAGCGGAATTATGACAGATTACTAGCGATCGATTGGATCAATGCTGGAACTTTCTGACAGCCTTCGGCAAGAAAGGGAAAAGACCGTGTGGATAAACTGGCCATTACTCGAGGACGAATTCCGTGGGGGATCAACCAGCTCCATCCGGGCAAAAATTGTCGGTGGTCGTTGATATCATCTTCCCTGCTCCGGTCGACGTCAGTCCGGGGAGCCCGATTGGGAATGATATCACGCCGATAAGGGCTAGGGCAAAAGTTTACACGTGGCAGACTACTGGGTAGGCCAGCTTGCAGCCAGGTCGAGGCCTGACTGCCTGACTGCCTGACTGCCTGAGCTTGATGGACTCAACTGTCAGGCTCCAAATTAGGAAAGGTGTCGGACGGGGCCCGATTAGTTGCTCCATACTTCCCTCTCTTCTCCTTCTCCAAATGCCACTTCGTCATCTCCATCTTCCCTTCAACAATGTCGGTCGGGTGACTCCCCAGCGCTTCCTGCTCAACTGCCCGAGCCAGGATCTTCCTTGTTCTTCTCGCCTGGGTGGAGATGTCGTGTTTTCCATTGTGCGTTGCGATGCCTGATAGGTCGGACGACAGGGCTCCTCAGAAGGGCGTCAAGCCCAGCCTAGAGGATTCAGTTAGAACGGAATACTTCTTATAGTCTTCCCTTTTGAGTTGACGCTCGGCGGAATCATAATATCCTTCGCAGTTCTCAAGTCTTGGATGTCATCACGAGTTCATTAAATGCGGGTCTGCTGAAGACACTGATCGCTTGAAGCGAACTCCGACTATTCTCACCATAGTCCGGAGCTTCCTTTCTAAAGATAGCCTCCCCGGGCGCTTACAACCCGCCAATCATGCGAAGCTCCCCTCACCACTCCAGAGCTCCTGTTCGCCGACAGTCATTCTGTGCGGGCATCAAGAACCTTGCACCATCTGATTGGCACAATGAAGCTCCCAGACCATTCTGTTGTCGCCCATCACAGATGGTCGCCCACTGAGATTCGTCCTTGCCGAAGCGCCGACTCGACCAGCACCAATGATAGTATCTTCAGGCTGCCTACCTGCAGGTATTCTAGGTGCTTTGTGCACAATGATGCAGTAGTTCCTGCATCTTGGGTGGCAGGGGTGAAGGTCACCGCGTCCGATTTCTCGCCTTCCCCTCCTTTCGGTGGTCTATTTATCAGTGTCCTGCGCTACCGATCGAAGATGGTGATCTTCACCTAACCTTTTCTTGTCTCTTTGGCTATAGCTTCGTTTTTTCCTTTCTTTTTGCATCGTTTGCTCGTGCCTTTAGCTCTGGAAGCTGGGCCGTCAAGCGCTCCTGTCATTAATCACGTACTCGTCGACCTGTTGATCGGTGTTGAACGCAGCTGAGATACCCATAGAAGGCTCTTTTGGAGTTGCTGGTTTGGTATTAGCCTTGATCTTGTCTTCGCACCACCTACTGTAATTGAAACCTTAGAACCTGGGAGCATATCTCACTGCTTTGAGCATCATGGCCGACATGCAGTACTCTAGCGCCTCAGGTTGTCCACCCCTACGGCAGGTCCGGGGGACTCGACTCGATACTATACCTGAGGACTATCGCGAAACACAATACTCGATACAGAAGGAGCAGGTCGCATCCGCTTCTCAGAAACCTGCAACAATCCCCCGACTGAAGTTGAAGACGAGCGGCCTAGTGTCAGGGTTTCTGAGGCCGAATCGATTCTTCTCACCGATATCTGCCGGTTCTGTGTCATCCTGCTCGGACACGGAGTGGCAACAGCAGATGAAACCCTTTGAAGACCTCTACGACGCCACAGACGAGGAGTCGGTAACGAGTGACGAGTGTACTTCATTTGCCAGCACTCGGCCGACAAGTTTGACAACTCCAACGACGCGAAATTCCATGCTATCGCCAATTTCTCGTAAGCGCTATCCGAGTTTGGCCATTCCACCTTCGCCAGTGTGGCCATCATTGCAAGGTGCTTGCAAAAGCTCCCCCATTCCTCCCACGCCACCTTCAAAGATACCAGTTTCTCCGGCAGCTCTGTCAATGCTTGGTCGTTCTGTTCCTGCCGTGCATGCTCCACCCTCTTTGGACGGAAGTATATCCTCGGACCAGGTATCGAATCTGAGCGCTCCGGCTACTCCAGATTTGCAGTCAATCCCTGATCAGGACTGGGTCGTGCCAGGAGTTCATGTTCGACCAGACTTGGAAGATGTGGAAGACGTTGACATCCCCGCACTCGATGCAGATCCAGATGTGCAGAGCATTGAGATCGCCTTCGATGCTGCTAGCGAAGATTTAGCTCAAGTCTTGGGCCGGTTTCCTCGCATCCCCGGTCAAGTGACGCCGCCTGCCTTCGATATGGACATGGAACCGGAGTTGGTGCGGGAAGGTACGCCGTCGGACACAGGAGTACATCTTCCCGAAGATGCCTTGGAAACTTTACGGCACCTGTCACTCAATAGAGTGCCAGATCCTTGGGCCGAATCATCCGATAGCAATGACGAGATGTGGCAAGTTGAGACTCCGCCTCAACGCCCTCGTAGTGCTGACGGTGTAACTCCTGCTTCTGAGCTTTCCGGTTATAGCTTCAGCAGGTTGAGCATTCCGTCTCCAGGTGGCTTCTTTGCTTCGTTAGCCCCACGTGCCCGCCATACCTGGGCGATCCCGAACGGAAACAAACCACCCAACTCTGCCACTGCTGAAAGGTTCTACAAGCTACCTTTTACCCGCACTGAGGGAGAGATTGTTGAGCAGGTCATTGATTATCCGGAAAGAGCGACGGACGAGGAGCTAACAGCAGTATATGATCCAAGCGGTCCACCAACTGCTATTAGAATTCCCGCGGAGTATGCCATTGAGCCTCTTGGCACGCTGAGGAGCCCTGTGAGTACGGTTGTTGAGGAGATGAACCACAATCAGATGCCCGTGTCAGATCAAGCCGAGCGAGATGAAGACTATGAAGCTGAACTCAAGAAGAAAGCGATGTCAGGCTTGGATAGAACCAGTGTTTGGCTGGCAGCTCAAGCTTCTTACCTAGCAGCCTTGAACGAGACGAACCCCGCCAATTCCATCGACAAGGAAACTGGCAGCGAGATTGAGGCTCCTCAGAAGCCTAGTCAACAAGCTCCAAGCTCTCTTGCCCGCAAGAGATCGGCCAAATTCACTGGAGTTCTTCCCGCTGCCCCCAGTTCGCAACCTTCCGCTTTGGCAAGTAAGGATTCGATTTACTGGAGAGGGTTCCAAGCTCTGCGCGACCAATCCAGCATAAAGGATATTCATGTACATCAACACGCTCGCTTTGATGCTGTCCAGTCTGTTCGTGTCGGTATGCCCGGTTTACACGTTGACTGTTTGACGGGAAAGTACGAATTGATTCCTAATCAACGTCCTGCATACAAAGGACCCTTTTCGATGGCACCTCGCAATTCGACACTCGACTCGGCTCGGGTGCAAAAAGCTCAATTCTCTATAGTTGAGAAAGAGCAGTTGGTGCTGTCGCAGATCCGTCAGGCTATGTGGGCTATGGATGCACTGAGGTTTCTCAATGGCGGTCGCATGCTTGTCAGCCCTGCATCAAGAAAGCTTCGTGGCTCCAGCCGTTCGCCAAAAATGTCAACAAATGCGAATCAATGCAGTGTTCGGGTTCTGGATCTTGGAGGGCATGCGTCGTGTGAATGGGCGTGGCAACTCGCCTATGATTATCCTGATGCCAAAGTCACAACAGTCTACACTGGCTCCCAGGAGGTCAATCGCGGCATCAAAGGACCTCCCAATCACCGACATGTTTCTGTTCCAAAACTGTGGAAGCTCCCTTTTCCCGACAACAAGTTCGATGTGATCTCAGCTCGTTCGTTGCCAGCTCTGCTGAAGAAAAAATGCCCGAGCGGAGAGCTCCTTGACGAATACGATCTGTGCCTGAAAGAGTGCCTTCGCTGTCTCAAGCCCGGTGGCTATCTGGAGTACTTCATTCTAGATGCTGAGATCTTACACGCTGGTCCTCAGGGATCTGCCATCTCGGAGGAGTTCGTTGCCAATCTTCAGGCTCAAGGATATGATCCGGTGCCGACCAAAAGCTGGCTTGGACGCGTACAGAAGCACTTCACCGACATCAAGCGAGCCTGGGCTTTCCTACCCATGGGGATCGAGCCCACCAAGACTGAGCCACCCAGAGAGACGCCGGATCCGAGAGTCAAGAGTCTTGCTGGGGATTACGAAGCGATACACGGTCCTGTCGGTAGTACTGCTGACATTGCCAGTATCACGGGGCTACTAGGCGGATGGCTTTGGGAACAGTGGTGTGTCAAGCTGCAGCAAGAGATCGGAATCGAGCGGGAGAATCTACTCGCAGGAGTAGGCGCTGTGTTCGATGAGGGCCGCAAGAACGAAGCAGGCTGGACCTGTTTATCCGGATGGGCGATGAAACCACGGCGCCAGAGACGTCGTGGTAGTCAACCGAAGGGCAGAGGGGTGAAGAGCCCTTGCATGTGATTCTTTCTCTTTGTTTTGGATGTAGACCCGGGAGGTTCATCCGTCCTTCTTGATACCCCCTATCTGCCCTGGTCGGCGAAGCTTAATGTAATAACCGTGCCCCTGGAACCTCTCATGACGATGGTGAGCTCAGGTGTGCTTTCTTATGTATGACGTGTTGATGGTTCGATGTGAAGAGAATGTTGGGATGGGTACTCTATCTGTCCTAGTTGCAAAGCGATGTTTGACAATTAGCCTATAGCCATACTGACAGGAAGTGATGATGGTCACCTTAATAATAAAATCTCCTCTCCGGAGGCTTCCAATCCTCGTATACTTGGAACCAAGATCCTCTACGGTCGCTACATCAGGTGGGTAGCGGTAGAGTATACAGGTAGGCGTGCTAGGGTACTAGGCATAATAATTACGACTTCTCTGCTTGAGCTGCTGTGCCCCCAAGGATATATGCTTCCCCGGGAACCCTGCGCGTGCTCAATCTAGATGCGCACTGGCCGGACATTTTCAGGACCATCGCCGATGATGAAAACAAGATGTTAAGGACGTTTGCAAGCAGTGCGAGATATCTGTTTGTACCGTGGACTGGGAACTAGAAGTATGAGCAGCCCGGGCTGCGTTGCATGGAAGAAGATGGTAGATGCGAGAGAAATGAAAAGGGTGCAGGTTGGCGCAGCGCGATGGCGGGAATTTCTCAATTGGTGTTTCATAAAACCAATATCAATAGCCCGGATGGTCTAGTGGTATGATTCGCGCTTCGGGTTCATCACTTGAATATGCGCGAGGTCCCGCGTTCGAATCGCGGTTCGGGCCCACATTTCTTTTTAGCTTTTGGCTAAATCAAACATTACTATTGTGTTTGCTGGATCGACTACCTCTTTTGAAGCCCTGATTATTGAAATGGAGCGCCTGCCTTACTGGTGGCGTTGGCAGCACCTCGATGGGTGTTTCATCACCATATTTTGCTTAACCATTCTTATTCGGAAGGGCGCCTGTCTCGCAGCTGAGAGGTTAGGTAGTAGAAGATGGCAGATAAAAAGGATGAGAGAATGCCTTTTCCACTTGCTCAGTGGATGGGGACTGGACAAAAAAAAGATAATGGGCCCGAACCGCGATTCGAACGCGGGACCTCGCGCATATTCAAGTGATGAACCCGAAGCGCGAATCATACCACTAGACCATCCGGGCTGTGATGATGTCATGTTTTATGTCCTGCGAACTACATCCCTGTGAGTTTATTGTCTGAATAAAACATCGCCTTTCCGGTTCAAGTAGAGTGGTCCATGTTTACTCACATTTGCAAGTATCGATGTCAGGCTCAGTGCTGGTATCCTTGACCCATGATGGAATCTCTACCTTCAGGGAAACGATTGTAGTGGAGAGGAGGGGCGCAAGGAGGGGGGGGGAAGGCAGAAGCCTGCAATTTATCACAGGAAACACCTTGGGCAAGCCTGGATTTGTTTCATTCATTAGCCAAATTTGCGCATCCTGCCGATCTGGGTTATTTCCATGCATGTTACTCCCTGTGTTGTCTAGGCGCTAGGACCAGCAGTGTGACTGAGACACAGGTGAGTCCGGACAAGGAAACGCTGCGATAAGGACTGCTATCAACGTTTATGGAGATCTCGGGTGCACGCTCTTCACACCTACCAGCACGGTCCCTGGCAATATGATACAGTGTCACTTGGCGAGGTGTTTGGTGCTTCCATGAGGGACAAGAGCCAGCGTGGGAGACTGCAGGGGCTTACTGGTGGTTGGTGAATATACTCGCCGTTGGGAGTACACGCCATGTTGCCTGCGATCTTCTATTACCATTCCCGGGTTTACCCCGGTTGGCGATGGAGAATAGAAGTCCCGTTGTGTATCACTGCATGCCGGTGGCCTTTCTGCGTAACTTCCCCATAAGGATTCATATATACCTGTCATGGCTTTCTCGAACTCTATTCCAATTTTGGACACGTCTTCGACATAAGCATTGCACGCTTTCCAGAATTCGATGGCAATGAAGTCCACAGTGCTCGCAATTATCATTCCAGGAGTCCTGGGGTTTAGGGCCGAAACAGGCGGTTTACTGGAAGAAACTCTGGTATGCTGGTAGGCACGAAGCACTAGTGCTCTTTAACTGACTCCAGGACCGTCGACAGAATCTACCCCTGCCTATGATCCAGAACCTTTCAACATCCAACAGCTTTGTCCCTAATACAACAAACTCATGGTGGTCATCCTCCTACGTTCATGCATCTAACAACCATGATTACTTGATCGTCTCCCAATGTTTGCTGATGAACGCTGGCTTGTACCGGGGCTCCATCCTTGATATCACCGACCCGAGCTTTTATCGCCAATTCGAGCGTTTCGCAACTGCCCCCCCAAAAGATCCAGGTATGAGTAGTGGTGGGAATCTCAACATCACCTTTGAGCAGTATGGCTTCCACACGACAAATGACGACGATCCACTTCAGGAACTACGCACCTGGAGTGCCGTCGAGGGCGTGGAGTTCGACATACGATTCCATCTCTCTACGCCCGTGATACTCAACGGCGGCACCGGTCTGTTCCAATGGGGCTCCGAGTTGACCCACGAATGGTCCATGCCTGCCGGTCTCACGCTGGGCAGCTTCGTCGTCAACGGGTCTCGACTGACCATTGATCCTACACGGTCCCTAACCTGGTACGACCGGCAGTTAATGTGGCCAAATATACTGGCGAAGGTGGCCAATAAGGCCAATTGGACGTGGTTTGAAGTGCACCTTGACGACAACTCCCACAACTACAACGCACCCTCCGGCAGAGCCGACAAAGTGTCGATCTGGGTGTGGGACACCACCGACCACCGCCGTACGCAGTTTGCGACGGCCCGCCACCGCCCGGGCATTCAACAGGTCCTGCCTGTCACTGCGTTTGTCCCATCTCAGAGAACCTGGACCTCGCCGGTTTCGAAGGCCACTTACCCCCTGGACTGGGTGGTTACCCTCTGGGATGGAACTACGCTGTCGATCTCAAGCGTGCGACCCGACCAGGAGCTTTGTGATGCAACGGGGCTTTCGCCTACATACGAGGGTTATATTCGGGTCAATGGTTTTGATGGAGAGGGTCGAATGATCTCTGGGTATGGTCTGGTTGAGCAGGTTCCCGTGGGGTTTCTCTCGGCCATGACGCTGTCAAGCGACGAAGGATGAAGGTGTGTAATACACTCTGTAAATGCTACTAAATCAGCCACGTTTGGCATGCTGTGCATTTAATACTGGTTGCCTGTTTGGACACATATCAGATTTGTCTAGTGCAAGAGCATGCTTTGGAAAAAAGGTTGAGGTCACTACATATTATATGTTGGGAGGCCGCGGTTGGGCTTGAACAATTTTCAAATATCCATCACAACCACATACCCTCTAATAAACCAAAGAAATTGAGCAAGCAGCCCAGTCTTCGAATATGCATGGCTTGTTCGACAAGTACACTCCATTCAAGTGATTGTATAGAAAGTAAGATGTATGGAGGCGCTGGTGGAGCATCTAGGCTTACTAAGAAATGAGTCATCGAAGCGATAGCTGCCTCACGTGTCGGCTCTGATAATCGCAGAAACACCCGACAGTATCAATCAACTTACCCGCACAGGACTTATACAATTCGTTCATAACTCGATTCTTTCTTCTTCTGCCTTATCTCAAAGCTCCCGGAAGAGCTTCTGTTTTTCTCCTACCCCTTTCTCCTTTTGGTAGCGACCCAGATTGCTTCCTCAGATGCTGAATTGACCCCCGATAAATTACGCCGAACACCCCCCTCCCCCACACGCAAGACAGACAAGCTAGTCGACCGCAATCATGCTCTTCTTCAGGTAAATGGCTCCTGCGCACCGCTGCGCACCTTTCATACCCCCACCACTCTGCCTATCACGTTTATAAGTTACTAACGCCAAGCCCCAAAACAGTTTCTTCAAAACCCTCACCAACCAGACCGTCACCATCGAGCTGAAAAACGACATCCGCATCCGCGGTACCCTCAAATCCGTCGACCAATACCTGAACATCAAGCTCGACAATGTCGATGTCCTCGACCTGGACAAATACCCGCACCTGTCGTCGGTCAAGAACATGTTCATTCGGGGTAGTGTGGTGCGCTACGTGATGTTGCCGCGGTCGGAGGTGGATATTGGACTGTTGGAGGATGCGACGAGGCGGGGTGAGTTTTTCCCTCTATAACTGTCTTGCGGGAGCTTCTCGAGAAGGGGACACCATCACGCCTCCGAACCGAGAATGCTGGAGAGGCAGACATATCGATCCGAGTTTCATTGAATAGTGCGCTAATGCTCTTTGCCCGCTGATACAGAAGCTGCGAACCAGGCTGGGAAGGCCAAATAAGCGGGACAGATGAGAGAGATGACTTGAGCGACAGTGGGAGGATTCGAAGCGGAATTGGGAGGATCTGGATTGATATCGGACCTCGAGAGGACATATCCTCCGGGCTTTATGCTTTGGCCCCTGTCCTAAAGGGCGCATCATGTTATGGCACGGTCTACACTTTTTTTTACGTTTCTCTTTTTATAATTCTATCATGATGTCATGCTGCATTGTTTCGTGGGAGATAGAGTGCTTTGTGCTTTATGCATGCTGGCCTGGTGATGGAGCTGATATTGCGGTGTGTATGGTGGTGACGAGGATCGGGTTGGGGTAGCCCTAGGCTGGGAGGCAACGGTAATGATGATACGTTGACTAAGAAGGGAATGCGGACGGGGTGATACGGTCATGGGAGATGAATGTCGGGTTGACTTTATCTTCGAATATATCTCTTCCTTCAACCATGTTTGGGGTGAGCTTACAGGCATTGACGCGGGCAGGGCACAGGCCAGCCACACAGCGGCCATACGCCCAACCTCAGCACTATACTTGGGGACCTATGCTCTTGGCTCTTCAAGTCAACATCTATATTCGATCGAATCCCTTTAACCTCTAACCCTAGCATACTCGGCGGTCATTCTCCGCTTAGGAGCGAAGACATTAATTATGCAGGACTAAAGTCGCACTGCTTACATACAGGTCTTATGCACAGCAGGAGGGTGACCCCGCATTACTGAAACTCAGGCATGACCAAGGGAGGAATATCGTAGATTAGAGTATCTTGTACTAATTGAGCTGTTCTGATTGAAGGACATGTAATGAGAATTGAACATCACACACATAGTCCAATCTGAATATGAATTCAGTTAAATCTATTGATTCTTTGTCCACCCATGATTGACATCATTGAGACAGTTAAAGCCATCATTTAATGGGTTGAATGCACGTGACTTCGTGTCGTGAAAATCGTCAAGGGCGAGATCCCGCCGCGCCGCGCCTTCAGCTTCCGCTTTCCGTCCTTGAGCTTCAACCTACAGTCATTCCTGTTTGCTAGATAATGCAACAGATCTCCTTATATATCTAAATCTATACTCTATTCCATACCTCGGATATGTGAACATGCCAATTGACATATCCTTGACCCAATAACCGTACCACACCTCCCTCTCGATAGACCCTTTCGCATCTTCGAGGGACCGACAGCAGCATGGCAGGATCCGCCACCAGAAAAGGCTCAACACCAGCCAAGGTCCCCTTCGGCGCCAAATCTCAGACCCCCGCGAAGCGCAACGGCAGTCTGCTGAACTTCTTCCAAAAAGCCGACGGACCGCCCAAAGCCACCTCCACCCAACCCCGGATCACTCAATTTGCCACCAAGACCGCCCGGCCGACCAGCAATGGCCACAGCAGTACACCGACGCTGCGCAGACAAGGGAGTTCCACAGTCAGCAACGGCGCAGGCGATCTATTCCTCGAGGACAAAAACCGGAACCGATCCGCGACCTACGCAGCCCCCGAGCCGCAGCGGACAGCACGGTCGAGGACTCCCGACGATATCTGGGAAGGCGAGCCGGAAACGCCGGCGCCAGCGACAGCGGCGACCGAGGAAGACCGCTACAATGAGAACGGATCCTCCGGCGTCAAGAAACGCAAGCTTGATTCCCCGTCCGCTGCCGGCGATGACGCAGCAGCAGCACGAGCGAAGTCGTCCGATGCCGACGCTACCGGGGTAGCGGCGCCCGCGAAGAAATCCCGTCACCTTAGTGGACCTTTCATCGACGAATCCGATAGCGAGGAGGACGAGGATCTGGAGAAGTTCCGTGATTACGCGGATGAGCCATCAGTCGCATTAATAGACAAGCCCACTGCCAATGCGACAGAATCGCCCGTCGACGCCGAGGAAGCAGATCCCACAGCTAAAACACGACCGACGCCCGCTGTCGAGACACCACCATCCTTGGTAAGAGAAACCACGAGCTACACCGAACCTGATGAATATACGAATTTTGACGATATGGAAGACGAGTTCCGAGGGGAAGAGAATTTCTTAGATGCCTTCGAAGATGATGTTGACGACGAATATGATAATAAAGAGAAGGAGGTGTTGATTGGATTGGAGGACTATAGTAATGGCGCGGATGACGACGGAAATACGTTTGGCTGTGAAGTGCCCATTTGTCCGATCTGTCAGACTAGTTTGACTGGTCTGAATGAAGCTGTAAGTTGGTCCGACTACGAATTGCATAGGTGGTATGGTAACAGATGTTTTGCTCAGGATGTCTCGGTGCACGTCAATGACTGCTTAGATGGCAAGCCTAGTACAGTACAGCCAAGGTCCGATCCTACAGTCAAGTCTGAGCCTGAGATCGAACCAGATCCCGAAATCAAGCTTGAACCCGAACCACCATCGAAAGCACTGACTCGTTCGGACCGGGCAGCGATTGCTCGCCCCGCACAACGTGATCCTTACGCTTCCGGCGAGGCCGAGGCGAGGTCAGCCTTCTCTAAGCTCATGGCTGGAAATGCGGAGGATAGCGCCTGGGCAGCAGCAGCAGCCAATGAAGTGGCATCCAGAGGCAAGCAGGCATATCAACGGACCTGTCCGTTCTACAAAATCATGCCCGGGTTCTCAATATGTGTGGACGCGTTTCGCTACGGTGCTGTCGAGGGCTGCAATGCTTACTTTCTGAGTCACTTTCATAGTGACCACTACATTGGCCTTACGGGTTCATGGCGACACGGTCCAATTTACTGCAGTCGTGCGACAGCCAATCTCGTGTGCCAGCAGTTGAAAGTCAATCGTAAATGGTTGGTGCCACTCGAGTTTGAGAAGAGGACGGAGATCCCTGGCACGGGCGGAGCACATGTGACAATCATCGAAGCGAACCATTGTCCAGGAAGTGCCATCTTTCTTTTTGAAAAGGCCATGGGATCTGGCCCATCGAAACGAACGCATCGGGTGCTTCATTGCGGAGATTTTCGCGCCTCGCCGCTCCATGTGCAGCATGCACTCTTGCGCCCGGAGGTTGTCGATCCCACCACAGGTCAGCGTCGTCAGCAACACATAGATGCTTGCTACCTAGACACCACGTATTTGAGCCCCAAATATGCCTTTCCAAGCCAGGAAGATGTCATACAGGCTTGTGCCGATCTTTGCGTGGAGCTGAACGAGGGGCAGCAGAAAAGTAGCGGGCTTGCTTTCGGCTCATCAGGTCGCTCGCCTGGGATCGGGGGAGGGTTGATGAGCAAGTTCGTTTCCAAAGTGACAGGCTCTTCGGGGTCGCAGTCTTCGACATCGAGCTCAAGTGGTCGATTGCTGGTGGTAATAGGGACCTATAGCATTGGGAAAGAACGTATCTGTCTGGGAATCGCGCGTGCTCTGAAGAGCAAAATTTTCGCCACCCCAGCCAAACAGCGGATCTGCGCCTGCCTGGAGGACCCAGAGCTGTCAGCGCTGTTGACGGATAATCCACGCGAGGCACAAGTGCATATGCAGACCTTGTTTGAGATTCGAGCGGAGACGCTGGCTGACTATTTGGACACGTTGAAGCCGCACTTCACGAAAGTGGTGGGCTTTCGACCGACCGGGTGGACGTACCGACCGCCCGCGGGACGTATGCTGGATAACCCTCCTGTGTCGACGGTGCTTCATTCGGCACATTGGCAGACACCGTTTTCGGCACGCGACCTCGTGCCCCAACGGGGCAGCACGCGGGAAAGTGCGTGTTTTGGGGTGCCGTATAGCGAGCACAGCTCGTTCCGGGAACTGACCATGTTCTGCTGCGCCCTTCGGATCGGACGGGTCATCCCGACCGTGAATGTGGGCAGTCAGAAGAGTCGTGAGCGCATGAAGGCGTGGGCTGAGCGATGGGAGGCGGAGAAACGGAAGAGTGGCCTGTACCAGGTCAAAGGCGAGCGGTGGTGACGCACGGGTAGCATTACTGTACATAATCTCATTGGACTCCGGACTTGTACATACATAGTAGTACCTAGTAGTAGTAGGAGGTTTCCAAAATCATGGATATAGGACACGAGTTCCCAATGAAGCAATATGCAACGAGCTCGATCTCATTGGTAGACCCCATCTGGGAGACTGACGTTCATCTCAATTCTGACTGGTTTGTGCATCCCCATTGCATGAAATAGACTTCAATCTATCCCTGGATCGACGATTAACGGGGCTGATCCTGTTCCCCCACAAAGGAATAACCGTGATACCCGAGAGTTGAGCGGGGAGGAAATGTAGAGTCGGGGTTGGAGATCGGCTGGGGAGAGGCAGCCAGTGCCAGCCACAGTAGTCGAGTCCGGGCTGCCAATCCCGATTTATCTCCCGGCTGGTTTTGATAGCCTCGGGGAAAGTTGTCCCTCCTTTCCCTTTTAAATCCCAGACCCTTCGGTCAACCCTCTATCAATCATCTGTCAACACCACTGATCAACACTTCAGTCCTTCCTTCTTATCTTTGATTCTTTGATGCTTATTCCATAAGATTTTGTCTTTCGATTAGGGACAATACCGGGAGTCTTCGCGAGGTAAGTGAGCGTGTGCCCAAGTCAATGCTGGGAATTCCGGCCAGGGATTCCCATTCCGTTCCTTCGGCAGTTGAGATCGGCTGTCATTCTTCCCTCACAACCTGTTAGGAATTAGACTAACTAGGTGTCAGTCCACTCCCCCTCAGTTCACTCTATTACCCCGGATTTTCGTCGAATATCCAATCAGACCGGTCGGCCGCCATGTTTGCCGACCTGCTCTCGCTGCAGGCCACCCCTTACCTTTTCTTGGGCTTGGTGGCCATCTACTATCTCGTCCCCTACTTACAAGTCTGGCGTCTACGTGATATCCCTTCTCCTGGCTTCGCTGCCTTCTCCAACTTCTGGCTCCTCCTCCAAACCCGTCGCGGGTCCCGTTTTCTCGTTGTCGATGATGCCCACAAACGCTATGGCAAACTCGTCCGCATCGCGCCCCGCCATGTCTCCATCGCCGATGACAACGCGAT
Source organism: Aspergillus aculeatus ATCC 16872 (assembly GCF_001890905.1). Lineage (NCBI taxonomy): Eukaryota > Fungi > Ascomycota > Eurotiomycetes > Eurotiales > Aspergillaceae > Aspergillus > Aspergillus aculeatus. The sequence continues at coordinate 1,159,315 of NW_017962988.1, forward strand.
CCAGGCTGTTTACGGTCACGGAAATGGTTTCTTGAAGGCGTACGTTGTCTGAAATATATTCATATGGGATCTGGCTCATGCAAGTAATACAGGGACTTTTACGATGCCTTTGTTTCCATCCGTCGTGGTCTGTTCAACACTCGCGACCGTGCGGAGCACACCCGCAAGCGCAAGACCGTCTCGCACACTTTCAGTATGAAGTCTATCGGCCAGTTCGAGCAGTACATCCACGGAAACATTGAGCTTTTCGTTAAGAAGTGGACGAACATGGCCAACACCCGGCGCGACCCTCGCACCGGCTATGCCAGTCTCGATGCCCTCAACTGGTTCAACTATCTGGCTTTCGATATCATCGGAGATCTTGCTTTCGGTGCTCCCTTTGGTATGCTTGAGAAGGAGCAGGATATCGCTGAGATGCGCAAGACTCCGGATTCTCCTCCTTCCTATGTCCAGGCTGTTGAGGTGCTCAACCGTCGTGGTGAAGTGTCCGCCACCCTCGGCTGTTACCCCGCGCTGAAGCCGTTTGCCAAGTACCTTCCCGACCGCTTCTTCAGGGATGGTATGGAAGCTATTGAGAACCTGGCTGGTATTGCTGTCGCTCGAGTCAACGAGCGTCTGCGTCCTGAGGTGATGGCCAACAACACTCGTGTGGATCTCCTTGCTCGTCTTATGGAAGGAAAGGACGGGAATGGTAACAAGCTTGGTCGCGAAGAGTTGACAGCCGAGGCCCTGACCCAGTTGATTGCCGGTTCTGATACTACCTCCAATACCTCCTGTGCTATCCTATACTGGTGCATGCGCACCCCTGGTGTGATTGAGAAGCTCCACAAGGTTCTCGATGAGGCTATTCCCAAGGACATCGAGGTGCCTACTCACGCTATGGTCAAGGAAATTCCTTAGTACGTTTTCTCCCTCTTATCGTTGTCGTTTACAAGCCCTAACTACCGCACAGCTTGCAATGGGTCATCTGGGAGACCATGCGTATCCACAGCACCTCGGCGATGGGTCTTCCCCGTGAAATTCCCGCTGGCAACCCTCCCGTCACTATCTCCGGCCACACCTTCTACCCCGGCGACATTGTCTCTGTGCCGAGCTACACTATCCACCACTCCAAGGAGATCTGGGGCCCTGACGCCGACGACTTTGTCCCCGAGCGTTGGGACCCTGCCCGTCTCACTGCCCGCCAGAAGGCCGCGTTCATTCCCTTCAGCACCGGTCCCCGTGCCTGCGTTGGTCGCAACGTTGCTGAAATGGAGCTTCTCACTATCTGCGGTACCGTGTTCCGCTTGTTCGAGTTCGAGATGCAGCAGGATGGACCCATGGAGAGCCGCGAGGGCTTCCTACGTAAGCCCCTTGGGCTGCAGGTTGGCATGAGAAGGAGACAGATCGGCGCTTAGCTTGGTGCTATAAAATTGGGCTCGTGCGTTTGAGTTGGATTTGGCGAACCCGAAATTGCATGTTTGAGGGAAGGATGGATGTCATTATGTATAGATGGACGATATGATGAGATGACAATCTAGCTATGAGATAGCTCTGCACATATATATGTACTTTATGTTGTTTGACGTGTTTACGCATTCTAGGTATTCATGAATTGTCTGTGCGCGAGTAGGAATTGAATATTATATCGGGGCTGCATCGAGCATGGAGAGGATATCCCATAGTATTGCTGGACAAGTTGTTGGCTACCTTATTCGACGGGCAGATCGCCGATATCAAAGTGATATACTAGATCTCTTTCGATCGAGTGCGAAACAGAGTACACGTCGATCATGTACATAGTGAGAATACCCATCATGGATGATAAGTAGCGTGGGTTCCACAAGCGGTAATTATCACGCTGATCATTGTATTTATCAGTTTTAGCCTCGGAACAACCACCACCACCACCACCAACAATTAAAACCTGAACTGCACCTTACTTCCATCCTCAAAAACAATTCATACATCATTCGAACCCCATCAACAGCCCCACAGAACCCTCATTCGAGATGTCCACCCGAAGCATGGTAAGTAAGCCTGGTTAATCCCTGCCGGATCCTCGGCACCAACATATCGCATATCTAAATTCCCAAACCAGTCCGTCCAATTCCGCTACGCCGACGACATGGGATTCGGCACGGAGGAGACCCGCAATCAGGTGAAGACGTAAGCCTAGGTACCAGCCTGTGCTGGCTGGATGGCCCTTATCTTGTGTCTCAACCAAAAGAACCAACAGACTACAGGATTATCCAAGCAGACACCGGCTCCGACATCTGGGCCAGTACGCGGAATATCCCCCCGACTCACTTCTTGACGTAAGTTTCGAACTGAAAATCGTTGAGTCTATGAAACCACCGGTGGGGAAAGGAGCCAGGATCGATTCGAAACGAGATTGCTTATTTTTTCAACTTCGGGTTGCAGTCTCTCCGAGAAAGCAGTCGAGGAACTGCGGGCGGTGGATGGGGTGGTGGTTTTGCGGGCTGAGGGGGCGGATTCTTCCCAGTAGTGGACCACTGGGATTATTGGTTGCGAGGGTGGAGGGGGGGGGGTTATTGACGCTATTATCAATATGCACATGTATAAGATCGTATGGTCTTATGGCTCACTGAAGAACAACACTACCCAACTCTCTAGCTGTGAGGTTAGCTGTGAGTAAGCTTAGCTTAATGTAGTACGACTCACTCCTCCTCAATCTCTCCCCAAACCCACCTCAACGCCACCCGCCACTCTTCCTCCTCCTCCTCCTCCTCCTCCTCCTCCTCCTCCTCGGCCTTGAGGATGTCTTACACCGTCTGGAACACCTGTCGCCCCCACCCGGCAATCCACCACCGGTGCCGCAGGAGGTCGAGGAACCCGGTGGGTAAGGAGCATATCCATAGGAAGCTGATAGACCACATCCGAGTCAATTTTCTATGCCGAATTTTTTTTTTACTAAAGAAATCCCATACAACAATGCTCCGGCCATTGGCGGACCTATAGGGTCATCAGTCATCGGCAGGTCCTTCAGGGAAGCTCTAGCCCGCGGAGGATAGCACTCACATCCTGGTACATATACATAAGAATCCGATCGCAGCCTCGGACCACGGAGTAACTAGAGTGATAATACCCACCCCCATTCGCGCAGTTTCCCATAATGATCACAAATCGTGGTTCGGTCATTTGATCGTATACCTGTCAGAACGCTGGCGCCATTTTGTGCCGGCGACGATCAGAAGATACGCCTGTCGAGGAGAGGCCCTGAACAGCATCCCCAGGCGTTCTATATCGTAACGAGGACCGGCCGCATGCAACATTCCCACGGCACAGCACGCCAGGCCGAAGGTCATGGGCCACAAGGAGCCCTGAAGAGCCCAGTTGGCGACCTGGTCCAGGGTGATCCTCTACGCATCTCAGTCAGACGGGGCTGGTAGGAAGGGAACGAAGGTTTTTGATAGTACGGACAGTGCATATTGAATGGAGCTTTGGTCTTGATCGTGCGTTGCAAGGGCGGATTCTGCTCGGGGACTTCCACTGGTCTTCAGAGACGAGTGAGGTCGCTTGTCAATCGGTTTTTGGTATTGGAATGACGTAACTCTCGTGCTGTGCAGAAGCTGCAAGCTTCCTCGAGACGTGGAACATGTTAGAAATCTGATTCGAGAGTCGTCGCTTATCGCACGTCTTACCTGCTATAGATCTTCGAGAGAGGCACATATCGTAGGGTACTTGGGGAGAAGGTTTCGGCGCAAGCCATGAGCGTTGAATAGCATTTCAGAAAAGCCCTCGTCACAGCCCATATATCTTATTGGGATCATGGTCTAATAATCACAACTCAGCCAGCTGCTGATTTTCTGGCTGTGAAACGAAGCCAGGCACTGTACTTTGGCTGCGAAGAGTATATCTTACGAACGTTGCCGCTAGTAAGATGGCTGGTCGTCATACCACATTAGGCATTAATTACGAGATTTCCCATAGTGGCTCGTCGTACCAGACGATACATACCGCGAGCACCCTTCTTCGTCTATCTTTTCGAATCCACTGGCTTCATCTCGATCGTCTCATACCGCAACGACCATTCTCGGGTCTCCTGAATGATCCAGTCTTGAGAGCCTCGATGGCTCGAGTCACCCACAGCCGTTCTGTCCCCATTCTTTTGCCGCGAGGTTTCCGACCTCCCTTTCCCCGAAGCAGCATAAGACCTTCCCACGGTCGCTGATGCCGTGCTGGGCTGATGGTAATAGCTACTACCATCTTGTCCAACTGTGCCTTGACCCCAACCAGTGTTAAATGCCACAACGAACGGTTTGAGACAGGGCAATGTCGCTGCCATGATACTGCAATGCAAGAGGATCTGAGTCAGGATGACTGCGTCGGAGATGTCGAGAAGGAGGTCGTTGGTATGTGCAATGGTGCTCAGCGTGGTTTGCCGCACGATAGAAAGGATGACAATTCTAGGCATCCAGAGATTAGAAGCTGACTTTCACCAAGGCAGGGAACTTTCAAAAGAGCAGATGCCCTACCCGATTCTCGTCCCGAACGCGCCAATAACACCAGCCTTCCGCATTCGTGTCAGGCGGATCGGCCAGACAAGATACAAACTGAGGATAAGCAACGAAAGTTCGGTCATAACATCTAAAACGGTGATTGCTTGCCAGCGAGCGAGCTAGGATTGTCGTCAACTTGAAAGCCATTCACAAACCGAGCAAGGACTTACGATGTTCGCACATTGGCTGATGAGCCACGGATGACGGAATGGACATTTCAAAGAAACGATCAGAATCGATACCGCCGCCCACAAAACAATGCCCGCCATCACTCCCAGGCATGCCCTTAGGTATGACCTTTCTCTTCCCAGACGTTGCAAGAGGAAGAGAACTGACAGTTTGGCTGCACAATGGCCAGCCAGGAACAGAATATTTGTAGCATACAAGTCCTAGACGAGTTAGTCAAGCCTTGCGCACAAAGCTCGGTCTGTTGTGCTCCATCAAGCGGAGTATACCTGTTCAGCGAGGTCGATTTGAGACGCCCTTTGGTGGTTCCCTGTGCTTCCCAATCCATCGTTGACACCTTTCATCGTTACCCCGACATTAGCGATCCCCATCATCTAACCAAATACTCAGGTCTCAGTACTTCCAGATCTGTCGCGTTACCCAGATATCTGGCGCATGGCTCAGTACTCACAGCACCAAATATAGCCATCAGGTCGTCTAGTCCCCACGGCCCTATGATAGTCAAGCGCATGTAGATGCGAAAGAGGCTGACCAGGACCATCCAAGACATGAAGAGAGTGGCGACAACGACCACCAGACCACGACGGTCTGTGTCTGAGATCACATAGGCTGCTTTTGGCATATTGACTGATCCATACTTCTGCTGTCGCAGTGGCAAAGTGATTGTTTTTGAGACCAGCGAGAGACCTTTCTGTCAAATTGCAAGTGGCTCATGTTTAATAAAATCAGTGATTGACACCTCCCCTATTCGACAACAGTTTCAAACCTCTTTGATCCTTGTCTACTGGAGTCGGTCGAACTTAGCCGAGGAAAAAATCGCGCAGACCGGGGTGCTTCTCCCCATTGTCTGATGTAAAACCGGACTAACAGGGATGGATATAAGTAAAATTAATTATGCCATCTACAGAAACGTGCTGAGCAGTGCCCTCCTGCAGCGAAATTCGTGGCACAGTCAATCTACATAACGACGGGGATTTTAGTGTGCATAAGTGCCGTTGCATTTGCAGGGATACTGCGGGATAAGCACTTTGGGAAATTGGCCCGCGCAGGTCACACAATCAATTGTTCCCAACCCTAACTTTTAGCTGCTGATGGACCACTTCAGTATATTAATCTTACCCGTCAATGAAATGTCCAGACCTGCCGGCCTATGGGCACTCCGCGCTACGATGATCACGTTAAGTAGGGGGGATCCCCTCCTTTGAGAAATGTGCGCTCTTTGCGGTCTACCCTCGGCTTGAATACTCTCACCCGCGCATTCAGCTATAATGTCGGCTACCACGGAGAAGGCACCGAAGTCTTCTACGTACTCATCCCCTGGCGAATATGAGGGTTCCACGACTACAAGAAAAGATGGCACGGTGCAAGATCGAAAGGATATGTGGCGTGTAGGCAGAGAACAGGAGTTGAACGTGAGCATACCACGTGGGTCAATACAGCCTGTGAATGAGATCTAACTTGATCAGCGAAACTTTCGACTCCTTTCCGTTGTCGGGTTCAGTGCAGTTTTGATGTGTACCTGGGAAGCCGTCTTGTTGTACGTTTGCCGAGTAGCATGTACTGCACCTTTGACTAACTGGGCCGGACAGCGGTGCTTCGTACGGCCTCACAGATGGAGGGAAGGCAGGAATGATTTATACCTATCTCGGGGCAGTGATAGGCTTCAGCTTCGTGATTTTATCGATGGCTGAAATGGCCTCCATGTGAGTGATTCAATACAAGTGGATGCGTATAGTCGCTGACCACTTCAGGGCCCCAACATCTGGCGGACAGTATCATTGGGTTTCGGAGTTCGCACCCCCCAGTAAACAGCGCTTCCTCAGCTATCTTACCGGTTGGGTGTGTGTCTTGGGCTGGCATACAGGAATCGCAGGCTGCTGCTACACTGTCGCCAACATGTTGGTCGGCTTACTCGCGATCAACTACCCTGACAGTTATGTTTATCAACCGTGGCATGTAACGCTGATCGTGATTGCTGCAGCTCTAGGGGCACTGTTGTTCAACACACTTTTTGCCCAGAAGCTGTCTTTCATCGAGGGTATTATTCTGATCGTGCATTGCTTTGGCTTTTTCGGCATCTTGATTCCACTGTGGGTGTTGTCGCCCACGGCCCCAGCTTCGGAGGTCTTTGGCTCGTTTGAGGACAATGGATCGTGGGGTAATATGGGGCTTGCGTGCTTGGTAGGGCTGACAGGCCCAATCTACGCCCTTATCGGTATGTCGATGTCTTACTTGGCTACCTATTTCTTCATACTGATTCAATCGTGTCATCTAGGTCCCGACTCTGCTGTGCACATGTGTAAGTTCCTTAGCCGTGGCCCCCGCCCCTTACCAGGATCTGGAACTGCATCCAGTTTCCTTGTCAAATACTAAAACCTCACCAGCCGAAGAAATCCGAGATGCCTCCCGCGTCCTCCCCGTAAGCATGGTTAGCACCTTGATTCTGAACGGGACCACCGGCTTCATTATGATTATCACCTTTGCCTTCTGTCTCGGCGACATTGAAGAGGTCATGGCCAGTCAGACCGGATTCGCCTTCATCCAGGTCTTCTGGAACGCCACTGGCTCGACCCGCGCAGCGACCGGGATGACGGTCGTTATCATGATCATGCAGTTCTGTGCTGCCATCAGCAACGTTGCTACGACTTCTCGACAAATTTACGCATTCGCGCGTGACCAAGGCCTGCCGTTTGCTGGATTCTTCTCAAAGGTACAGCATCCTTTGCCCACCCGAATCAATCAATATCTGTTTGATCCCGGAACAGAGTGACAACACAAAAGTCCAACGATTAATGTATGAAAATTAGATTCACCCGACCCTCAAAGTACCTCTCAATGCCTTAGGCGTTAGCATGGTTATTGTGACCCTCCTCTCCCTCATCAACATTGGTTCCGCAGTCGCCTTCAATGCCATTATGTCCCTAGGCACGGCTGCCTTACTTTCCTCCTACCTAATCTCGATCTCGTGTGTGCGTCTCCGGCGATGGAGAGGCGATTATCTCCCTCCGGCACGGTGGAGTCTTGGACGCGCCACGCCGTTCATCGACACCGTCTCAATCCTTGTGCTGGTTCTGATTCTAACATTTAGTTTCTTCCCTCTCACCAACCACCCCGATGCTGCAGACATGAATTGGAGTATTGTGATTTTCTCTGGGGTGGTGCTCTTGGCTGTGGGTTATTATATGCTATATGCGAAGCATCAATATCGGGGGCCAGTGACTAGGGTCAGAGCTGAATAGGGGCTTTTAGATGCAATAGATTAGTAGATAGTATGCCTGCAATGAATAGTTGCCTCCCGCGCAGGGGAAGAGGTATAGAAAACCGCTACCTGACTCGGTCTGAGACGAATGGAATTTATTGCACTGTTGAATAGCGAAGAATTCATTCTCCAAAGGATTTGCTGCCCGCGGGCGCCCGTTTTGTTCTTACCGCTTGCGCCTGGCCATATTTTCCCGGAACTCACAGCTTGACCCAAGCCTCTTTCTGAATCTCAACTCATCCAGGACCCATCAGCTTGAACAGAAGATGACGTCGTGCGTGGGTGTTGTGTGGGGGAGCCCCGTGCTGACAAGTTGACAACCAGGGATCCCCGTGCTGACAGTCAACAACCAGGGATCTGAGGACATGATTATATATCAACATGTCGGAAACAGTGCACGAACCGTGGTTCGCCCACCGCACGAGACTCCCAGATCGGCCCAGATCGAGATCGAACACGACTGACGCCACGGAGCCAGGAATCCTAATAATCAATTTGTCATGCACATCTGCTGTCTGAACAATGCTAGAACAAAGTCAAGCGAGGACTGTTAGACAAGCATGGTGACCTTGTTTGTCCGGACATGAGACACTCAACCCATCCCATCTCAGGCTCCCAGATCAGCATCTTTCAGTCATGACGGAGACGATCAATCCTCAATTATGCGAGGTGAAGGCACTCAAGGCCCTCATTCCGGGCCTTCTAGCAGAGAGTGCGGTTACAGGTATCACTCTCGATTTCGAACATCAATCACGGGTACGGTCGCTAATTTTATGAATGGCTCTTAGATGATGGACGCCTGCTCGTCGACCTACAAGAGAACTGTCCCCGGCTTGCGGGTTTCCTCGATGTCCTCCGGCGCCAGGCTGAGCATCATCGTCCCTGGATGCCAGAAGACAGCATGACGCGGTTTCCGCTCCGGTTGAATGTGGTCATACACGTCGTCGGGTCTCGAGGGGATGTGCAACCTTTTATTGCGCTAGGACAGGAACTACAGAGACACGGTCATCGCGTCCGATTAGCCACGCACCTAGTATTCCGAGATTTTGTGCGCGCTCATGACTTGGAGTTCTTCAACATTGGCGGGGACCCGGCGCAGCTTATGTCGTTTATGGTCAAGAACCCCAACCTGGTGCCCAAGGTGGAAGCGATTACGCAGGGCGATATCAGCCGACGGCGGAAGGATGTGCGAGAGATCCTCGGTGGCTGCTGGCGATCCTGTTTTGAACCCGGGGAGGGCATTCACCCTTTCAATCCGGCTGAGTGTACGGGTGCGCCGCCATTCGTCGCAGATGCTATTATCGCCAACCCCCCGAGCTTCGCACACATTCATTGTGCGGAGAAGATGGGGATTCCTCTTCATTTGATGTTTACGTGGGTTGTTCTGTGGTGGTGGTTGTCTTGTCGATAAATGCTTACATAGAGCACAGGATGCCATGGTCGCCTACGCAGGCCTTTTCACATCCACTGGCGAAAGTTCGCTCGACAAATTCCAAATCATCAGTAGGTAAGCTGATGTCGTACATGATAGCGGAAACAGTGATATGGCAGGGCGTGGGTGACTTGATCAACGAATTTCGCCGGCATGAGTTGGGACTGGAGCGGCTGGATTCTATGCGTGCGCCCAGCCTTCTTTCTCGGCTGAGGATACCTTTCACATATCTTTGGTATGTACAATTGAAGGATATCTATTCGTTTGGGAGCTCGAGTTAAACGGAGTGTTTTTCAGGTCTCCTTCCCTCTTGCCGAAGCCTGACGATTGGCTCGACCATATCGATGTGACTGGGTTCTCCTTTGTGCCGCATGATGACAAGTATGAGCCGCCTCAAGATCTAGTCGAATTTCTTGAAGCTGGAACACCGCCGATCTACATTGGGTTTGGATCAATTGTTGTCGACGACCCGGAAGCACTCACGCAGACTATTCTCGAGGCCGTCCGAATGTCCGGTCAGCGGGCAGTAGTCTCCAAAGGTTGGGGTAATATCGGTGCTGATGAGGCTGATGACCCGAATGTGTACTTCCTAGGCAATTGTCCGCACGACTGGCTGTTCTCCCGAGTGTCATGCGTTGTCCATCATGGTGGTGCAGGAACGACAGCAACCGGGTTAGCCTTGGGCCGACCCACTGTCATTGTTCCATTCTTCGGTGATCAGCCTTTCTGGGGAATGCTTGTTGCCTCCAATGGTGCGGGGCCTGCGCCAATCCCCTTCAAAGTATTGACGGCAGATAAGCTTGCGGGCGCAATTCGGCACTGCATGGGACCCGAGATCAAAGAACAAGCCAAGGTCTTGAGCTGTAAGATTCAAGCCGAGCAAGGTGCCGCAGCGGCAATGGAAAGTTTTCATAAGCACTTGAGCCTGAATAGGTTGAGATGCGCTTTGTGCCCTGATCGTCCGGCTGTATGGCGAGTCCAGCACACAAGCATTTTTCTCAGTGCATTCGCTGCTGCAGTCCTTGTCCACTCGAAGCAGTTAGACCCAAAGAACATCAAGTTGTACGCTCTCTTGCACTTCCATGGTTTTTCTGTAGACTCATCTTTGACAGGCTTCGAATTAAATCCTACGATACGAACCTTGATCCGGGCGTTCCAGGTCTTCCCGGAGCTGAGATGTTCGCTGGGTCCCTCACAAACTTTTTCACCGGCTTCGTCGAGATGCCCATTCAATTAGTGCAAAACTTTGCACGGTCACGTTCCATCAGGTTCGCCGAGAGGTATAGTCTCTCGAGCTATTGCGCGACGCAAGCGCCTGTCTCCCCATCGCGCTCGACACCTCTCGCAGATAAGTCTGGGACTCGTCAACGATCAGACTCGGGCATCTCCATCGCTCCTTCGAGTAATTCGCTGAAATCATCCTCGAGCCAGAGCTCTCTGGACATGCCGACCATGAACCGTGGCACGGCGTCTGTGAGTAATGTACTCATCAATTCTGGCTACACTGGACGTCAATTGTTGGACTGGATCATTGAGATCCCAATGAGCGTTACATTCTTATTGTGCCATACGTTCCACAATGCTCCTCGATTCTATCACGACCAAACTGTGAGAGAGGCACCCATAGCCACGGGAGTCAAGTCAGGATTTGTCGCAGCTGGCCAGGTCAGATTCGCGTATGACGTATCTCTTTGCCACACATGGCTAACGTGTCACAGGAGTTCGTGTACAGCTGGTACGATGGGATCACTGGTGTCGTGACTCAACCTCATCAAGGATGGGATAGCCATGGCGCTTCCGGTCTAGCATCCGGGGTTGGCAAGGGAATTGGAGGATTGTTGATCAAACCTCAAGCAGGTAGGCTTCAAATGGCTTCCCTGGTCTGACGTGCGCCAGACTGATGTTACGTACAGGTCTATGGGGCTTGCTGGGTTACCCTCTAAGTGGGGTTCACCGCAGCATTGCCAATTCCTATGGGAAGAATCGACGATGTTGTGTAGTGAAATCACGCATTGCCCAGGGCATCGCAGAACTCCAGTTGGCCTCGGATGGTCAGCGAGCAGCCGCTCTCGCGCGATGGAAGGATCATTACGAACAGAAGGTCAAGGCTAAACTAGAAAAGAGAAATGGGTAGCAGAGAGGCATTTCAAGCGAGATCAACTCAACATTCTTTCACAACGAACGATTTACAGATTTATTCCCTGAGCCAGCACATTCACCACCTTCTCTTGAAAATCCAAGGCAAGTTCTGCATCTCCGTCGCGGAAATTTCCTGCCAGACAATCTATCGTGGCCTGGGCATAACCGTCGCCCATCTCCTTTGGCAGATTCTGCTGGGCTAGCGCAGTCAAATCCGAGGCGACCTTTTTAGGCCTTGGTAGTCGTCCGGTCTTTTCTGCCTCGCGGATTTTGGGCTCCATCAATCGAGACAATGTCACCCAAAGACCGATCTCTAACAGCACTACACCCAAGGCGTAAATGTCATGGCGCCGTTGAAATTGTCGGGTGGGCTTTCCCTGCCGTTCAGGATGACGGTAGAGGTTCGCTTCGGGTTCGAAGTCCCCACGCATGTCCGTGCCCTGTTGCTCGGACCGTGCGTAGCCCCAGTCACTCAGGTAAGCGAGAATTCGGTCTTGAGACTTTGGGGTGTTTGACAGTCGATGCGCCTGAAGACCCGAGGCGCGGACGCCTGCTGGAGTCTGCAAAAACAAGAGGATTCCTTTGCTCCAGACATTCTTGTGAACCCACTTCGAGGCATGGACATTCAGCAGGGTCACTGCGAGGCAATGCGCCATGCTGAACCTATCATTCAAGGATGGCCGTTTCAGTGGTCGTTTGTTCTCCCGGTCTACAGCGTTGATAAAGCTATGGAGGGTGGTGAGTTTTGATGTCACTGCTGTGTCTTGATGCTGATCCACCTCGTCGGACGTTGGAAGCTTATAGAGGAAGACGTTGCGCTCCTCTTCCGGCTGGTCGATGAACCCTAGACACTCCATCGCATAAATCTGAGGTGGCTCCAACCCTGGTTCAGCCTCGGAGGACTTGTGGCTGTTGAAGGTGCTGTTTTTCAGAAGCCAAGCTAGATTGCGAATGGGCTCCTTCAACTCTTCGATCTCATCGGGCTCCAGATCACCACCTTTCAACATGCCTTCATACTCATGAAATTCTATAACCACCGTCGTGCCGGATGTCGAGCCGGATGGCGTCCAGCGTCCCAACTGATAGCCGCCCGACACATTACCTTCCTCACTGACCTGGCCTTTCAGGCTCTGAAAGTCGGCCGGGGCATGCGCTTCGACCAATTTTCGCCGCTTGATCACGGGCTCCAGCCCGGTCGCCTTCAGGCCCTGATCGTTCTCATCCACTACCCTGGATAGCGTGTCCTGGGACAGATGCTGCATCAAATTGCGCAAGTCGGCTGACCAGTTGGTGTAGGCTTCAAGTATCTTGTGCAGCCGTTTCTTGTCGAACAACGACCAATCGTAGCCCTTCAACTTCAGGGACGTGGCTTTGATCTTGATGCGATGCAGGAGTGATTCCTTGACCTGCTCGGGTTTTTCTAATCCTTCATCCTCGTCATCGCCCATCACAAGGCCATACTTGACAGCCACAAGCTCATACTCAGTCAATGTCTTGCGCATTTGAACAAGCAGGCCCTCGATGGTCTGTGCAATGAAAGGGTCGAGTTTGCCCGGCAGGAGTAAGCCATGATCAGGATGAACAAAAATGCGACGGAAAAAGAGCAGGGTCGAGAGCTGCACGTTCAACTTCAGGCGGAGTTCTGCTCGGTCCTCATCGAAGGACTTGATGTCGGAGATAACGCCTTGGATAAAAACGGTTACCTGGTAGGCCTGCGTGATGGCCGTTACCGCTGTGCCATAAACATCCATTTTGAATGCGATCGCTCCGTCGTTGCAATTGATTGAGACCGAATGATGGATGGATGAATGAAAAGAGCACAGACAGCACAGAGGGGAGGGCGTTGGGGGCTGACAAGATGTCATAGGTGTCAGACGCGGCTGAAATTATGCCGGCTAATAAGCATAGTGAGGGGTAATATGGCTCTAGATCCATAGCGCCGCCACCGGTTCGTTTATAGGCCGGTAGTGAAGAACATATATTTACTTCCCCCGTATTGTGCGTCAAAAAGCACCATCCCTGACATTTGCATACACAACCATGTCGGACGATGAATCTTTCGATCTTCTCTCCTCTCTGGATAATGGAGACCTTTCCCCCTCATTGAGAGACTGGGCTTCCGGCACTGCCGATAGCTATGATGTGGTGGATTTGGACCTGGATCTAGATAGCCTGAGCCTGTCGTCGGCCCATTCTAGTGACCTTTTGGAAGCGGCGATTACTGCAACTCGGAATGGAGAGTCCGCTATTCTAAGTACAGTATCTCAGTTTGCGGGCATATTGTCTCAGACTGGAATCCATGGACCGCGACTGTTGAAGGCCCTTAACCTGGCGACGCGAGCGACGAAGATCGGCGCTGGCTCTCAATTTACTGTCTTCAAGGAAAAGTCGCATGAAGGGTATACCGGAAATGAGGGGCTGGTGATCAAGCGGGTGAACGTGCCTCTCTCACGAAAAGCCGCTCAACGATTCGCCGATACCCCAGACTATCGTCTTCAGTTGCGCACACTTGGGCTAGAACTACTCGCTCTCTGCAATCCGTCCCTGCGGCGTCACCCCAATATTGTTCGGCTGATCGCGTGGGGCTATGACTATCCGTTCGCTGATATGCCGGTTCCGGTCCTTTTCGTGGAAGCCGCATTGATGCCTTTAACGGACTTCCTCGCAGCTGGCAATGACTGCTCGTCCGAAGTCAAGTATCAACTAAGCTTGGATATCGCGAATGGAATAGAGGCATTGCATCATCTGCGTATAGTGCATGGAGATCTTAAGCCAGATAACGTGCTTGTATTTGGCATGGAGAGCGGGAAAGTGCCATTTAGAGCTAAATTAAGTGATTTTGGGGTCTGCATCGATCTGGAGGCCCCTGACGCTCGGCTTACTATGAGTGATTATCGTGGAACGCCCGCGTGGCTGGCTCCCGAGGTGGCCAACGATGATTTAGCACGCTTCTGTCCTTTCAAGCCAGATCTGATGTTTCGATTCGATGCATACAGCTTCGGCCTGACGGTGCTATCCATGTTTGTCAATCGAGGAGAGCCGGTAGATCTTGACGAAAACCCCGAAAATGCAAGCGAGGAGATCTCTGAGATGCTGTATGAGCGTGAAGACATTCCGTCCGCTTTGCGTATGGAGCTTCGTAAGGCGCTGCTCAAGCTTCTCGCGGAAGATCCCAGAAACCGACCGCTACCAACTTCTCAGCTATTGAAGGCGGATACACCTGCGTATGCTTCTTGGTATGTGTATCACTGATATCTCCTTGGAAGAAAGATTCTTAAGTCCATAGGTTATCCCTTGCCAAAATCGGCAATGAGTCTGCTCCGTATGTTGGCACACTGGACCCAATGTACAACAAAGGACCATTGTTCTGGTACCGACTGGATCCGTCCGTTCTGTCTGAGCTGGAAGCACAATACATGGCGGCGAAGCAGGGTGCATCGGCAGATACCCCGGGCGATGTTTTACTAGGAATGGCGCAGACCGTGACAGGGGCCAAGCCGTCATATCTTGACCGTCTTCTATTGTACGTGACTGACGCCGCAAAGGGTAGCCACTCTCCAGCAAGAGCCGTCTATGCTCAAATCATGGCTGCTCATGATCTATCGTCCGAGTTCGACGCGAAAGTGTTGGAAGAATGGACTTTCCAGGCCGTTGCGGAAGGCTATCTCTTCGCTCCTCCATCCGCTCTTGCAACTGAGAAGAGGGAACAGGCAAAGAGCACGTTTCGTCGCAATGGCGGATTTTGTGCAGATCCTTTCCTGGGGAAACAGGCTGTGGTAGATGCCGCACGCAGTCCCCAGAAGGCTGTCAAATGGAAGCTGGAACATGGGTTCATAGTTGATCAAAATGGGAATACCATTCTCCACGCCGCTGCTGCTCTGGGAGATCTTGGAACAATTCGAGCACTCTTCGAGGAAACGGACATAGCTGTTAATGTGTCGAACGACAGTGGGGAGACTCCACTTTACAAAGCATGTCAGGCTGGTCATGCAAGCGTGATCCAGTACCTGCTCCAAATAAAGGCAGATGCGTCCCACACAACGCCGGTTGGATTATCTCCGTTGCATTGGCTCTTTATGTTGCCGGACGAAGCCATCCACTTGACTGCAAAACAGCTAATTGCAGCAGGTGCTGATGTCAACGCTGTTATCATACCTGTTGTGGGCGAGAATAGTGGAGGATTCCCCAAACGAATCCAGATCGTGCATTAGTGAGATCCCATAAGCCTTGTACTATTCTAGCCATTGCTGACGCTACGAAGCCCATTTGAACTACCTCATGGGACACCCCTGCATTGGGCTGCGACTTTTCGCAACCTAGCAGCGATGAATGCTCTCATCGACCTAGGTGCTAATGTAAATGCCAAATTTTATGGCTGTGACAGCGCAACCACGCCCCTTGCACTTGCGGCGTGGTTTGGGGATGTCGAAGTTGCTCAGACTCTCGTAACCCGTGGAGCTGATGGAAAGCTCAACGACTCGATGGGGAGAAACACGCTTCACAGCATGACAAAATACTTCCCTGAGCGACATGGATACCTCCCCCACCACTGGCACGCATGGATCCGGCACGGCAACTGGGAGACATGTCTCGATCATACGAGCAAGCTAACTCGTCTGCTGTTAGATGCTGGGGCAGATGTAAATGCTAAGGACACGGGATATCCACCGCTCACCCCCATTGCTGCTGCTGTCGATCTGGGTGTCTGGAACGGTGGCGTAGTCATTGCCCTGCTCGATGCGGGTGCAGACCTTCAGCAATCAATCTTGTCGGCTGGAGACACTGGTATGTCCCGGGGCAGCTCCTTTGTCGCTTGTCGCATGAACTGACAGGAAGACGTAGTACTTCACTCGTGGGCGTCGATCGTGGGTCCCCGACTAGACTATCCACGCTCATACACTCCTACCCTCCGCCGGATTGTCACTGCCATGCCTGATCTAGACATCCGGAACAAATTTGAAAACGACACGCCCCTGCATTCCCTGTCGACAACATATCACCCCGAGGACGAATTTGAACAGGCGTGCGAGATCCTGCTTGAGCACGATCCTCCAGCAGACCTCAACGCGCAGACCCGCCGGGACGCCACTCCTTTGTCGATCGCGTTCGAGACCAAAGACGACCCAGCTAGGCGTGGTCTCTTCCTGTTACACAAAGGTGCCTCACCAACGCTTTTTACGGATCAAGGTAAAGATATCTTTTTCGCCATCGCCAATAATGCGATTCTTCACGATAAAGACACTTACGACCTGATCACTGCTGTCCTGGAATACATCTGTTCTGGCAGATCCGCCACAGAGAGTAAGACGAAAGGCACCGGGGACATTCACGAGACTTACCAGAAACTCTTCCTCCCCAACCAGGGGGCAATACATAGTCTCGTAGCCGCCGTGATCCGCGGCAAGGTCCGAACGACCACGCTGCTTCTTTCTTTGGGCTTGCGGTCGCGCCTGAATGACCTTGATCCAAGCAAGCCTCGTGGCTTTACTGTCCTCGATCATGCCCTGCACTCCGCCGAGCTCAGTCGCCGGGCCCATCTGGAGAAACTGGCCATGTACAAACCGGGTCCAGCACAGCGGGCCGCTGTAGACGACCAGGTCGTCTATGACGACGGGCAGGGTCCACCTTCTCGAGCTGCAGAAGCATACCATGCTTTTCCGGAGGTGCTGCGCTGCCTGCGCGAGGAAGGTGCAAAGCGGGCTTGTGAGTTAGAGATGTCGGGTAGTCATGCTGATGGTGCTGGTGCTGCAATTGATGGCACGTATATTCAACAGCAACGATGGTGGGATTGGATCTCCATCTATACATATGGATATACCCCGGTCACGCAGCCGCATCGGGAGCGGTGGGAACTACTGTACGAGTTGGCGAGATATCCGGTCGGTTGGAAGGAGGAACAGATCGAGGAGTTGGCAGAACGGTATACGGACGGAATCTGGAGGCCGGATACCCACTTTTTGGAGGAAGAGGAGGATCGCCAATTTGTTGGCGCGGTGATGGCTCAGATTGGAGTGGTTGATGGCGGCGGGGATGATGAGGGTTCGGTGGTGCGGTTAGAGGCAGTCGATCCGGTCAAGGGCAAGGTGGAGGTAACTGTTAGGGTTGCGGATGGGAGGGTGGTTAGCAAGACTAAGGTGAAGTGATTTGATTTGATATATGGATGTGCACATCTGTTGTTGGATTTACGTTGTTGACAATTGTCTTCGGTGCAATTTCTAGACTGCTTCTGTACAGTTTCCTCAAACGGTCTTGAATGTCCACCGTGGCATTGAGGATGGACGAAGGGCAACCCCGCTACAATGCCCACAGACATCCCCCAGTGCATCTCCCATTCCATACCCTAGGATGTAATCATGCAAATGCTGCTCAGGAATCTCGAATATTTTCTCCGGGTGCAAGTAGCCGGTTTAGAAGCCGCTGTTCAAACCGGAATCTAAATATCGGTCACCATGGTCGGGCCCTATTGGAAGTGTAAAGGATAAAGGACAAGCTCCGCAATTAATTCTCCGCCGCAGTCGGCATCGGCATTACATGTGATTATAAGATACTCGGATTTTCAGATTTTCCTGTCCAACAGTGAAAGAAGAGGGTGCGCATGAAAGATGCAAAAAGAGATGGTCCCAGAGGGGCTCGAACCCTCGACTTTAACGTTATTAGCGTTACGCTCTAACCAACTGAGCTATGGGACCCAGTTGATGTATTGTGCCTTTCCTGCTGCCCATATATTGTATTGTGTTATTGAGCCATCGTAGTCAATGGTTCACAGTGAGCTGTGAGCAGCACACCAGTATATGTGTACTGTACCTAGGGTCGAGAGTCGTTGGCTGAAGAGTAGTCTATCGAGATTCTATATTGCAGGCAAAATGAGCTTCCAACAGTGAGATTTATATCCATGTTATGCTGTGTCATCATTTTGTGACATCATGCCTTGCGGAGGGCATGGGGAGCAAATATATACTGGCGGATCGTCATTCGCACCCCGTAAGATTGGACTGGCCGAGTCCGAGCATGGTGATCCCTAGTACAGTGTACAGAAAGTCTTCACTGGGCGTCATTGGAATCGTCACTACTGGTGCTACTTGCGCGGTCACATGATTTTAATGTAGTTGCAATCCCTCCCCGGGCCCTTCTCCCCGGCTTTTCCAAGCTTCTTTGACACCCTTCCATCCTCATCTGACAAACTATGTCCAAACTGAAAACTACGAGCAGCGGCCATAAATAGTCAAACATACACTACATCTGCTGCGCAGGCTATACAGCGTCCGCCAATCACGGAGAAAAGCCCAAGTCCACAGCGCTCCAGCCGATCTGCACTGCGAATGTCCCGGACTTCCGGCCCAGGCTGGATCGCTACAGTCACCACGATGTGTCATACTCACGACAAATGGGGTCCCACCACGCAGTTAACCTGATAGATAATTGCCGAGTCCCCAGTGAAGAGGTGATATTCCCTTTGTCAATGCTTCTCTCATTATCTTATATCTTATCTATCCTGCCCATTAATGTCCCGGTTACAAGAATCGCTGACCAAGGTCGATAGTCTCAACGAAACTGCCCGCCCGCCATTTCGACCACACAGGAAGTCTTGTCTCCCCTTGACCGCGATGACATGACAAGAACATCCATTCGAAATCCGCCTCATAAGCGAAGCCAACGCGCTGCCGCCACGAGGGGAACTCTCGTGTTTACTTCTCATGATGGCTGATCTTCTGCCACATGTGACTTTACCCTGGCCAGGGATGGAAATACATCCCACCCAAACAAACGTTGAAGAAACCCCTCAACCCCCTCCCATACCGGCCTGAAAGGTCAAATGAGAGAGTGAGGTAACATCGCAGTTGCACACACCTCCTCGTTGCTGGCTGGGTTGGCCCTGGCCCGAGGTCCATTGCCCCCCCATCGGCCGGGTCCGATGGAAGCCATCCCGGCTAGTGGGGACTCCCATCGACGATCGCCTGTAGTATCCAGTGGGGAAAAGAGGGAGGCGTCGCCCCGGGGCCTCGCTTACATTCTTTCGCGTCCATGCCTCTTCCGTACTGGCGACTCACGCCGTGCCTTTTCCAAGGAAACTGAAATCTGGGGAAACCTGGTCAATGCGGCGGGCCTTGCCACGGCCACCGGCGATGACCGGCCATCCACCAGCGAACATCGGAGGGTTTTCTATAAAGTGATGAAGCTGGATCTATACAAAAAAGGGTTCCCAATGGCTTAGTTTTAGTCGGTTTGACAGTCATTGTGAGGTGCCGGACAGGATCCTGGCCGATTGTTGTGATCGTCACACATAATTCTCCTTCAGATGCTCTCTCGCTGTTTCGGGTCCCATCCATACAACGTGCCAGCATGTCGCCCTACTTTGGCCTGCGAGGCTCGCAATTGGAACGTGCCGTCATGTGGCTCGTTGTCTGTCCGGCATTCGTGTGCTATGGCTATAACCAGGCCGTCACAGGCGGCTTGCTCACCCTCGAGTCGTTCGTCAAAACCTTTCCGCAGATGAACACGCTCACCACGACGGGCGCGCAGCAGAACTATAATTCGACTATCCAGGGTAATTTTCCTCGTCCAATTCTCCGCCGCATTCAAAATGGAATCTAACCGTCGACAGGCACGGTCGTCGCCCTCTACACCGTCGGTGGTATTTTCGGCTCACTGTCATGCATCTACCTGGGCGACCTCCTGGGCCGCCGGCGGGTCATCTTCCTCGCATCCGCCGTGTCCATGATCGGGGCTATTCTCATGGCGACTTCTTTTGGCTTGGCCCAGTTCATCGTCGCTCGCCTGGTGTTGGGACTGGGCACTGGCGGCTATGTTGCCACGGTCCCGGTGTGGCAGGCTGAAATCTCCCGACCCAGCAAACGAGGCGCCCACGTGGTAACGGATGGTATCTTCATCGGCGCGGGAATCACCATCTCGCTGTGGATCGACTTTGGCTTCTACTTCGTGACGGGGAGCTCGGTGTCCTGGCGGTTCCCGCTGGCTCTCCAGGTGGTGTTGTCGTTGATGGTCATGGCGTTTGTGATGGTGATGCCCGAGTCGCCCCGGTGGCTGCTCAAGCGTGGCCGCCCCGAGGAAGCTAGCGAGATCCTGGCCGCGCTAGCAGACGCCGACCCCGAGGATGCCGCGATCACGCTGGCCGTGCGCGATATCGAACGGTCGCTGGCGCTAACGGGTTCCGGCTCCTGGAAGGATCTCCTGAGCATGGGGGAACAGCGCTTGTTCCACCGCGCGGTTCTGGCGGCTGCAGGCCAGATGTTCCAACAGATGTGTGGGATCAACCTCATAACCTTTTACGCCACGACCATCTTTGAGCAATATCTAGGGCTAGACGCGCTACAGTCACGTGTCCTAGCCGCCGCCATGTGTCTGACGCAGCCGCTGGGGGGTTTCCTGGCCTTCTTCACAATCGACCGGCTGGGCCGCCGCGTGCTGATGCTGTGGAGCGCGGCGGGGATGTCGGTATCGATGGCGATCCTGGCGGGCACGACGTCACTGCCGGACAACACGGCGGCGCTGGTTGTAGCCGTGATCTTCCTGTTTGTTTTCGAGTTCATCTTCACCGTGGGCTACTCCGGCCTCACGTTCTTGTACGCGACGGAGGTGGCGCCGCTGCAGCTGCGGGCCGCTATCAGCGCGGTGTCAACGGCGGCGGTGTGGACCTTCAATTTCTTATTAGCCGAGGTGACACCAGTGGGCTTCGACACCATCTCGTGGCGGTACTACATCATCTTTGCCGTGCTGAACGCGGCGATCGTGCCGACGGTGTATTTCTTCTTCCCGGAGACCAACGGGCGGTCGCTGGAAGAGATCGACGAGATTTTCATGCAGTCGAAGAGTGTGCTGGACCCACCGCGCCTGGCGCGCACTTTGCCGCGCATGCTGCACGTGGCGGATGTGGTCGATGAGACCGAGACGGAATCCGGGGGGGAGACTGGTAATGGTAAAGGAAAAATGTGACGAGGCGTTTCAGCTGGAGAATATTGACGTACCTGTCTACGCGAGCTGTTCGTGATGTATCTACCTATAGCCCGAGGATAGTGACTTGGCCATGCATAATTGGTTCAATATACCGAACGACCCGAAAAGAGGCGTTCTTCGATACGAACTCGAAGGATGAACGATAACTTTAACTGAGGATTGTCGCACCAAAGTCAAAGTGGAGCACGGGCGGAAAAGACCGGAAACAACACCCTGAAGCCGAAGTCGCCAATGATATGTCTACAATCTATCTATCTCATCCCTGTGAGCACTGGCCCCCAGTGACTGGCCGGGGTCTGAGGAGTACAGGAGTACCTCCATTCACCCCCAAGTTCGATCTCTACTTGCAAGAACAAAAACAAAAACAAAAGTATCATGAAACGTTCCTGACATTATCATTATAAACTCATCAAAAAAGCTAGGTAGGTATCTCTATTATATCCTCCAGGGATACATTTACCGCACGCAGTAACCACCGTCGATCAACAAATCAGCACCAGTCGTGTACGAGCTAGCATCGCTGACGAGGTAGACATAGGCACCCTTCAACTCCTTGGCATCACCGTTGCGACCCATGGGGATCATGGACATCCACAGATCCTGGACCTTCTTGTCGACGAAGTCGGAGAGCCCGGTATCGATGTAGCCGGGAGAGATGCTGTTGACGCGGGCGAAGTCGCGCCACTCGTTGGCCAGCGACTTGGCCATGTGGATGCAGCCGGCCTTGGCGACGTTGTAGGAGGTCTGCTCCTGGGGGAAGTTGGCGATGTGGCCGGACATGCTCGACGTAATCACGAAGCTGCCCTTGCCCTGCTTCTTGAAGTGGGGGCCAATCGCCTTGGCGCAGTGGAAGGTGCCGTTGAGGTCGGTCTGGATGACCTCCTCCCAGTCCTGGACGGAGCCGTCGAGGATGCCGCTGTTGGCGGTGCGACCGGCGTTGGCGATGAAGGCGTCGACCTTGCCGAACTCCTTGATCACGTCGTCGACGAGCTTCTGCACGCTGTCGAAGTTGCCGACGTCGCACTTGTAGGCCTTGGCCTTGACGCCGTAGGTCTTGGAGAGTTCGGCGGCGTTCTTCTCGCCGCCCTCCGGGCGCGAGGCGTAGGTGATGGCGACGTCGGCGCCCATCTCGGCGCAGCCGCGCGCGGCCTCAATGCCCATGCCACGCGGGCCGGAGGCGCCCGTGATGATCACGACCTTGCCCTTGAGGCTGAAGAGGTCCTGGAGGCTGTTGGCGCTGGGGACGGGGATGGGCATTTTGGTGGTGTTGGTTTGGTTGATGTAGGTAAGAAAGAGAGAGCGAGAGTTTGGATGGATGGATGGATGGAATTGAGTTTGGAAGAGTTGGATTGAATGATTCTGGGAAAAGAGCAACAGGGGAAAAGGAGGGGATATAAATACGAGAGAAGGGGTGAGGGGTTGGAGGGGCAATGGAGGGGCATGAATCCCTGCAGAGGTACGTACGTGTACGTAGCTCTCTCCCTCCCTCGTATGGTACGTCGTACTTTTTTTCTTTTTTTTTTTCTCTTACATGCTTACCTGCATATTGCATATACGATGTCACAGAGTCCAGCCTAGTGTCTGTTCTAGAGCGAGAGAGCGAAACAGAAAAGAGGGGGAGAAGCAACAGCTTAGGGTCAAACCTGGCGGGAAAAGCGGGGGATGAAGTCATGGATTCCTGCCTTTCCCTCCTCCCATGATGTCATCGCCCAACTAAACCCTGAAAACCCTCAAACCGGCTGAATTGCACTTCTGGTTCCAACTCCACTTCCACTTCCACTTCCACCCAACCCAGTCCACAAAAAAATCAATTCGAGACTTTTTTTCACTTCTTTTCTTTTGGGTGAAATTTGTCACTGGTTTTTGTTCTGTCATGTGTTGGATTTCATAATCAATGCCCACAAGCCCTCCCTTCCCTATCGGCATTGGTCGGCTTTCTCCACTCGGCCCGAATGCAGCTTCATGACGACAACGATCCCTTGAGATCCGACCTTCACCGGGCTGCCGAACCAGGGTCCGATTTGTGGGAAGGGTGGGAAGTATATAACAAAATGGGGAGGGACAAAGGAAGAAATTTCTGCTGCTGCGTGCAGAATTTAGCCTTTGCTGTTGCTGCTGCTGCTGCTGCTGCTGCTGCCTCACACCATGAGTGCTGCTAGTGCTGTTCCTGAGGATAGACGCCCGTCCATGCGGCGGGCCAGTACGGCGTATACCAATGATTTCGATGACTCGTTTTTCGGGCGGTAAGTCATGGACTTTCGTCAATGTGTGGGGATTCTCTGGGCAATTGGGGGCTGATCAAAGGCACAGGGTGCGATCGTTCTTCCATCGTGATCGCCATGTCGGGGTGGTCAGTCGCAATGAGTTGCGCGACAAGGAGGATCTGGAGATTCACACCTGGAATGGCAAGGATGATCCGGATAATCCGTATGTTTAGCTTTTACGGATGCAGGATAGGCGAAGGAACAAGTGACGGACTGACAGGGTGCGGATAGGTTCAATTGGAGTCCCGCGTATAAATGGGTTTTGACGGTCACGGTGTGCTTCATGTAAGCCCCCCTTCCTGGACCCCCCCTCCCAGCCAAACCCCTTTCTAATACGATCTCCTGCGCAGCTCCATCCTGACTGGTATCCCCGCCGGCTCCTACGGCTCCGGCAACGACTACATGGAGTCGCGCTTCCACGTGCAGAACACCCCGTTCCCCAACCTGTACTGGGCGACGTGCTCGTGGAACATGGGGGCCGCGTTCTGGCCGCTGATCTTCGTGCCGCTGACCGAGTCCTCCGGCCGGATGCCCGGCTACTTCGTGGCGTACATCATCCTGATCATCTCGCTGTTCCCGTCGGCGTTCGCGCAGAACTTCGCGACGCTGGTGGTGACGCGGTTCTTCGGGGGCGGGGCCTCCTCGGTCTCGATCAACATCGTGGGCGGCAGTATCAGCGACGTCTGGTACGGGGACCGGGCGCGCAGTCTGCCCATGTCGCTGTTCGGGCTGACCAGTGTCATCGGCATTGCGCTGGGGCCGTTCATCGGGTCGGCGATTGTGCAGATCCACAAGGATGATCCCTGGCGGTGGTGAGCTTCCTTCTTCTTTTTGCATAACCTTTCCGGGGTTGAAACGTCACTGATCCAGGAACGGAACCAGGATCTTCTACATCCAAATCATCTACCTCACCGGCCTCCTCCCGATCTTCTGGTTCATCCTCCACGAGACCCGCGCAGACGTGATCCTCAAACGGCGGGCCAAAAAGCTCCGCAAGGAGACGGGGCGCCCGATCTACGCGGAGGCGGAACTGGACAACACGAGCGTGTGGCGACTGCTGCAGATCTCCTTCGAGCGGCCGACGCGCATGCTGCTCACCGAGCCCGTCGTCATCTTCTTCACCTTGTGGATCAGCTTCGCCTGGGGCATTTTGTACCTGTTCTTCAGCTCGGTGGTGCAGACCTACTCCACCAACTACGGGTGGGGCACGCTGGCGACGGGCCTCATCCAGCTGGCCATCTCGGTGGGCGCCGTGATCGGCACCGCCATCAACCCGCTCCAGGACATGTTGTATCTCCAGTCGGCGAAGCGCAACAAGGAGGTCCCTGGCCGCCCCATCCCGGAAGCCCGGCTGTATACCTCCGTGATTGGGAGTCTGCTGTTCGCGGGCGGGTTGTTCTGGTACGGGTGGGCCAGTTTCCCCTTCGTGCATTGGATCGTGCCCACGTGCGGCATCGCGGCGGCGGGCCTGGGGATCTATTCGATTTATATGGCCGTGGTGAATTACCTGACGGATGCGTACGAGAAGTATGCGGCGTCGGCGCTGAGTGCGGCGAGTTTGGGGCGCAATACCTTTGGCGCGTTCTTGCCGTTGGCGAGTTATGAGTTGTTTGATACCCTGGGGTTCGGCTGGGCGGGCTCGTTGTTGGGGTTCATTGGGTTGGCGTTGTCGGTGGTGCCGGTGGTGTTGATCCTCAAGGGGCCGGAGATCCGGAGACGGAGTCCGTTTATGCGCGAGTCGACGTTTGGGGCGGACGAGGAGGTGGAATTTGAGAAGAAGGAGCAGGATGAAGATGTTGAGGGGGAAGGGGGAGGGGAGAGGGTGGTCACGATGAATGAGACGCGGCATACGGGGTTTCCGCAGCATGATGTAAGGAGGGAGAGGATGCGGAGGGGGAGGACGCAGAGTGGGCAGTGGGGGGAGGAGGAGGTTCTTGGGGAGGGGTCGAGGGCTTGATTTTTGTGTTGTGTGTTTGTAACTATGTGGGTTATCATGGATTGCATGGGTTGTATTATGTCTGGGTTGGGTTGGGTTGGGTTGGGTTGGGCAAAAGTCTGGGTCATTTGTATAGTTTCTTCGAGAATCGGTGTTTTTATCTGCATGTAGAGTACATTACTTAAACAGACACCTGCGCAATAGACATGTTGTCTAATCACAGCCTCACCACCTAGATACACCCCCCCCCATCCCCTCCGCATCCAACCCTATGACCAGAACAGAGTAGGAAAAAACAACTACGCATAATTCTGATGCCAAACATACCCCCCCTGCCCCCGGGCACCCCTTAACAACTCCTCAATCCTCACCGACGCCCGCGTCGGCTCCCGCCCCAACACCTCCGCCATCAACCCATCCCCATCGACCACCGCCTCCCCCTTCGCAATCCCCTCATGCCACGAGACCATCGCCTCAAAGAACCCCGCCGCCTTGCCCCCCTCATCATCCGCCGCATTCCGGGCGACGTATTCGGCTGCCGGCACAAACTCCACCCCCACTTCCTTACTGCCCTGGGAGTGGTGCTGGTTGATCAGATCCACAATCTGCTGGAACGACAGTGTCTCCCGCGCGCTGAGCACGACGATCTGGTCGCGGTAAGCGGCCCCGCCCCGCAGGAGGAGGCGCGCGGTGGCGTGGCCGAGCTCGTGGCGCGAGGTGAAGGTGATCCGTTGGGTGTGGGCTAGTTCTGCTGGGTCTGTGGGGGATGGTGTTGTGGTCGTGGTGGGCCGGGGCAGCACGATGGTTTGCGTGGTGGGGTACCAGTTGAAGAAGAGGGGGAAGGCTTCGGCGTATAGGCCTTCGCGGATGGAGGTATAGGGGATTCCGGAGCTGGGTTTTGTTAGGGTGGGTTCATGCTGGTAGAAAGGGTGGGCAAGAGTGGGGTGCGTACACGCGAAGCATCTCCTCGGTCATGTAATGCGCTTGCTGGACGGCGACCTGCGAGGTCGAGGTGTGGCCGCCGAAGGCGAGGGAGGTGTACCATATCTATTTCTGCTGTTAGTGCCTCGTGTGGGTTGGGGAGCGGGGGGTAGGGGGGTTTGTATCTCCCCAAGAGAAGGCCAAGTGGAAAGGAAGGGGAACGTAACGTACATGCTTCACCCCCGCCCGCTTCGCGGCGTCCACCACTTCCTGATGCTGTCCACGGCGCCGCTCGTTGTCGAAGGTGTTCGAGCTGACGAAGAACAGATTCTCCACTTCCTGGAACGCGGCGTCCAGCGTGCTCGGGTCGTCGTAGTTGACAACACGGAAGGCGAGGCCCTGGCGCGTGAATTCGTCAGCTTTTGCGGGGTTGGAGGAGGCGACGGCGTAGGTCGAGGGCTCGATGTGCGCGCGGAAGTACTCGAGCACGTGGGCGCCCAGGCCGCCGGTTACGCCGGTCAGGAGGTATTGAACCATTTTCGGGGGGTAATGATTAGGAGGTGAGGAGGGGGGTGATGATTCAAGTCAGTCGTTTGTGATGCTGGTTAGGGTTATATAGCTGATCAGATTAGATTAAATTTGGCAGATTGCTGATAAATCAGACGGATTGGTCAGCCGTGCTGACGCGGTGTGGCTGGCGGTCGCATGATGCTGAGACAGACTGGAGACAAAATTTAGGAAGTTTGTGGAAGATTGGGGTCTTGATTGGTGAGTAGATTCGGGAGGTTGCAGGTAGAGATGTTGCAGGCTGATTCAGTGAGGTTGTCGAGCTACCGCATGAGCTTGGTGGTCGTGCGGGATGGATGTGATACCTGGTGTTCTGGGTGTACCGACATCTTGATCTGAAGCGTTAGGGGTACATCTCGCGATGGGATGTCAGCATGCCTAATTCAAGCGAAAACTTGTGCCAATTGCATAATGACTGACTATTGTTCGAAATGTCAGCATGCTTGAGCTGTGGAGGATGTGCCTGTTCCATACTACGACTACCATTGGCTGTGCCGGGCATAGCTACAATTCAACGAGGTCCTCGGCCGTTCTGGGGACATCTCCATTCATCAAATTAAGTAAACAAGGCTATTCACTTTTCGCATCATTATTGTCAGGTATCATGCATCGATCCATTACTCCGGCATGTGCTTGAACGGCTTGGCCAAGTGCTCCTGGCAGAAGGGCAACTTGCTGACCGTCCAGATCTCCGTGTCCTGCTCACGTCAGATCACTACTTCAATCAACCATTATCGGTGCCATGAACATACCGGCTTCAGCTTCTTCTTGATCTCCGTGTCCAGCGTACCCGCCTTGATGGCGATGATCTCCGGGGCGGCGTCAGGGTCGTGGGCGATGGGCGAGCCGCATTCCGAGCAGAAGATGCGGTGCACGGCCTTACCCGAAGACCCCAGCCCCGCCCAGCTCTTGGTCGGCCCGTTGATCGTGAGCTTGTCCTTGGGAACCACCGCGACCAGCGCTGTCGAAATTAGCATCAGCATGCACTCGACTAATCACCAACTAAGCAAACACGTACAGTAGGTGGAACCGCTCTGACGCTGGCAATCGTCGCAGTGGTCGTACCCGACCAGGGCGGGCTCCTCCACCTCGATGGTGTAGGTGACGGCTTTGCACAGACAGTGACCGGTCAAAGGCATTTTGAAGGATGAGGATGTGATTGGATAAGATTGATTGCGATACAGAAAGGAGTTGGCGAGCAAGGTTCTCAGTGAGGACCTTTGGGGTCTGCGAGGTCGTGGAGTATTTATAGGGGGAGCAGCTCGCAGCTTGCAGCTCTTCGTGTTTTGTTGTTCTCGGCAGATCAACTCATTGACGACATGGCGGGGTTGCGATAACTTTGGTGGGGGGTTGGTTCACTTGCGTCACTTGGCAACTTTTTCAACCGGATGGACCACTGCTACGGAGAAAATCGATATTCCAAATACGAATGATACGAATTGGGTCTCACTGCCTCACTTGCACTGATGCACTGATTTGTCACGCTCCATAGGAAAAGCTCTCTCACAGCCAATGGATCGCAGGTTGGCAGCTGTTGTGGCCCCCGCGATAAGAGTCAAGGTTTCACGCTAACCATTTCCCCCTTCCCCCTCTCCGTCCGCTGTCATTCTCGCGCCCCAGTATTTGGAATTTGGGGGGTGAGTTATCCTGGTGTCTGATTATGTTTTTTGTCGTGTTTCGGCAGGTCTCCGATCGTTGATGGTTGGATTCTGAGGTGGAAGGATCTACAGTGGGTCCATGGCTTGGATATCAGCCTGAATGTGAGGTTCGGTCTTTGTTGAGCTGCAAGCTGCATAAACTTAATACGATTCCGAGGGGGGTAGAGCGGTTGACCAGTTGCCGGCCGAGTTTGATAACTGCAACAAATGCGCGTCGCTCAGGCTGTACCACTTTGAGGACTATGCAGTGCACTGTTGTACTGCTATGCAATGCATACTGGGGTGCCAAGGGCTGATGCACAAGAGAATTGATCTCTGCAGGTGGCTGCAATCGCTGACTGGCTCCTTCCTTCTTTGATGTTGCACGGCGCATTTGGAAGCTGGATTATGTCCGCAGAGTACTCGGCTGTTAGCAACAGGCTGAGAAGATGCGTTTGCTATGAGACTGGACCGAGAATTTGGCTCGATCTCGGGAGAAGAAAAAGTAAGAAAACGCTGATGCGGCGCTGTGTTTGAACAAGATGTAATCCAGCCAGCCCCATACCCCTGGTGCTGCTTTCACTGAGCCGCCGTCACTTTCAGCCCTAGGCTAGAGGGTCCCGACTCCCGAGTCATGTGGAGGGGACTCGCTAGCCGGGCTCTTCTGATCGCGCCATATTAAGTGTAGGGTTTAATTTATACTGATGCTTGTATATTTTCTTTGAAAATTACGAACTACGAACTACGAGCTACGCAGGGCATGCATCATAGGATCAGCTTTCTCAAAGAACAACTCCCGCACCTCGCGCCGCACGTGCAGCCCCACCCCCACCCCCCCGACGTACACCAGCTCCATCCCTCACCGCACGGCGCGGGGCCAGGCGGACGCGAACGGGATCCAGACCCACTTGTTCTGGAGCAGCAGCCAGGGGTCCCCGTGGCGCTGGAGGGCGACGGCCCCGTGGCGGTCGAAGTCGTCCACCGCCGCCGCGAGGAGTTTTAGTAGTGAGGGGGCCGAGGCACCCGGGTAAGCGGGCAGCGTGAACGTGCGCGCGCGTGGGTTTCGTAGGGCGGTGCTCTGGCTCAGCGCTAGCATGGCCGCGCCCAGGTGGATGTGGTAGTACAGGAGGAGGAGCCCGTAAATCAGGACGGCGAGAGAGCGGTGGAGGTGGAGGTGGACGCGGCGGCGGAACCAGGAGGGGTAGCGGCGGTTGATGAGGCGGCCTGCTTGGTATAGGGAGGCAGGGATGAATGATTTTTGTGAAGTTGTTCGATGAGCATGAAGGGAGCCTATACAGAGAGTTTCGTCTCGTTGGTTTAGTTTCTGCATGTTTGCCCGAAAACTGCTGGACATCTTCAGCTAATACTCCGTGCACTGATCGTAGCTATGGTTTTTCCAGTAAGAAGCGAAGTTGCTTGCAACAAGTTGAAGATCGAATTTGATAGCCGGTCAATGATAGGAATTGGAGGTGCTGTTTCAGGAAGGAGCAGGATGCCTTAAAGCGTCCTGGATCTCCAATAAGAGGGATGATTTGGATTTAAGATTTGGAAGACGCTTGGCCTGAGAATTTTGTGGTTAGTTGCTCGATGAGTCCAAAGCTTCAAAAAGTTGATAGCTGTCGAGCCTGTCACTTTCTGCGTGAGTTTATCGCTACCAGCTAGGACGTAGTCAGGGCACAACCTGCGCGATCTACTATATACGTCAAGCAATTTGACCGGTGACATCAAATACTGAATGGTACTTACGAGTACGAGCTCTCAAGAAGCTCCCCCATATACAGAAGGGACTACGATAATGCAGAGGACATAGGAGATAGTGACCCATTGTTATATGAGCAGCAACTGTGGACTCGGCTTTCTTGTAGCCGAGAGTCTGAGTCTTATCTCAGCATGCTTTAACAGCTGATATTGCGCGTACCCTCTTATAACATGGTGTCGCACGATTGAATAGATGGCCTGTACTATTAGGGTGAGTATTCAGATGCTGGCCTGAGGCACCAGTCACAGCCGGTACCGGTTTCATTCAACCAATCAAAACAGTTTCTGTCCCGGTCCTCAGTTCGCACATCTCCGGTTCCGGATAGCATCTGGCTGCCATGCTCGATGATTTGCTTACCCTCGCGCAATCCATGAAGTATAAAGTATTGACCAAGTCATACACTATGTATGCCCTCATAGACTTTACAGTAAGCTTATCCGTGACTGCCACTCATGGTTCAGGTTCTGTCTAGTCTCGCGATCGGACTGGAGGGGGCGATCCAAGTATATAATAGAAAGCGCACGCGGCCGTACCTTCCTGTTGGTACTAGACGCTTGCGAAGCAACTAGTCTCATCTGATATACACTTGGTTGAACGGCCAGCAGTACCCATCATACTCCTACTCATTGTTATACCGTGAAGTTGATACCTCAGGGGCTGCAACGACCCGGAGATTAGACATGGCATTATCTCCGGACGCTCCGCCGGCCAACCTCGCCCGCCGACATCCTCAACGTTCACAACACCACCATCATCCCACGTCGCGTCGAAATCTTCGCAGCCTGAAGCAGACCGTCTTTTCAGTCATGGAAACACCATCAAACTCGTGAGTACGTCTGAGCTGGTCTTTTGGCCCCACTAACAGCAATCCCAGGCCCGCACTCAGACGGGCCAAAAAAGCTTGCACCGAGTGTCGCCAACAGAAGGTATGGTCGCTCCATCGTTCCTACGCGATCTGCTCATACTTCTGCAACAGGCAAAATGTGACGCTTACATGAACCCCGATCTTCCATGCTCCCGCTGCATCAGGATGAAAACCCGCTGCGTCATCTCGGATCCATTTCGCAGAGAACACAAGCGCCAGTACGTTGCTCGTTGCTGAAACGGAACGACCAAGCGCTTACCGTTCGTATAGGCGTCTCTCCGAGCTTGAACAGGAAACCGACGAATTGCGCCGAAAGTTGAGATGCGACCGTTCCGAATCGCTGCAACAGTCTCCCATCGCCATGCTGACAGCTGCGGCGGAGATGGGAGTACATTCCACACCGGCCACAGGGCACTTGAATCTTCCTCCTCAACCACACACCATCTCAAACCCCTATCACTCCCAGCTCACACCTCAAATGAGTCCGACTTTGTCCTATCCCCAAATGCAAGTGGTGCCAGTCGAAATGTCCGACCCTACAGAACCGCGCACCTTGAAGACTGTCAAACTAACAGGGTCTGAAATCGACGAACTTTTCCGACTGTACGTGGCCCAATCACGATAGCATAGAAAAGCTCGAAGCTGATTGAATCTAGGTTCTTCCGAGACTACGCCTGCTTTTTGCCCATCTTAGACCCTCAAACGACTCCAAATGCCTACCACGCTCAGTCGAATTTCCTTTTCTGGGCCATAGTCGGCGTTGCGTCGAGATCATACGCCGAGAACCCCACGCTGCTCATGGCCGTCTCACCAAACATCACCGAGATGGCCTTGCTCTCAGTCACGTCGACTGCGCCCGCTTGGCACACCATTCAAGGGCTGTTGCTGGTCCTGACTTGGCCCTTTCCAAAGGAAATCAATAAAACAGATGTGATGTTTCCCCTCAGCGGCATGCTCCTGCACATTGCAATGCAGAATGGATTGCACATCCCTTTGTCGAGTCATGAATTCGCCAAGAGGAATATACCTGCCCCATCGGAAGCAGACATGGCCAGACGGGCCGAACTGTGGGCACGTTGTGTCATCGTATATCAGCGGTAAGCTACTCCTTGAATCTCCAGACGAAACTCTGATCATTGGTAGCGCGTGCGTAACGAAAGGACAATGCCCTCGGTCAATGGTAGACTTGCAGCAAGACCTGGGTCAGCAACAAGTCTTATCTCAGAAAATTGCCCCGTCTCTGGCACTGGAACTCAGATGCCTAGAGCTGATCGCCCGATGCAGCGCAGCCGTATTGGAGTTTGGAGTTCGAACCATGTTACCCGAGCAAGAAAAGTCGTTTGATATTCTCCTGCGCACGTTCGAGCGCCAGGCAACCGAGCTCGAGGCCCTTGCGAACTCAGGTAACATGTTCAGACCTCACATGCTGGCTCAAGACTGACGCTAGGCAGCGAACGATCGATTCCACACGACCATGTGTCGCTTGTGCGTCCAGATGTTCCATCTTTTTAAGCATCAGACCATATATACATCTGGCTGCCTCACACGACTTGCGACCACGGCATGTAGGACTATCGAT
This sequence comes from Aspergillus aculeatus ATCC 16872, assembly GCF_001890905.1. Lineage (NCBI taxonomy): Eukaryota > Fungi > Ascomycota > Eurotiomycetes > Eurotiales > Aspergillaceae > Aspergillus > Aspergillus aculeatus. The sequence goes on from NW_017962988.1 coordinate 1,192,333, forward strand.
TGTATCCAGGAACTTGGGCAAAACATGGCCAACCTTGCTAGTGCTCCAATGCAGATGACCTATGGGCTTCTTCTCCCGGCATCGGCGCTCCTGCGAATCCTCAAATGCTCCAACGATACTGACCTAGACATTGCAAGAGGGAAGAAGGCCCTCTTCAGTGCGATAAACATGGCTAGACACATGTCAGTGGATGTTCATGATACTGCGTCGAAAATCGCAATAGTCATGAACCAGCTCTGGAACAGCTCCAAGGTATTCCGAAAAGCCGATGGGACCGGATTCATCGCACTCCGCATCCGCAGCCGCCTCGTGCTCAGCCCTGTTATCGATACGATCTGGTGGTGGCGCGATGAATTTGAGCCACAGTTCTATCCTTCTAGCGCAGCCCAAGCGACTGTGGCTGAAGGAGGTGTGTCACTTCCCCCACGATTCTATTGGCAAGCAACCTGCCTACTGACTCGGAGATAACAGCCGACTCTACTAGTACCCAGATAAGCGGACCGTCCAATGCCCCCTGTGGTCTTGCGGACCGACATGATCCCGTGCTGTTTGATGATCAGTTCCTTGCAGACTTTGAATGGGCACTAAGCAACGACGGCCTCCTGCAACCGACCGAGCCATATGGGTCAGCCTGGCCTGCCGCAGGGACGATAGCCTAGACTCGATCGCTCAGAGCCCCTAGCATCTTTACCATACACCCGTGTCTAGGCCGTCTCAGAGGCAGGCCGCCACAGATGCCAAGCGGGCGGGATCGAAGACGGGAGAGACGAACGTCCTGCAAGCGAGCTTGCGCCACCGATACCACAGCATAGGGACATGATTTTGCCGACCAGATCAGCAGCTCATTGCTTCCGACCTGAGCACGCTAGTATCGAGCACCATGCACCTTCATTATGGCCGAAGTGGCCACCCACCTGTAGATGAGCCTGAAGTCGTTATCGCGAGCTCAGTCAATTGGCCTAAGTCCAGGTTGTTGTTATCATCCTCCGTGCGTAGGCGACGATTACCGAATGGCACCCCTGCCCACCCGTAACAGCCTGCGTTCCCCGCGACTTGAGCCGGAAATCGAAGCATCGGACATCGACCTTCGAATCACAAGTACAACACTGGCTAGTCCAAGGGGGGGCAGAAGCACTTGGCGAGTATACACCGAAGAAGCGGTGTCCGTGCCCAGGAGGCAACGGAGATGCCCGGAATGGGAAATAGAAAGGCAGGATGGTGTGTGAGACATGATGCATGAGATACGAAGTAGCCACAGCATAACTGGCTAGGCCAAGGGGGCGAAATCCTCGATGCCTGGGAAGCCGTCCGCACTTTCCCACGCTTACGTCTCAACTAAGACTAATATTCTCCGACATCCGAAGCTCTAAAGTCAGAGTCCGACAAATAACATACAAGACCAAGGTGCCTGAGTGTGTCCACGACCATACGGCAACATTGCGTGAGGTCAGTGTCGGATTAGGTCACCCTCAGCTAATTCAGTGTTTATGACTCCATCCTTCCCTTACTGACAGGAACCAGCAGGGATGGGCCAAGATCAAATGCAGCGGCGCCCGGGGGCGAGGGGGGAAGATGTAGGCACGGAGTATCTACGGACGAAGTGAGGATTTGCTCCGGTGCTCCGACAGGTTGTTGACTTAACTTATCAAACGTATCACGCGTCGCATATCGCCCGTCATAAATATTACCCAATACCTTCCAATACCTTCCGGAACCGGCTAAATCAATCTTACAACAATCTTCCCGGAGTTGACCGCCTTCGAATTTCTTATCGCTGGCTTATCGTGAGGTGAGACATCCTTCGACCACTGCATGGAGTCTTCTCGCCAGAGACCCAGTGTGGAAGCATTCAGACTCTTCTCTAAAGCTCTCAGGCCTCTCAATCGAAGTCCCAGAGCTTGCTGCTCCATTTCCATCGAGAAGAGTGGTGGTGGTGTCAGCGGCGTGTGGCGGTTGTCCCGACCATCGGAACTCTGCACGGAAGACCGACGTGAAAGGATGGAACAATCCCTGCCTAGGCTGCCTAGGCCAACTGGCTGCATTAAGACTTCTGGGAGCGAAAGCCAATAATTAGCCAAGCTGAAGGCAGTCTAAGATGGGTGGCTTGACCGGCCTACTCCGGATTGGTGCGCACCAACCAAGAATGAGTCCAGAGCGCCTCGCTAGCTTATCGTGAACAAGCCTGAATCAAAAAGGGGGATAGTGCGCCCGTCCACAATGTCTGGCTGACCTGGGGAAAAACTGCACTTATCAGCGTCCGCTGCAGCGTTACATCTTGACCATTCATGCACGCGGGGAGTAGCTCTCTGTTACCCACCCCCCCTTTCAGTTCTTCTTGAAAGCCATCTTGCCACCGAAGGCGAACCTACGTTGTTTATCCAATCAATACAGCTCTCCGATTCCGCCGGCCTCCCCTCCTTCCCACCCACAGATCGGAACCCAATTGATAATACGGTTTATCTGGTGATTGCATTTGGGCTGAATTTAGAGTGATATCCGCTAGAACCTCGGCCCCCGGGTCAATGCATTTGGCGGCCTCCATGATAGCCTCCCTCCCCGTCTTCCCCCTAGTCAACTTCAGTCTCTAGCAACCTCAACTCCCCACTCTTGGCAGTGGGATTCCCACTGAAATTGTCCCCGTGACTACGTAAAACCACCCTTCTCTGGTTCGGCCAGTGAGTCACTGTCACTGCTACTGTTCCCCGGTCTGTTTTCTGGTTCGAAGGGCGCAGTGACGCGGACGCTGCAAGCGAAGCTGATATGGAAGGGCGGGATGGGAAGGGCCGTGCAGGTGGCACACGCCTTACGCATGGCCTGACCATGTTCAAGTCTACTTTAGTCTCCCCCGGTTTTCGCTAGCCAGTAGCCAGTAATCTCCATGCATTGGGAGATGCCTGGCCAGTGTGTTAGTGGTAACTAAGTGGTAACTTAAATGAATACGTACCAGGTAACACTAGCACATGGCAAACGAACCGGGGTACCACTAAGGCGGCTGGCTGATAGCCGCAAGATAGCCTCGACCACATTCACTGGCCGTTCCTATCAGCGATTTAATCTAATTTTCGATTTTCGCCATCGATAAAATCACCGGGCTACCGTCGGCCTTCACTGCATATCGCATGGTGGCTAGCCAGGATTGGAAGGTCGTATGGGCTGTATATGTACCTGCCTTCCTCCGCCTGTTCGTCGTTCCTCTTTCTTGATTCTCTTCTCCAGATCAACCTCACCTGTCTACTTGTTCTTACTGAGTGTCTCATCTCTCAGTCTTTAGCTCCTCTTTTCACCCTTCACCCTTGCTCTGTGGCTTTGAAACCACCACGATGCAGGAGAAGGAAGTGGCCTACTCCACCGCGGTGGCTGATGAGGCAGCCCCGGAGGAGACTGCCATGCACCTCAAAAACCTGAAGTTACAGCATCAGTGGGATCCCAACCTGCCCGATGAAATCGCCGACGAGATTGATGAAGCCCTCCACACGACCGACAAGGGGGCGCGCGAGGGCATGGCCCATGAGCTGCTGGACGACTCGCCCTACCCCGAAGTACGCGCCGCTGTGCCCAACTACGACGAGGGTGGCCACACCAACACCATCCGCGCGTGGACCATCGGTATGATCTTCGCCACCATCGGTTCGGCCCTGAACATGCTGTTCTCCATGCGCAACCCTTACATTGTCATTCCCTCCTATGTCGCCCAAGTCGTTGCCTACCCAGTGGGTGTGGCCTGGGCCAAGTTCATGCCGAACAAGCAGCTCAGTCTATTTGGCCGTCAATTCAACCTTAACCCGGGCCCCTTTAGCAAGAAGGAGCACGCCCTCATTGTTATCATGGCCAACGCGACTTTCGGTGGTGGTGCCGCCTACGCAACCGACGTTTTGTTGGCTCAGCGCGCTTTCTATAAGCAGTCCTTCGGATGGGGGTTCGAGATCCTCATGTGTATCTCGACCCAGATGCTCGGATTCGGTCTGGCGGGATTCTTCCATCGGTTCTTGGTGGCTCCCGCAGCCATGATCTGGCCCTCCAACCTGATCAACTGCGCCCTGTTCACCGCGCTTCACGACACCCGCAAGCCAGACCCGTCCAAGGTCAATGGGTGGACAATCGGCAAGTACCGCTTCTTCCTCTACGTGATGATCGGGTCCTTTTGCTGGTACTTCTTCCCTGGTCTCATTGCGCCGTTCCTGAGTTACTTTGCCTGGGTCACCTGGATCAAGCCCCAGAGCCCGGTTGTGAACCAGCTCTTTGGCGGCGAGACTGGGCTGTCGCTGATTCCCATGACGTTTGACTGGACGCAAGTTTCGGGTTTCAACTTCAGCCCCCTTATTGCTCCCTGGCATGCGATCGCCAACACTCTCATCGGCATGGTGATCTTCTTCTGGATCGTGACCGCTGGTATCCATTACAGTGGGACATGGTTCGCCGAATTCCTGCCCATCAGCGACTCCAGCAGTTACGACAACACGGCCACTACGTACAACGTCTCTCGCATCATGACGTCGGAGTTCACCCTGGACCTGAAGGCTTACGAGGAATACTCCCCGCTGTTCCTGTCCACGACCTTCGCCCTGTGCTATGGTCTCTCTTTTGCTACTATCATTGCTCTGCTCGTCAACACCGGTCTCTTCCACGGCAGTGAGCTCTGGGTGCGCTTCCGCAACTTCGGTAAGGAGGAGGAGGATGTCCACGGTCGCCTGATGGCTCGCTTCAAGCCGGTTCCGCTTTGGTGGTACGGTGGGGTGGTGGTGGCTATGATTGCCATCGGCCTTGGTCTCGTGCTCGGTTATCCCACCCATTTGGACTGGTGGGCCTTCTTCGTGGCCTTGATCATTGCCGTGATCTGGTACGTGCCCATCGGTATCATCCAGGCGTCCACCAACATTGCCCTCGGCTTGAACGTCTTGACCGAGTTCATTGTCGGCTATATCCAGCCGGGCAAGCCCATGGCCATGATGCTGTTCAAGACCTACGGGTACATGAGTATGTACCAGGGGCTGTATTTCAACCAGGACATGAAACTAGGTATGTGCAATGCTTCTGTTCACCAATCACGAGAAGAAGCGCGCCGACTAATCGTTTGACCAGGTCACTACATGAAAATCCCTCCCCGTGTCTCCTTCTCCGGACAGATGGTTGCCGCCTTGTGGTCCTCTATCGTCCAGATCGCCGTCATGAACTGGGGTCTCGCGACCATCAAGGACGTTTGCAGCTTGGATCAGCCCAACCACTACACCTGCCCCAACGGCCGTGTGTTCTTCAACGCCTCGGTCATCTGGGGTCTTATTGGCCCCCAGCGGATGTTCTCCCCGGGTCAGATGTATGTTAACCTGCAATGGTTCTGGCTGGCGGGTGCCTTGCTGCCCGTGGCCGTCTACCTCGCCGCTCGGATGTGGCCCAAGTCCAAAATCCGGTACCTCAGCGCTCCCCTGATTTTCGGTGGCGCTGGCCTTATCCCCCCGGCCACCCCGCTCAACTATCTCACCTGGGGTATTGTGGGTATGATCTTCAACAAGTACATCCGCGACAAGTTCCGCGGCTGGTGGATGCACTACAACTACATCTTGTCCGCCGGGTTGGATGTCGGATTGGACCTCTGCACGATCCTGATCTTTTTGACAATCGACCTCACCGGCGCGAGCTTCCCTGACTGGTGGGGCACCCGCATTGCCAGTGGTACCATGGACACGATGGGCACGGCGATCCAGACGGTTCTGACCAACGGGACCTTTGGCCCGACGAAGTGGTAGTGCGAGCGAGTTGCCTGTACACCGTCCATAGCTTCAGGACTTTTGTTGTTGAATGGTGGAGGAGGGGTATTTGGAGGAACGGCCTAGAGAGAAAGTACAAGCCCGCCGGTGGACCTGGCAGGGGCTGTGATTTATGATCCCGACGACTTATCTCGCTGTATTATTATCATGTTATAATCCTTAATTCTATCTGTTGGTGATCTGACTTGGTTGAGCTATCTCTTTCGTAGGGCACTTTCATCGTGATTGTCATGTTGTAATGTTTTGTGACCAGATAGTTAACTTAGCCTCCTAGCTGCGACTTCTCGCGCATCGCCCGGAAGCATTCCGCAACGCGAAAAAAGGCCTCCTTCGGCACCCATTGAGGCATTCCGACCCGATTCTCCTCCTGGTCCCCCTTCTCCACCTCCGGAAGGTACTTCACCAACGAGAAACACATCATATCGAAGTCCCTCGCCCCGACCCCGGCCGGCATACAGGGAAACGCAAACACATAGACGAAGACGGCGTCCACCTGCGCCTCGGCCCTGGCCAGCAGCCCCAACTGCGACTCGAGGTAATCGGCCTGCTCGCGCTCGCTCCGCGTCGGGACGATATCCCCCTCAAACACCCCACTCCCATCGGGATTCCGGCCCTTGAGCAAGACGAAGCCACCATCGCCGCGGACGGCCGCGCCCTCGTACGCACAGCATCCGACCTCCATCACCACGAGGGGTTTGTGTCTCTGCTTGTTGTTGTTGTTGTTGTTGTTGCTGTTAGGGTTAGAGTCAATCACGCGGTGCTGCTCCAGCCCCGCGAGATATTCCGAGGCCGTCTCGCCCCGCCGGTAGTAGTCCACCCCGACGAGATCAAACAGGTCCCAGTCCACGGCCTCCCAGATGCCCGCGGCGTAGGTGACGGGGCCGTGGAAGTGGGTGCGGATTTCGGTCACGAGGGTGCGGAGCGCCGCGTTCAGGAGCGGGGATTTGGCGAGGATAGGGGGTGGGATTGGGGGGCCACTGTTGGTAGTAGTATCGCTGGTCGCACTAGCATCATCATCTCCCCGACCAACGGCTGTAGCAGCAGCAGCAGCAGCAGCAGCCAACTGCCCCCCAAACCATCCCGCCCGCTCCTCGAACGTCTCCCCCGGAAACACCCCGCGGCTGAAGATACTGTACTCGCACCCCGCCACGAAGACGAGGTCGGTCAGTCCGTCGTGCACGCGGAGCTGCTCGGCGACCTTGGCGGCGGCACTGAGGTACCTGCCCGTTTCGGTGACGTCGGCGTGCATCTTCCACGGGTTGATGTAGACGGTTAGCCCTGCGGCGTGGGCGAGGCGGGCAGCGGTGGCGAGGCGGTCGAGGGGCTCGCCTTCTAGGCGGACGGCAGTGGCGTGTAGAGTTTCGGCGATGGTGTGCATGTCGTGGGCGACGTGGGTGGGGTTGAAGGTGAGGATGGAGAGGGTTCTTGGGGTGGTGTTGGTGAAGTTGAGGCCTACGTCGTAGACGATGCCGGGGTGGGGCATTTTGGTGATGGGGGTGATTCGGGGGAGGCTTGGAGGGGGAAGTGATGGCAATGGGAATGGGATTTTTTTGGAGAGTAGGAGAAGTGTACGTACAGGTTTGAGGTGGTTTGCGTGTGCTTCAAGGGAATATATACACGCCCTCTAGTATACTCTGTATAGGGTTGAGGCCCGGACCGCGCAGCCTTGGCGTTCCGATCTCCGTGAAATCTCTCTCCGCCTCGGGCTCGGCTGTCCCCGGCTCAACTTCTCTCTGACACACATTGGCCGCTTCTTTTTTTGTGTGTTGATGGGCGCTGACTGGTGCACCTCGTGCTCGATTACTCATGTCTGGCGCCACTGGGAGTAGCAAGAGGGCAAGAGACGAAGATCTCGAGGAGGGTCGCCCCGCGGTGGAGAAGGTGGCTGTATGGTTTTCAGGTCTCTCTACCGGGTAGTGCAGGGCTGGATGCTAACCCTTTCCAACACTTTCCTAGTGTGATCGATGTCGTCAGCGGAAGGTGACAATTCTGAAAGAAACTCGCACCTTAGATTTAAGCACTAAGTGCTTGCTGGCAGACCAAGTGCGATAAGAGAAGCGGCAACGCGTTCTGATTTCGAGTGTCTAGTAAGTTCCTGGTTCTCTCAAAAGACTTTGGTCGTTGACGGACAACAGCGAGCGGAGACTGGAGTACATCACGAACAAGCTTGATCACCTCGCAGAGGTCGTTGGTCGACTGAGCCATGAGCACTCCAGCCATCCAACCCTTGTAGGATTGCGTTTGCCATTGCAGCCCTCACTACACCAACCCAGTCAGTCATATTTCTCTGCTCCTACACTCGCGGAAGGAATCGAATCCACCCTTTTCGCCCATGTGATCTTCACTGCCAAATGCCCCCAAGCGGCAGTGATGGACCCCCACCTCCCTCCTAGCAATGTCCCCGAATTGACTGCCGCGCTGAATAGCCTATGGAGCACGATAGCTGCACAGAAGCAACAGAATCAAACCCTGGAATCCTCGCAGCCATTTGCTAAGGTGCTTCCCCAAAGCTTGACCTCAGACTTCAAAGACCTGCCGATCCCCTCCCTAGACCGGATCATGGCATGCTTGAGACTCGCTTACGGTGTGTGTATTTCATCCTCCCCGGCCCCCCTCCCTTCTCAGCGGCAACTGTTTCAAGACTAACCGGATTGTCAAAGAGTGTTCGCCCAGCCAGCTCTATTGGCCCTTCGAGTTCGGATCCCTGGGCGACTTCACCCACTACGTGACCCGAGTGTGCTCGCCGGGCCCGATCACGGAGATGGAGCTGATCATTGTGCACTACGTGCTTGCCTGGCTGTTCACCGAATGCGCGAACCTCACGGGAGGCGACCCCCTGCTCAAGCAGGATTACGAGGTCCAGGCCCTCATCTGCCGACAGAGTCTGGAAACACTCCTTGGTAGTCTGTCCTTTCATGTAGCCACGAGCTTGGACGCTGTGTGTGCTATGTACATGGCTGTATGTTTGTTCTGTATCCTTATCCACGGCTCTTGTTGCAAGTTGCTGAATTACCCACTTTCGCGATAAAACAGACAATTCACTGTCTCCAGCACGGCAAACCCGTCACCGCGTGGTCATTCATCACCCGGGCTTCACTCATCAGCCAGGCCCGTCGGATGGAGCGGATGACCCGGTACACGCGGTGTCGGAAGTATGGCCGGGTTTTTCGGGCCTTGTATGATGTTGCTGCTGTGTTTGTTAAGACGCGAGATCAAGGGAGGATGGAGGTGTATGGTGGGGAGATGGGGGTTGGGGTTGCTGAGGGAGGGGAGTTGGAGGGGCTGGGGGATCTGGATGCATTCTTGAATTGGAGTGGGGGTGGATGGAAGTGATAGCAGTATAACTTTCACTTACTTCTGCACTTAAAGCTATACACAATGTACTTGTACCGTGCAGCCCGTCTGTGCAGTATATACACATGACTGACACAGAACCAGTACAGTACTAAACCGGGTTCCCCCGCATATCAACCGGCATCTCCCTCCCCGACCCCAAGCGCTTCGAAATCCAACGATCAATCGGCCCAAACCTGGCCTCCCGAATCCGGCCAAAATCCCGACTATACCAGTCCACAACCTGCTCATCAGCCCAGTCATCCAGCACAATCATTATCCACCTCCAAATACCCACCCATGCATCATCGCCACTTTGGACCACAGGGACTCCCCCCACGCCGAAAGGCCCGTGGCGGATTCCTCCTCAACCGCCGCCCGGACAAATCTCTCCACCAGGGCTCGCTCCAGCGCGCAGTGCAGATTACCGTAGCTCTCGTATCGCTGTGCTGCTGCTGCTGCTGCTGCTGTTACCGTTGCACCTGACTCATTTCGGGGAGCATTTTGCCAGTGCCAACAATCAAAAAACATGCGCGAACGAGTTGGGAAACAGATACAGCTGCATGTCCTTTTTGTTGGGATCGTCGCCCAGAAAACCGAACACGGCGCACGAGCGATCCACGCGGTGGTAGCCGGCGTTGATCTCGGCCAGCATCTCCCGGGGGTTGGAATGGCACGCTATGATGGCGGGGTGGGGGTTGCGGTGGGGGCACGCTGCGTTGAAATCCGGCCTTCGCTAGGTGGGATTGCGCGGTGGGGTAGTCGGCGTCTTGGACTACGATCATGGGGGCCTAATCACAGATTGCCAGAAATGAGAGCAGTGGGGGGTTCGGATGGATTGGTGTTTATATTGTTGTAACGACGGGGGATGGTGGGGATGGGCTTACGTACCCCAACTCCGAGGGAACGCCCAGATACCACATCGCGAGTGGGCTCCAGGGAATCACGATGATCGGTTGAGGATCTTGCTCAGGCGCAGGGAGAGGTCGTCGGGGGTGGTCTGGCGTGGGCGTCGGAACGTTGTTGCTGTAGATGGTGGGGTTTTGCTGGCGGAGAGACTGGTTTTATTTCTTTATGAGATTCGGGCGGAGGTAGATGATACAACTTTGGTTGGATGGTTTGTGAGACGTAAATTGTGTTATGTACTATTTGGGAGCTTTGGGGAAATGGTCGGAGGCTGATCAAGCCGGGTGTGTCTCTTGCCACGTCTTCCATGCATAATTCACTGGCATTTCGCTACATTTACCTCGGATAGGACCAGGATACAGCGTTGTATATCCCGTCGGGGTCCTTACGGGCTTGCATAGGTCACTTGCGCCATTTCTATTTCTCATATACCCTTTCCTTCATTTCCTTCCTTTTCTAACCTTGTATTTTCTTCTTTTCTTCTTCTTTCTTTGCCTCTTCTGTGCAAATAAGAAATGAGCAGGTTGATATGAGGGGGGAGTATGTGTGTTGTATGTAAAGCATGTATGAGTGCTGTTCAGCTAAAGTACACAATCTGTATAGATCCAAACCAATTCCTCAATCTACTCGCGAGAACCAGAACACGATGCCAGCCGCACCACTTCGCACCACTAAAACCCATAAGTCGACCACTTGGCATCCACCTTATCCTGAATTTCCCGAGGATAGTTCCCCCGGTAAGAGGCCTCCTTATACGTGGGCACCTCGGAGAACTCACTGGCGAACATGCAGCAGCGCACGACCTTCACATGATTCGCCCCGGTCTTGGCCCCATGCGACACGTACGGGATCAGCCCGATGTTGGGGTACTGGTCGAAGAAGTACTCGTTGTCGCGGGGCTGGCAGCGGGTGGCGTTGGCCCAGATGACGTCGCGCAGGTTGGTGGGGTCGATGTCGTCGCCGACGAGGTAGACGATGGGGATGTAGTAGCCGGGCTTGGAGGCGAAGACGGTGTGGCCGACCTCGCGGCTGAAGGCCTCCATGGTGGTGCGGCGGGCGCGCAGCTGCGCGCGGTCGACCTGCAGCACGAACCAGAGGCAGTGCGACTCGAACGGGTTCCAGACCATCGTGATGGGCAGGCCGGCCTGCTGGCAGAGGGTCAGCACCTCGGCCGCCTGCGTCAGCCCCCAGACCGTCTCGCTCTCCTCGGGCGCGCGGCCCGTCACGCAGATGGGCAGGATCGGGTCGCGGCGGTAGGTGATGGCGTCGATCCGGTGCAGCGGACACTCCTTCTGCTCCCCCGGGAAGATCAAGCCCGGGTACTCGGCCATGGGACCCTCGGGCGCGGTCTCGGTGCGCGAGATGACTCCCTCGAAGACGATCTCCGCGTTCGCCGGCACCAGGATGTGGTTCGTTTCGGCCCGGGTCACCTCGACGGGCCCGCCGATCAACGCCCCGATGTACTCGCTCTCGTTGACCCCCTTCGGCAGCGGCATCCCGCTCACCATGATCGCCGCGGGCGGCACCCCGAAGCACAGCGCGAAGGGGCAGTCCTTGCCCAGCTCGGCCCACATCTGCCGGATCACCCCGATGTCCTGCCGCGGGATCATCGGCCCCACCAGCGTGCGCTTCCCATGCAGCATGCTGCGCGTGATCGACCAGTTCACCCACGCCCCGTCGGGGCTCTGCACGATGTACATCCCGAACGTCTGCAGGAACTTGCCGCCGTCGTCGGCGTGCAGCGTGGGGATGGGCAGGGCGGTGAGGTCGATCTCATCGCCCAACAGCTTGAACTCCTTGGCGGGGCCCGTGGCGACCTCCGTCGGCGGGATCTGAGGCAGGTGCTTGGCGGCCCGGAACTTGTGGATGATCTCCTGTCCGGTGGCGGTAGACGGGAGTCCCAGCGACTTGGCGATGCGGATGAACCGCTTGCCCGGCTGCTTGCTGGCGCCGACGGGGGCGCCCAGCACGCGGAAGAGGCCGTTCGGGTGGCGGCCCTTGAGGCTGTTGAACAGCGGCGCTTTGTCTTCGGTCTCATAGACCTTACGTGTGATGGCTGCCAGCTCCAGGTCCGGGTCGACTTCTTCGTCGATGGCGACCAGGTCGTTCTCGGCTTGGAGGTCTTGGATGAAGCGCCGGAAGCTGGCGCAGGCGGGTTGGGTGGATTCTTGGGGGGTTGTTTCGGCCATTTTGGAGGATGTAGGCGAGTCTATGAGAAGGTGAGTTAGATGAGTGCTGTGAGAGAGTTGGATATGAAAGATTTGTGTCCCTTTTATAGGGCTAAGTCGGCGTGAGGTGTCTGGAGTAGATACCTCAGGCCATGGCAGCGGACGGAACATATCTCCCAGCCGGGGATAGCGGGGTAAGGCCGAGCGGCCCGAGCCCCGCTCTCCGCTGACTCATCAGCCCTAATTCGACCAATCTCAATTGTTAAATCGTGTGCTGAAGTCAAGCTATACGCGCCAAGAGGGATTAATATGTTTAATATAGCACCAGTTGCTGCGAAACTACTGGATCGAGTTAAGGTGTGCCCCTCCTTAACCCCGCAATCTGCTGCCGACTCCCGAGACCACTGCTGGCCTTGAGTAATGGAAACGTCGATTGCATCACGTTCAGGAGAAGGAAGACCACCTCTGAATACTGAGGTGATCAGTACATAAACCCGGCAAACTGCCGAGTCGCTCCAGACATTCCTCGTCCACGTTCTAAGCCTCCCAACCCAAAGCCTGTCATCATCGTCTGCCTCACCCCTCACACACCAAAATGTCCACATCCACCATCCCACCCACAACCACCTTAGCAACCCGCCGCAAACGCATCATCATCGCCCTCACCGGCGCGACCGGCACCATCCTGGGCATCCACGCCCTCCTGGCCCTGCGGGCCCTCAACGTCGAAACGCACCTGATCCTCAGCAAATGGGCCGAGAACACCCTGAAGTACGAGACGGACTACACGGTGGCCAACGTGCGCGCGCTCGCCGACTTCGCCTACAGCAACCACGACCTGGCCGCGCCCATCGCCAGCGGCTCCTTCCGCGTCGACGGCATGATCGTCGTCCCCTGCAGCATGAAGACCCTCGCCGCCATCAACGTCGGGTACGGCGAGGACCTGATCGCCCGCGCCGCCGACGTCATGCTCAAGGAGCGCCACCGCCTCGTGCTGGTCACCCGCGAGTGTCCGCTGAGCAGCGTGCACCTCGAGAATATGTTGGGCGTGACGCGCCACGGGGCGATCGTGTTCCCGCCGGTGCCGGCGTTCTACACGCGCCCGGCCGGGTTGGCGGACGTCGTCGAGCATATTGTTGGGCGGGTGTTGGATCTGTTCGGGTTGGAGGTGGAGGGGTTGCCGAGGTGGGAGGGGTTTGTGAGGGATTGATTGGGAATTGGGGTTGGGTGTGTGGGTTGTGGGTTGTGTTATATAGAGGATTGGTTGCTTTTGGTTGCGGGACTGAAGTATTGTGTTGCTCGTGGTTGTTTTCTACTGGAGACTCTTCAAGTTGCTTCTGTTGTTTATAGAAGGTGTTGTTTTTCTGTTTTGAGGAATAGATATACATAATGGTAGTTGGTATTCACTCACACTCTCCAATCATAACTCGTGCTGGAATATCTCAGAGGGTGGAATTGAGGACCCCATTTGTTCTTACAGCAGGAGACGAGAGAACTACTCAACCACATTTTACTACGGTTGAGGTATTTTATTGGGGGCGCCTTTCATTATTTATCATCTCAGGGCGCTATAGGTTGAACTTAGATACCAATACAATATGAGTTATCACTTACTTTGCTGTTGTAAATGAGGTCAGACGCGGCGAGCGTGGAAACCGTGTGACGGGTGGATGCTATCCTGTCTTTGAAGGAGTTTGTGTACTGGTTTCCGGTTTGCAGAACCTACGGCTGGAGCTGCTGACGTTGAAGTTTGAGGCGCTGCGGGAGACGCATCCGGGGATCAAGGGGATGGAGTTACTTGTTTATAGTATGCTATGCATTGCTCAAGGCTTAAGCCAGTAGGCTTATAGTCTTGTGCACTGGGAGGAGAGAGATTTGTAGTCGGGATGAGGGATACTGTCCGAGACACACAGGAAGGCAAAAGGCTGCGCTGCCCGGTAAGCGTACCTGCATGACTTCGCCCACCAGGGCTCGCTAAACATAAACAACTCTAGCGTGGTCCTCGAGCAGACCCTAACTGTGGCTTGATCCAATCCAATCATCGCCAGGGATCGCAGAGATGAAAATACATGCTTCTCTCAGCGCATCGAGATGAATGCTTCCCATGTATATCCAAGATTCACATACGATGATGGAGAGATTCATGTACAAATCTAATATTAATACCAACACAAATTCACTCGCTTATCCGACACCGTCTACCCCTATTTCAAAAACATCCTAAACCCTCTCCACCCCTCGCCATCCTCCGCCCGTTCAAACAAGACCCCCAACTCCGCAACCTTCCCACGTAGGCTCAGACAAGCTCCCAAAGGCCCAACTGAGAAACCCCCCCCCAAGAGCCGCCGCGAGTGATGGCCGCGTTGGTTACGTCGGGGGGTGAGGTGGTGGTGGTCATCTTTGTGGATGGGGTTGGTGAGACGAGGTCGTGATAGATGAGAAGGATGCAGTAGGAATTAAAGCTGCATTATTCTCGATTACAACTGTGATGAACCGCACGGTTGTTCCACGTCTTTATTTGATCAACGACATTAAATCCAGTCTGCCCGGATTCTCTTGTTCAGTGGGCTAGGGCAAATCCGAGGAAACCTCAATAACCTCATCCAATCCCCACGACGTCGCAACGACATTGAGCAATTCAGACCCAAAGAAATGGGCTGATGCCACCAACTGTGTAGGTCTTGGCTGGGCCGGTCTGGCTCGTGGAGAGGAAAGGGGAAAGGGGGTCCAACCGTTGCGAAGACAGCAGCAGCCGTGTTAAGCGCGTCTCGGCCCGACATCAACCTTGCCAATGAAATAGCCCTAAGTGGAGCGAGCGGGGAAATGCCATCTCGGCCACATTGCAGGCCAATCGATTGTAAAGTGATGTGTTGTATCAGCCATGCAGATGCACAGTGCATAGATAAGAGAGCTACTGCTGCTGCTGCTTGCGTCTGTCAGCTACCATTAGTGCCTTTTATTTCACTCATCCCCCAACTCTCTCCCACTACTCCTTTTTCCCAGAAATTTCCCAGAGAAAACATGTCGCCCACACCCTGGTGGAAAAACGCCACCATCTACCAAATCTACCCGGCCAGCTTCCAGGACTCCAACGGTGATGGCATCGGCGACCTCCCCGGCATCCTCAGCCAGCTGGACTATATCCAGTCGCTGGGGGTGGACGCCATCTGGGTGTGTCCGATGTACGACAGCCCGCAGTACGACATGGGCTACGACATCCGCGACTACGAGGCCGTGTACGCGCCCTACGGCACGGTGGCGGACGTCGAGGCCCTGATCGCGGGGTGCCACGCGCGGGGGCTCCGCATCCTGCTGGATCTCGTCATCAATCACACCTCGCACGAGCACGCCTGGTTTCAGGCCTCACGCTCCTCGCGCACCGACCCCAAACGCGACTGGTACATCTGGCGGCCGCCGCGCTACGACCCGGCCAACGGCGCCCGCAGCCCCCCGAACAACTGGCGCAGCTTCTTCGGCGGCAGCGCGTGGACCTTCGACCCCACCACCGAGGAATACTACCTGCACCTGTTCGCGGAGCAACAGCCCGACCTCAACTGGGAGAACGCGGCCACGCGGCAGGCGCTGTACACGTCGGCCATGGAATTCTGGCTGCAGAGGGGCATCGACGGGTTCCGGGTGGACACGGTGAACATGTACAGCAAGCCGGCGGACTTCCCGGACGCGCCGGTGCGCGACCCGGCCAATCGCTATCAGCCGGCGGCGGACCTCTTCTGCAACGGGCCGCGCATGCCCGAGTTCCTGGCGGAGATGACGGCCATCCTGCGGAGACACAGACCGGCCGGCGACGCCATCACCGTCGGCGAGCTGCCCAACACCCCGCACCTCCCGGACGTCCTGCAGTACGTCGGCGCGGCCGCGCACCAGCTCAGCATGGTGTTCCAGTTCGACGTGGTGGACAGCAACATGGGCACGGACCAGCGGTTCGACACGGTGCCGCGCACGTGGACGCTGAGCGACCTGCGCGCGCGCGTGGGCGCCACGCAGAGGCTCATGGACGGCAGCTCGGACGGGTGGAGCACCGCCTTCCTCGAGAACCACGACCAGGCGCGCAGCGTCTCGCGGTGGGGGGATGCGGATCGATACTGGGCGGAAAGCGCCAAGATGCTCGCCATGCTGGTCGCCAGCCTCTCCGGGACCCTGTTCCTGTACCAGGGCCAGGAGATCGGCATGGTCAACGCCCCGCCCGCCTGGGACGTGGCCGAGTACAAGGACGTCGACAGCCTCAACTACTACCGCTACGTGCGGGAGACCGCGGGCGAGGGTGATGATGACGATCCCGGCGCCCTCCGCAGGGCCCGCGCGGCCCTGGATTACCTGGCCCGAGACCATGCGCGCCTGCCCATACAGTGGAATGCGTTGCCGCACGCCGGGTTCACGGACCCCCGCGCCACGCCGTGGATGCGCGTGCATGACAACTATCCCACGGTGAATGTGAAGCGCCAGGCGTTGGAGGACGGGTCGGTGCTGAATTTCTGGCGGGCGTTGGTGCGCGTCCGGAAGCAGCATCCAGAGGTGTTTGCGCGGGGCGTGTTTCGGGATACAGACCCGCAGAATGAGGCGGTGTTCGTCTTTGAGAAGATGGGCCGGAGCCAAAAGTTGGTGGTGGCATTGAATTTCACCGGGGAGGTGCAGTCGGTGGCGTTGGAGGGTCAGTTTCATGGGAAAGCGAGGAAGACGCTAGTCAAGAACTATAAGGAGGAGAGGGAGGATGTTTTGCAGCCGTATGAGGGCAGGATTTATTTAGTGGAGGTTTAGTCGGCTTTTTATGGGCCATATCGTCTCGTTTTGAGTGTTTGGAGAGACTGGTTTAGCAGGCGTAGATTGACAGCGGTTACTGTTCCAGATTTCCTACCACAGAGATTAGACATTCAGTAGCTTGATTTCGTCGTACACCCGAGAGTGAAGGCTACTGAACCGTCCGCCATCGTTTTTCTTACTCAAGGCTAGTCTTAGTCTTGGCCAACTGCATTCAGTCTGAACCAATTCCATGTTCATCCTATCGCACTGTAGTGCTGTAACTACCCATCATACAGATAGCTATCATCCACAAACTCCGCCTGATGGAGGAGACTATGCACCGCTAGCTGATGATGGCGCTCAAACCCATCCGACCCAGTCAGCCGATCCGGATTCGGTTCTCGCGCCTCTTTAGACTGGGGGCTACTGCACGCTTCGATCCACACCTTGAGATCCGAGATCATCCCCTTCGCATGCGCCGCCCGCCCAAAGTTCCGCTGTAAGAAGGCCCCAGCCAAGGATGCCTGCTCTAGCGCCGTGCCCGGCGACGAGGACAATGAGTCCTCTGAGCCTCTCTGCCCTGAATCCCCAGCCAGATGGAGACACAGACGCGCCGCGTGGTAAACACACCGGGCGATATCCACAGAGAAGAAAGTTGGAGGAATGAGAGCCTCATTGTGCAAGATGAAGTCAATAATGCACGCGCTGTGCTGGTGGCATTTGTCCCGGGCTTGAAGGACAAACGGGCTGGAGCTCAAGGAATCGAGAATCGCCAGAGACGCAGCGCTGGGATGGCCGGCAAGGAATATTCGGGCCAGATCACAATGTGCTTGATGCCATGCGACTCGGATTTCGAGGACCCGTCCCAGCCACCGCGATGGTAGCTGGGTTTGGGACTGGAGATTATCATGGCTTGGAGAAGGGGTCCCAAAAGATGCGGTGATTTGGGCGCCGATCTGCAACAGGCTTGTCTGAAAGCCTCGAGCAATGGCATCGAGATCAACGACGGGCTGTTCCACGAGGGCGAGTTGGCGAGTCAAGCGAATGATATCGCGACGGACTTTGGACAGACGCAAAATGAGTTCGAGCGTACCGTGCAAGGTCGGGGATTGATCGGTCGGGAGGCCAGACGGACGACGGATCATGCACTCCGGTATTGGCGAGCCGAACATTTCTTCGCGGCAAGGGAACTGCTGGTAGATCTCCCCATAATCGATAGTACTGTAGCCCGGAAGACCGACCGAGAAGTACCCATCAAGTAGAGCCATCGTCCACGCAGCTCTGCGGCGGGTCTCTTGAGCCACGAAGCCAAGATGGGGACTTTCGTGGTTGAGACGCAAAGCAGTTACTTGGCGACTAGCGAGCGATGCCAGCATGAACGCTCGCCCGAAACCACCTACTTCGGCGTGATAGTGAATGATGAGAAACAGAGCTTGCAAGTGAAAGATCGATGGCCTCTCGAGCTGGTTGAGGATGCGACTTTCAGCCCGTGCAATCCAAAAAGCGCTATCGTAGGAGACTCGCCCTGAGAACGGACAGCGCAGATTGACAATGGCGCAGATCGCAAGCACGAGGCTTTCCTCCAGTCTCTTTTCCGAGTACATTCGTCGGATTGAGGACTCATGTAGGAAGCTGTACCCTGGGAGGGGATACAGGTACTGAAAGTAGAGGTCGAGAAACTTGATCAACTCTTGCTGGCTTTGAAGCGGAGACGTACTGAAGTCAAATAAGAATGAGCCAGTGACGCAAATCAATAATAGACTGACATACGTACCATGTCTCGTGACTCTCAGCGCTCGAAGCATGGTCGGTGCCCTTCCTCAAAAAGATGCCAGCTCGCTTTGACCCCGGGTAATGGCAGTCACGATGTCGCCTTTGACAATTGTCACATTGGGGCATTTCTCCAGAGCAACGAGACTTTTGCGCGCGACATCGTAGGCATGCTCGTGCCGCTCGACGACGGTCGGGCTCATCCTCATTCCTTCGCTGGGAGTTTTCTGAACGCGATGCTGATCTCTGGAAAGAACATGTATATTTCAACCGCTCGCAGTTGCTACAGATGTCGAATTTGCGATCACATCGAACCTAGATACAGACTTAGCTTGGAAATGACGACATTATCAACGATATCCACGTGGGCTGCCTACCTTACGTGACCGACACTGGAAGCACGGATCCGAGCGCGGTCGATTCAAAGAGGTCGCCATGAGTATGGAAAGAGAGTCAGTCACATCGCGCCTCGTAGGTGCTCTCAAGAGCACCAATCCACCTCAGATGCGGAGTACTTGGGGTTCTTTTGCGGATTGGTGGAGGCGATGGCGCAACCGAGAGCCAAAAAGGCGTCAGTGCGGCATGTACTGTACTTGTACGGAGTAGACTATAGTTAATGTGGAGAATGTGGAGACATCTGATAGGAACAGAGGCCAAACGCTGGAAGGGATCGTTATCCGATCGACAGATACTAGGCGTGCATTCTACTCGTATTTCACCCTTAGATGATGTCCACCGAACATCACCAATTCCTCTTGGAGCCGTTTTTCTTTAGTTCTTCCTGGAACAAAGAATACGCGTCAAACATCCCAGAATCCTGAAAGTACGCTTCATAATGGGCAATCATCTCCCCCAGTTTTTCCGGATGGCTGTCCGCCAGATCGTGCACTTCACCCAGATCAGTGGACAGATCGTACAGCTCCCACTTGCCCTCTCCGCGTGGTGGAGGGAGAAAGACGGCTTTCCAGTGGCCGACACGGACAGCGGCTATGCCCAGCTGTTCCCATCCCACGACGTCGGAGTCGTACAGATCAACCC
This sequence comes from Aspergillus aculeatus ATCC 16872, assembly GCF_001890905.1. Lineage (NCBI taxonomy): Eukaryota > Fungi > Ascomycota > Eurotiomycetes > Eurotiales > Aspergillaceae > Aspergillus > Aspergillus aculeatus. The sequence continues at coordinate 1,212,068 of NW_017962988.1, forward strand.
TCCCATCATCTGACTCCAAGAGCGGGCGCCAGGAATGTCCTCTTGGGAGGGCTACCTCTCTTCCCCGGAAATTTGTCCCTGGGTGGTGCAATCCCGCAAGATCCAGCACGGTCGGAAGCACATCCATAACTGTGGTAAACGTGTCCGTGATAGCCCCCGGCTTCATATTCATCATCGACGGATACCGCACGATGCACGGGCAGCGAATGCCACCCTCTGTGGTGAAAGACTTAGTGGCTCTGCACGGTGCTGTGGCCGCCGACGCCCACTGCGGTCCATACCATACAAATGAATCGTGGTTGCCCAGGTTCTCCAAAGAGTTATCATAGTACTTTTCAATCACATCCCCCACTGTCTTCCCGGCCATGACCGGAATAGCCTCCAGCAGCTGTCCCTCGGCCCCATTGTCGGACATGAAAACCAGGAAGGTCTCGTCCCACTCCCCGGTCGACTCTAGGTACTGCCGCACCCGCCCAATGTTTTCATCCATGACATCGACCATGGCGGCGTAAATCTCCATCGTCCGACTTGACATCCGCCGCTCTGCGTCAGTGAGTTCGTCCCAGGGGGTAGTCCCCAGCGTGATGATTGGAGCCGGATCGACCCCCTCTGGTACCAGATCTTTTTTAATCAGGCTCTTCAATCGACGCCTTCGCAGAGCAAGTGGCCCGTCGTCGTACCAGCCCTTGTACTTCCGGATTGTGTCTTGCGGCGCCTGCAACGGCCAATGCGGCGCTGTGAAGGCGAGATAAGAGAAGAACGGCTGCTCTCTCTGCATCTCTGTCCGATTTCCCAGGATCGACAAGAGATTATCAGTGAAGGTGTTTGAGGAATAAAAGTCTTCGGGTAAATCCGTTGCGCCGTTAATGAACGTATCGTCGCGCATCCACAGTCCCTCCTTGTCCCTGAAGATGACCCGCGGTTTCTCTGTTGTGTCGTAGAGTTGCGGTTCGTGGTTGAAGTGATTGCCTGCGCCAGGCAAGGTGGCAAAGACTTTGGTGAAACCTCGAGAGCAAGGCGCCACATCCTTAGTGAGACCAAGATGCCTGCGATTGTATCGCCATCGGTTTACGGGTCAGAATTTAACCTCCACATTACTGAATCTCGGTCACACGGTCGCATACGCACCATTTCCCGGACATGCATGTAAAGTATCCGTTATCCTGCAATATCTCAGGCAATGCGGCCACCTTGTAATTCAGGTAGCCCTCGTAGCCTGTCTTCCCATCGAAGATATGAGGAAACCGGTTCCGTCGCTCAGCCATGACCCCGAGTCCGGCGATGTGAGCGTCGGTGCCTGAGAGAAGCATCGCGCGAGTTGGCGAGCATGACGCTGCGGTGTGAAAGTCGGTCATCCGCAGACCTTCCTGCGCCAGCTGATGGAGGTTGGGCGTGTGAATCTCCCCTCCGAATGGGGAGGTGTCGCTAAACCCGAGGTCATCAGCAACAATGATCAGAAAATTCGGGCGCTTTGTAGATGGCATGATGGTTGAAGTCGGAAGCATCTGGCTTATCGCACGCTATCAGTGCAGGCGCGGACTGTTATGTATGATGACCGTCACTAGCATCTCATCTCCACTGGGATCGTGCGGGAGGGGCGGGGGTTTAGTGGCGATGTTGCCATCACTTAAAACGATGGCTTCATCTGCATCCCAATAAGCGGTCGCAGAACCACGGCTGTCGGTCGCGCTACGGCTCTCGGTCGCTTAGTGTTTTTTTTAGTTGCATCTTGGCTTCATGGGCGGCCATCAACCGTGAACATCTTCCTCCCACGAAATCTGGGACAACTATCGCAACATCGCGGCTCACGGTGACGAATATATCCTCAAAGCTATTAAAGATGGATGACCCGCGATAGGAATCATCCTGATGAGTATATGCCAGATCACTGTGAGCTGGGATTGACCTCTCCTCAACCACACGATGTCAGCCTTTGGGAGCTTCAAGCTCAGGTCCGGTCTGGTGACCAGGAACATGCTGGTAGCATATATGCTCATTGGCTTGAGTGTTTTTAGTTATGGGTTTGACGATTCGGTATACTCAACCATTCAAACCATGGACGGTAGGGGAGCTTGAGCCTGATATCGGCAATTTGCCAGCTAACCTCAATTAGCCTTTGAAAAGCAGTTCGGATCGTACAACTCTGCAACAGGCGAATACGGCTATACCACAAAGCATCTCGCCTATCTCAACTCGCTTGGTTCGCCCGCGAAAGCCTTTGGGACCGGGCTGGGCTGGTTTGTGGGCGAGTACTTCGGCCGCCGGCTCTGTTTTATCAGCATGCAATTCTTATGCATTATGGGAATTGCGATCAGCTATACTGCCACATCCTTTGGGCAGATCTTGGCCGGTCGAATGGTAGTGCAGTGCTTCATTGGATGGGAGAGCTGGCTGGTACCCATGTTTCTGGCGGAAATCAGTCCCGCCGCCATCCGCGGAGCTACGGTGGTGGTGTATGTGTTTGCTCATATCTTCGGCTCGTTCATTTGTTCAATTATTACCTATGAAACGGCCAAGATGGAGGGCAATGCCTCGTGGAAGATCCCAATCGGCGTGATGTGGACGTTCCCGTGCTTCATTCTACTTTGTTCGTGGTTTGTCCCAGAGAGTCCTCGCTGGCTGGTACGGAAGAACAAGGTCGAGGCCGCCACTAAGCAGCTTCAGGACTTATACAAGGATCAGGAAGTGGACGTGGGTCATGAGGTGGCGGTGCTGCAAGCATCGATCGAGGTAGACGCCGAGACGAAGGGCACCTGGCTGGAGTTGCTTCAGGGAACCAATCTGGTGAGACAGGTCAACACCTTGAGACACATACCTACTGACAGAACACACAGAGGCGCACCATGATTGCAGTCATGACTGCCATCTTCAATCAAGTGACCGGGCAGAGCTTCGTGAGCCAATACGGCACTCTCTTCGTGAAGTCGCTGCATGTCATGAATCCATTTGCCTTCGCCATGATCTCCCGTGCACTGACCTGTATCGGCCCCCTAATCACCTTCTCCCTCGTAGACACCACCGGCCGTCGGCCGATCTACCTGATCGGAGGGGTCATGACAACTGCATTGCTGTTCGCCTGCGGTGGCTTGGGCACCGGGACGATCACCGACGACAAGAAGCGAGGTGTCTGCGGTGTGCTTATGATGTACGGCCTGTTCTACATCATGTCCTTTGGTTCAATGTACAGTATCTCCGTGCCTCTCTTCCCAAACACCACACTGACTCGTGCGATAGCGCCGTCATCGTAGGAGCCGAGACCCCACACCTGCGCCTTCGCGATCAGACTTCGTTCGTGGCGTGGACCATCCGCGTTGTGTGCGATTTTGCTGTCTCGTATTCCCTGCCGTATCTGCTGAACGCGCCGTATGCGGACCTGCAGTCTAAGGTTGGCTTTATCTATGGCGGCCTTTCAGCGGTCGGGGTGATCTTGGGGTACTTCTTCCTGCCCGAGTTGAAGGGTCATTCATTGGAGGAGCTGGAAGAGATGTGGCGACGCCGCATTCCGACACGAAAATTTGCCAGTGAGTCATTTGCTCTTAGGGCTGCAGAGTGTGACTAACCGAACTGTAGCCTGGAAAGCCGATGCGAGCGATAGCGAAAAGGTGGCAGATTTGGAGTCGGAGAGAGAGTTGGAGAAAGACGATGTTGGAGTCACCGGTCGCTACGTCTAGTTTTCGACACCAAACGTTGATTTTCATGATAAGCATTTTAAATTTGACGTTTCAATGACATAGAGAGGAGTCCAGACAGCAGAAAATGGTGCTCCAACACGTATCTGACTGAAATTGACAAGAGGGGTAGATTTGTTGTGTTTTGAAGAACGTTTCAAATCATTGCTATAGAGTACGCGACCGATAAGTTACGGGATTGTTTCTGCCACCGCCCAAACCTACATAGTACCAGCGGGCGTTCTGCCGACCATAGCGGTGAAGCGAACGGTCACGTGGTACTCAGGTGGCCGCTCTACCGGTCTTTCTCACCTGAAGATCGATAATTACTCTCTAACTTATCATGTGAATACATCTCGGAAATGAGGGTGGAGGCGAGTGCTACAATACAAGCATCATTCACCTGACTTCTTGATTAAAATCATGAGTTGCTCCACAATGGTACGCAGTAATCCTTTGTTCACCATCATCACTCACATTTTTTTCTTCGAGAAACAAAAAAGAAAAAAAAAGAAAGAAAAAAACACTATTCTACCCTCACTGGAGCTCGGTGCGCTAACATAGAAATTCTTCCCGCCAAGTCGACTAGAGAGACCTGCACAAGCGACTTTAGTCTGCTATTATCGCCCTTGTTTGTAACAGTCTACCTTGCCATATACCGCGTCCCAGAGCTCGTGGTCTCCCATTGCCGTTACGGAGGTACGATGGTGATCCAAATAAAACACAAGTGGCTTACTCAGTGCGCCAGAAGGAGAAGAAGTATCACTACTCTGCAGAACCAAGCGATAAGAGCGATCCTGGAGCGGTGATAGAACACCAGATACCCGAAGCCCCGCGGGCTGATACAGGCGATCACGCTTCCAATCGGCAAGCTGTGCCTTATCCATCCACATCTCTAGCAATCCCTCTTTATACTTCGCATGGTCATTCCAATTGAAAATGGCCCGAATGACGCTAGGGTAGCCAAAGTCGGCGGCCGCTTTCAGCTGGTCCGCGAGGTGGCCGTGCCGCGAAAAGAACTGCTCCTCCCTCGCGACCATCGCCAAAGCTACCTCAGGCTTCCCCGCCGCCAGGGTCGTGACAAACGACAGGCCCCAATCCAAGGGGGGATTCAGATCCAAGAACGCATTAATGATCCCCAGCGGAGCCGGCACGCAGTCCATGATCCGCTGCAGGCGGTGGGAATTATGCAGCGCCGCCGGAGTCGGAACCGTTGAATCGCGCGCATAGTATCGGAGCGGCTCGAGCTGTTCCACAGACGCCCCCGGTTCGAATGAGGAGGCGCGCAGCAAGAAGTCCGGATTGTCCGTCAAGGCTTGCCGAACCAATCGTTCGTTGCCCAGGAGACACAAGGGTCGGAAGGAGGAGGTGTCCGGGTGCTTGCACTTCGCCCCGTAGGAGAGCAGCAGCGCCGCAAATTCCTCTTGCTTTGCCAACGGCTGCCGCTCGAACATTTTACTCAGTGGATCAGATGAGGACGGCATAGGTATGCCGGCTTCTAGAAGCAAGCGAGCCAACCCACAATCTGGGAGGTAAATCGCGCGAGACACAAACCCGCTGCGCTCCTCATTGAAAGGTCGAGCGATTTCTTTGTGGTCGTGATACACAAGACTGGCTATCATCTCAAGATCCGGACGGCGCGTCTCCCAAATACGACAATATGCGTAGACCGCCTCATCCAGGGGGTCGCGGCCTGCACACGCGCGCACGAATTCACGCGCCGCTTGGAACCCGCGCTGGGATTTGGCGTCGGATAGTGGGGCAAGGCCGCCTCCAGATTGTGCGTTGGTGTTCTTAGAAGCCATGGCTGGATGGTCGAAAGATGGTTGGTGGATGTCGAAGGCTGGGGAGGGAATTTGAGGATGGGGGATGGTAGATGAATCGTTTTCACGAGGAGCAAACCCCACTTATTTATACATCAATCTGTCCTCGAGGAAATCCCTAGCAGATGAGCCCACTATGTCTGGTGGTGTATTCACAACGCGTTCTCTTTGTCTTGTCTTTGCTGAGAGAGGGAAAAGAATCGTCTTAGCTCGAGGACATAGTTAAGTCTTTGATTTCTTGTTAGAGAAAGCCGATATAACAGACAATCGTCACAGGCAAGTACGCAGAGCATTATGGTATCAAGAGGTAGGGACGTCCAGAGCCCTCTTGCGACAATACCTCTGCAAAGCATAGATCCTGGGCTTTGTTGGAAAGTACACGGCAACCCGACCAGTCTTTGTTAGTCTGCAACGCCCAAGAGCTCGTGAACGATGGCATTATGGCAGCAGGACAAGCCCATTGTTTCTTCACCGGTTTGATTGTTAGCGAGAATTGAAAGCAAGGTATTTTGACAATTAGTTGCTAATCACAGACCTTTTAGAATATGTATGTTACACAAGGAAATAAGTCAATTGTTAAACTGTCCACAATGACCATCAAAGATATCTCGTTCATCGGTTCAATCATTTCCTACCTACCACAAAAACACATAAGAAGCGCGCAATGCTCTACTTGGTTTCTCCTTAGCCTACCCTTGGCATAGGACATCGACTCACCCTTGTCTGTACACCATAACCGTCTGTATTCCTCCCTTGATCCTTCCTGAAAGATCCACCTGATCCGTAGCAGCCCCATCATGGCCTCCGGTAACATGTGTTTTCAAGACCTGGTCACCGCGATCAGGGTTGAGTTCTCTCGTTGTATCGAGCAAAAACATCTCATGCGCGAGAGTTGGGCGGTGGTCAGGACGTCGGATTTTAGTCTCTGGATTGATAGATGGGGGGTCGCAGCCGGAAAGGCGAGATCGCTTGATGCTAGGCTTCAGGCCCTACCAAAAGCAGAGCAGAGGTCGCTAGAGGAAAGCCTTCGCGGGCTCAAGTTGGCCTTGAGTGATATCCAGAAACTCCGTGGTGAGGAGTGCGAGAAATCAATCAGTTTGATCCCGATCTTATACCGCCTCAAGAGGGCTTCCTAGCTATATGCAACTATGTAAGAAACACAAAGTTCATCGGCCATATCAAAGCATCGAGGAAGAAGGTCGCGAAAAGGGAAAGTGCTAATACTTGTAAGAGAGAAGGAAAGTGGGTGTAGGTACTGTAGTATTAACAGCAGACCGTCTAATCCGAAGGGAAGCATTTCGTTTTACCCAGCATTTAAGCTTCACCCCAACCCGGAGTATCATAAATATACGGGGAAAGAAATTCCAGACAAAGGCCCCGATAACAGACGCCAACCAGAATACACTTCAAGAGAGATAGACACGCAATACGGCCCTACTCTGCCCAGAATCCAGTCGAACAATCCGACGAGACTGCTGGTTTCACTCAAGAAACCGGGCGAGAATAATGCCGTAGGCAACTTCGATTGTGGCTCAAAGATCACCCGCTGAAAGAATCAAAATCCATTTAGTTCTATGTGTGCTACGTTGGGGCCTAGAATAGAAGACAGAGAGAGGGGGAGGAAAAGAGAGAAACTAGAATGTTGTGGGTGAAGAACAAGAGTATGTATATTAAACCACGTATTATCCATTGCAGTTCGCTGGGATACCGGCTTGTGTCGGGGCAGGGACTGTGACGGCCGAGGTAGTGGTAGATGGCGTTGATAAGGATGATGTGGATTTGTTCTGCGCAGCGGTAGGAACTACCTTGATAGTCGTGCCGCAAGGCTCGATTTGAGTCCGACACAGTAGTCCTCCTCGAGCCGGATGCCAGATGAGCAGTCGGAGTAAAGGGCCGGATTCCAGGCCAGAAACTCAGCGGTCGTGATGCCAAAACTTTCTGCAATGGTGTCGCAGGTGTCATCTGCTTGGTGGGGAGCCGGAATGTTCAGTCTCCAGTCCATAGGGAGGTAGTAGAAGAGGTTTATACGACAAGACTTACCTTGAGCTTCATACCAGGCGTCGCAGTTAGCGGGAATATCAGCCTGAGTAGGGAAGCTGGGGCTGGTGGCAGCGATGACGGATGAGTTGGCAGCAGTGCTGTTGATAGCGGTTGAGCTGCTATACTACCAGCCATCCAGGGATCCACGCCATATGCATCGCCAACAAGCAGATCCACGTTATAGCTGCTGTAATTCAGCGAGGGGTCGGCCTCCGTGAACGGGGGAATGGCAATATGGTTTTCCAGACAAATGGTGGAACAATTGTAGTTCGTTCTGGCCGTATAGACAAACCAGGTACCACAGTTCAGGGTAGTATTCGGAGCCACCGTCGCCCCCACGGGGGGTACTATAGGGGGTGGGAGCATCAGATGATGAGCTTGGGTTAAGTGCATGACTGTGTATGTACTGCCGGGTGGTGAAGCGCACAGCACCAAAACCCCACTCTAGATCCGTGGAATACAGATTGGAGTAGTCAGTATTCAGTTGAGGGTTCCAATTGATTAGATCTGTAGTCTTGATGAAGTTGCCTACTATGATACTATAGTAGTTATTATATGACTATACTGAATATAAACCTATATAAGTTGAGGAGAGACAGAGGGAAGCACTGATCTGAGTTTTAGAGTAGTTCAGAATGTTAGGGTTAGTATAGTACACAGTCACCGCTGAAATCGCCGGAGTTATTACTATAAAGTCGCAGGTGTCATCGTCTTGTATTGTTTAGGTATTTTGTGTTACACAGCTTGGTAATATTAATAATACAGACTTTGAACACCCCTGGCTCTGCTGATCATAATTTTTCTTCTGGCCCCAGCCTAGAATTAAAGCTTCGCTTTTGTTTCCTCTCAAGCACGCCTCAACTCATCGCTTGCCGAGGGCGGAAGCCCCTCGTTTTCGTACTTCATGACCCATACCCACTAATTCTGATCCTCTCAGCAATGACAGAACGTCATGGAGAGTCCACTTCTCGTGATGATTTAGCTGGCAGAGGAAGTCATACGGAGTCCGATCCATGTTTATTCTGGGCGAATGCCAGTGTATGGATACTATACGGGATTTTGCTGAACCAGAAACCCCTTCAACATGGTCGGTCTAGTAGAGATAAGTATAGACCGGAGATAGCATAACTATCTATTTCTATTGTTCAAAAGGCCCTTCCCACCTGCATTTAGCCACCCATGAACCGAAAAATTCATGCCGAATACATATCAAACCATGTAAATACTTGCTTAAATAATGACTTTTAATTCTGATTAGGAGCCTTCTTGAAGTCATATGATCAGAAAAAGATGTTGTACCTTTGGGTTTTCTCAAGGATGCAACTACCGTCATTGCTAATTTAGACTTCGGCTGATACGATTGAGAGGTGTCGAAAACGCAAACTAGAAGACAAATCTCATAAGGCCTGGCTGCCGATCCGGTCTCGGTTACTACAGAGAACAAGTAATAATCGTGAAAATCGAGTGAATGAGAACCATCGCAGGGCCAAGCCAAAGAACGAGATTGTGGCCAAACAATACTCTCAGCACGACAAATGAAAACAGGCCCACAATAAGATTCTTCTTGACAGCTCTCTTCCAGACAGATGTGTCGACGTCTTCCTCGACAATGAACCCCCAGCTGGGTGGATTGCCTGTCGGAGAATATTGAATCTCCTTCCTCAACCTCATCGGTATGGTCTCAATCACACTCTTCTCGCCGATGGGAGTGGATGCTGCTTCAGCATCGTGTACGCGCGGAAAGGCGCTTGCGATGCCTTTGATCAGCGCGTATTTGAGCTTTATCCATTTCATGCATCCCTCATTTTCGTGGGAAAGATTGAAGCGATGGGCAAGGTACTTGCTATCTGTGGCAATCCTTCTGAGCCTGGCAGCAGCCGGTGATTCTGAATCTGGAATTTCCCAGTCAGGAATGCCGTTCTCTGGCCATACATTGTCTTCCCTCGCCGCTATATAGTCGCCTGAGTCGGGCTTGAACTAGGAACTTGTCAGGACGGAAAGATATATCGCGGATTTTGGAGGTTACCTGAGTGAAATGGACAAGGTCAACGGGTCGAAAGGATCGACGGATGTCACGCCTGCTGCTGTATTCCGACTTCAACTTCTGAAACAATTGCCTATCGCGATCGCCCCTACTGACTCTCACGTGTGCATATTTGTGTCCGTTGTCACCATGCTGCTGGTAGCACATCAGTACCCATCTAGGTATTGCTCCTGGGGACTCAGGATATGTAGAATCGGAGGAATTCGGCTTGTTGGTCACATCTTCTTCTGTGCAGGGGTTGGTTGGAGTGGTCGTAGATGTGACTTCGCCCGCAGGAATACTGTTGCTGCTGGAGGCGGCGACTTCAGTCACTCGTGAGGGTCCCGCATGCGTCGCCTCGCCTGGGGAATCAAGCTCCACTGTTACCTTGGCTTTGAAACCATTCACGGCAGTGACAGTCGCTTCCCCGATTCTGAATCGAGCGTCGGGAACCTCGTGGCCGGCGGGCATGAGAACATAAACATCTCCTTTACGAACGCCTGAAACGTAACCGCTCTGGAGCACTGGATCATTGCCTTGCATCTTCAAGAGCACGGCGCTGGACGCGACCGTCTGAGTCGCGAACAAGAGGCGGGTGTCCGGTCCTTCGGCGACGGGGTGCTGCTGCGGGAACTGGACATGTACGAGCTCATTCACACGTAACAGGGTCGATCTCCAAGATACCTGCCGTTGACCGGCTTCGTCGATCGCAGACGCTAAGGCATCCGTCAGCGCGCCGGTCCACTCGCCTTCGGGACCTTCACACTCCCAGGCTGTTTCGGTGGCAGCCGCCGCCATGACACGCACAGCGTTGGGGTTCCCCAAGGGATCCAATTCGCGTGCAAGGTGGCCACTCTGCCGGAGCTGTGTTCGATGTTGCCGGAGGTCGTGATACTGCACGTCGGCGATCCTCTTGGGATTTGCTCGTCTGCCATGTCTGGGATCACGAGCCATCCGCCCGGCATGACAGCAGTCTAGGATGATAGTGACATTTTCGGTTTTCTCGGTGGTCTCCCGTAGCAGATGCGACAACTCAATCTCCAAGATACCCCTGAAGTTCAAAGGGTAGGATGAATTGCAGCGGCCGATGTTTATCTGCATCTGGTTCGGAGCTCTTCACAAGGCCACCATGGCCGGAGTAGTAGATGGTCACCGCATCGCCAGTCGTGCTTGTGTCGATCAAGTTGCGCCATGCCGTCAGGATCCCGTCACGCGTGGCGTCGGGGCCGCAGCATCGCATTATCTGAAAGCTTTGTCTCTCGAGAACACGGGCAATGGTTTCTACATCATTCAAAGGACCCCTCAAACCGTGTATCGGGCTTGCGATCAATAACGCTCGCTTCCTCGACGACCTTCCCGAGGATGGTTCCATATCGCAAAGCAATATTCTCAGTCTACACCGCAGACTGTGAATCAAATCTCTTCTGTGTAAAGCAGGGCTCCCTTACGACCTCACCTCCTTTCCACGAGCCAATCCAGGGGCTGATTCTACGTTTCGTACCGCGCAGGATACTTTGCTGTCAGACATTGATACGGACTACGACACCCTGGCAATCTGGCGTCCAGATCCGAGGATCCTCGGCCACATGCGACTCGTCCGAGCTCGGATTGCATTACGAATCCATGGACGGGAAGAAGCAATGCAGGATCTCGCGATAGCCGAGCAACTTGCTCGCGAAGTCGATGATTCGATCGGCTTGGCCGATGTCGAACTCACGCGGGGTGATTTTCTCGCCGCCCCGCTGTCTTCACCTGGCGTTTGGAATTCACTCCTGGCGGAATCAACGTACGATACTTGTCTGCATTGGCAGGCTGATGAGGCCGAATGGGACGTTGACACGGAGAGCATTGGCGAGGCCAAGGCTCGGTATGATGCGGCACTGACGCGGTTTGCGGCAGCAAATGCGCGGAGAGGGATCGCCGCGGTGAAGATGCGGCTCGGCTACCTCGAGGTCCTTGAGGGTATGCGACGCATTGTCTTCGAGTCGAGCTTTGCGGCGGCGAAGACGGACATTGAGCGCGCCGTTGCGATCTCGTCTGAGCTCGGCGACATGATGGCCGTGCAGCTGGGCCGCGCGCAGTTGGCTCTCTGCGCCATTGGACAAGGCGACCAGAGCGAGCAAACCCAGCAACTTGGCGCGTCACTTGGGACCTGGGGTCGTCGAGAAGGAGGCTTTGGGTTTACCCTGGGAGTTGGCCTCTTCTTCGCCCGCATCGGGTGGCGATGGATCAACCATGTCGGCGACTATGAACGCGCCTTGGCTTGTTTCAGGCTTGCAGAAACTCTTTTCCAAGCTCTGCAGGCCTCATTGTCACGGGTGCATTCCATAATTGATCAGCTGAAGGTCTATCAAATGGTGCGTGATTTCCCCAGCTGCACCAGGACATTGGAGCGGGCTCTGGACGAGTGCCTCGAGGTCCAGAAGCGAGAGCCAGGGCTGGTGGCGGAAGTTTCCCGGCTCGCCCGATGGATTTCAATCGAGATGCTGGGTCTTGCTACAAAGAGAGCTGTACCGCACCTCATCGAGCGCGTGCGGGCATACATCACGAACATCCGAAAGACGCATGAGTCGGCAGGCCCGGCAGGCCTGTCGTCAGGCCTTGACATATTTCAGGAACTGGTCAATGGCTTACAGGCAGGAGAGGACCTTGTCGATTCCAATCCAGAGCCGTCCGTCGAACAAGCTCTCTACCAACAAGATGCTACACAGATGACCGATCTCTTCCTGGAGTCACAATTGGCCGACTCGGAAATTTATGAGGACCTCTATAGCGGCAAGGAGGCGAAAAAGAATGGACATCCAGCGGAAGCCCACGGTTGTTTTGACCGTGTCAGGGCGGTAGCAGAGTCGATGTCAGGGTATAAATATAGTTTTTTATTTTATTTATTTAAAAAAGTATTTTTTTATATTATAGTCTGAGATATCTGTCTTTACTATTATTATATATTTAAAATTAAAAAATAAAAAATTAGTTTAGTTATAAATATTTTTTAATATTCGGTAAGCTTGCTTTATATTTTTAGTATTTATTAAAAAATTAATTTTAATTAGTATTATAAT